>NC_090445.1:588780516-589100516 GCF_031143425.1 Pleurodeles waltl
ACTAACCTCATTAGTATTGGATCCAATCTTCCCTCACCGCCCATAACCAGCACGTGTGGATTGGCTGCGCCCAGATGCCTCATCTGCAGAATTACCTGTGGAGCCCCCGAGGCTCTGGCTTAACACCCATGCGATTTGGTATTTGTCTTTGATCCTCTGCAGCGTTCTGCCGCATTTGGCCATGTCTGCTGTTGGAAAATGGGTTATTGGCAGGGCAGGTAGGTACCTACACCTAGCAACAAGCCACAAACCTCCACATAAGTACAGTTAGGTCTCAGTAAATTAATCCCAGCTCTACCCTTGGTAGCTTGGCATCGAGCGTTAAGGCTTAACTTAGGAGACAAAGTGTAAAGCATTCAAATATCACAAAACAGTAATTAAATAAAACACAGGAAACAGTTTAAAAATCCAAAACCAATTTATAAAAATAGCTTATATTTTTATCTTTAAAATGACACAAAAACGATTAAAATCGGTTCAGGGGAACCGGAGATATGAATTTTTAAAGTATTATTATTTTCTAGCGCTTAGAAACAAAAAGCGCCAATCGGGTCATCTGGTTGCACCAGGTCCGGGGCAAAGTCAAACTTTCAGGCCGACCGCGATGGAGCCCTGCTCGGCTACAAGTCGCGGGAGGCCTCGGTTAAAAAGTTACCTTCTGACTTAGTCTCTTTTTTGATGTTTTTCTTCCCCGGGACGAACCTGCCAGTTGGATCCGACCTCCTGGAGCCCTTGTCCGGATACGCGAAGTCGGTTTCCTCGGTGGTGATTTTTACCTTCGGACTTAGTCGTTTTTTCGAGATGAAAATCCTTCGACCGGGGTAAACCTGGATCTTGATCCGACGTCCGTGGAGCCCTTCTCGGATACGATGGCTGGAAGGTCCCGGTCAACTTTTTACGTTCGGACTTAGTCTCTTTTTTGGATGTTTTTCTTTACCGGGACGAACCACGAAGTCAGGCCGGGTCGCGGTTGAGGCAAACCGGCTAGAATTTCCGCGTCGGGTCGGTCACTTTATGGAGCTTTTTTTCAAAAATTCTTCAATCTTTTCCAAACTTCTGGGGCTTCACCCAGATGTTCTTTTAAGGTTCTTTTGGGGTCCACAGCTCACCCCAAGGGTCCAGAAGTTCTGTGATGGTCCTTGGGAAGTGCGGACTTCAACTCCCAGAATGCACCTGGCGCAAACTCCTTTTTGGCCACTGGACAGTGGTCAGCTGGTCACTTTTTCAGGAGTTGGTGCAGGGGACTCTGGATAGCAATTTTTCACCTGTAGCAAACAGGGAGTCCCTCCTTGAACCAGTTGAAGCCAGGCAAAGTCCTTCTTGTGGTGAAGCCCAAGTGTGCAGCTGGTGCAGTCCTTCTGAGTGCAGGGTCCATGTGCAGGCCAGGGGTCCAGCAGGGCAGTCCTTCTTCTTCTTTAGTTCCTTTCTTGTTGAATTCTGGAGGGGATCTGAGGCGTGGGTGCAGGTCTGCCAGTTTTATCCTTGCTCCTGGGTGAAAAGCAGGGGGGCCCTGGTTCTCCAATCAGGGACAGGGTCGTCCCCCTGTGATGACCACTTCCTGGGAAGTGTGGCAAAAATCCATCCCAGAAGGCAACAGTCTCTAAAAATCCAAAATGGATGAATCTGATTTTTGGAGGAGAGATCTGGCTAAGCCCACCCACTGGTGTGGCTAAAAATCATAAACACACCCCTCTCCTGCCCTCTCCTAATCTAATCAAGGGGGCACCTAGCTGTCTGGGGTTGCAGGATGTGGGGGTGTTGCTGGGTGCTCCAGATGTCCTTCTCTGCCTTTGAAGACCAGTTTGGCAGCCCTCCCCCTTCCTGCCTCACCATCTGCTGAGGGGAGATTCTCTCCCCCAAGCACATTCCTTTGTGTGAAGCCAGGCCACTTCACACCTCATTAAAGTAGCCTGGCAGAAGCTGCCGCAGGCTGGCCAATCAGAGCACAGCAGCAAAAACAATGCAGAGCTGAAATTGGCAACTTTTTAGGTAAAGTCTAAACTTTTTACCTGGACAAGTTATATTAAATCCAACAACTGGAAGTTGTGGGATTTATTACAACAATCAATTTGATACCAAATTCTTGGTATGTAACATTTAAGGAGACTTTAAAATTTAAAATAAAGTCTGCCCATTCTAGCCTATGAAGGCCATTTACTTCCATGAGGGAAAAACGAATGTGGCTGTTTTTACCTCACCAGGGCTTATAAATCTATTTTTATAAAGTCCCTGCTTATAGTTACATGGCACCCAGCCCTAGGGGCACATAGGGCACACCCTAGGGGTGACTTATATGTAAAAATAAGGTAGTTTAAGACTTTGGAAGTACCTTTAATTCCAAAGTCGAATTTGCATATAACTTTAATTTAAAAGCAGCCAGCAAGGCAGGCTTGCTTTTAAAATGACACTGGGCACCTCAGCAATGCACCTAGGTGTGCACCACCTATGCTGTGGTCCCTAAACCTACATGCCCTACCATATACTAGGGACTTATAGGTAGGTTAACTTAGCCAATTATAATTAGCCTAATTTGCATATCCATTTTACACAGAGCACTGGCCCTGGGACTGGTAAGCAGTACCCAGGGCACAGCCAAGAGTCAGTAACCACCAGTACCTATCCAGAAAGAGTGGGGGTGATCAGGGAAAAAAAAGGACTTTCCTACACTGCCCCCCCCCAGATGAAAGGTGATGGGTACTAACCTACACCCTGGTAGTCCTCATCAGCTAAGTGGAAAAACCTGGAAAGGCCATCTGCATTGGCATGAGCAGTCCCAGGTCTGTGCTCCACTGTGAAGTCCATCCCCTGTAGGGAAATGGACCACCTTAACAGTTTTGGGTTCTCCCCCCTCATCTGCATCAACCATCTGAGAGGTCTGTGGTCAGTTTGTACACGGAAGTGAGTGCCAAACAAGTAAGGCCTCAACTTCTTCAGGGACCAAACCACAGCAAAGGCCTCCCTCTCAATGGCACTCCATTTTTTCTCTCTGGGGAGTAGTCGCCTGCTGATGAAGGCAACTGGGTGATCATGGCCCTCTTCATTAACTTGTGCTAACACTGCCCCAATCCCTTCCTCTGAAGCATCTGTTTGCACTACAAACTCCTTGCTATAGTCAGGGGCCAGTAACACTGGTGCTGAACACATAGCCTGTTTTAGGGTGTCAAAAGCTTTCTGACACTCTGGGGTCCAAATGACCTTCTTGGGTTGTTTCTTGGAGGTAAGCTCAGTCAGAGGGGCCACTATGGTCCCAAAATTCTGAACAAACCTCCTGTAATACCCAGTCAGGCCAAGAAAGGCCCTGACCTGAGTCTGGGTTTTTGGAGCCTCCCAATCCAGGATAGTCTGGATCTTGGGCTGGAGAGGTTGTACATGGCCTCCACCAACAAGGTGGCCCAGGTACACAACAGAACTTTGCCCTATCTGGCACTTGCTTGCCTTGATAGTCAGGCCTGCTTGAAGCAGGGCTTGAAGCACTTCCTTCAGGTGGACCAGGTGGTCCCTCCAGGTGGAACTAAATACAGCTATATCATCTAGATAAGCTGCACTAAAAGATTCCAACCCAGACAGGACTCTATTCACCAACCGTTGGAAGGTGGCAGGAGCATTTTTCATCCCGAAGGGCATCACCTTGAACTGAAAGTGGCCCTCTGGTGTGGAAAATGCTGACCTCTCCTTAGCTCTTGGACTTAAGGCAATCTGCCAATATCCTGAGGTCAGATCAAATGTGCTCAGGAATTTGGCAGCCCCCAACCTGTCAATGAGCTCATCAGCTCTAGGTATGGGGTGAGCATCAGTCCTAGTGACTGCATTTAGACCTCTGTAGTCCACACAGAATCTTAATTCTTTCTTCCCACCTTGGGGATTAGCTTTGGGCACCAGTACCACTGGACTGGACCAAGGACTATCAGAGGGCTCAATTACCTTCAGGTCCAACATCTTAGCCACTTCAGCTTTGATGTTGGCCTTGACCTGGTCAGACAGCCTGTACAGCTTGTTCTTGACAGGCAAGCTGTCACCAGTGTCAACATCATGGACACACCAATTGGTGAGTCCAGGGGCCAGGGAGAACAGACTAGCAAACTGTCCCAAGACTTGCTTACAGTCTTGTTGTTGCTGATCTGTCAATTTGGGAGAGAGTACCACCCCCTCCACTGACCCATCTTTTGCCTTTGAGGACAGGAGGTCTGGCAGAGGTTCACCCTCCTCCTCCTTCCCTTCATCAGTGACCATCAGCATGGTCATGTCTGCCCTGTCCTGGTGGGGTTTCATCCTGTTTACATGTAGGATCCTGTGAGGATTCCTGGGGGTGCCAAGGTCCACCAAGTAGGTGACCTCACCTTTTTTCTCTAGGATTGGATAGGGCCCAGTCCATTTGGCCTGTAGTGCCCTAGGAGCCATGGGCTCCAAAACCCACACCAGCTGTCCTGGGTGATACTCAGGCATGGTAGCCTTTTGATCATGCCAGAGCTTCATGAGCTCCTGACTGGCCTCCAGGTTTCTGCTTGCCTTCTTCATATACTCAGCCATGCGAGACCGCAGGCCTAGTACATAATCCAGCACATTCTCCTTGGATTCCTTGAGAGGCTTTTCCCAAGACTCTCTCACCAAGCACAATGGGCCTCTTACAGGGTGCCCAAACGGTAACTCAAAGGGGCTGAATCCAACCCCCTTCTGTGGCACCTCCCTGTAGGCAAACAGCAGGCATGGGAGGAGGACATCCCATCTCCTCCTGAGTTTGTCAGACAAACCCATGATCATGCCCTTCAGGGTCTTATTGAATCTTTCCACCAGACCATTGGTCTGTGGATGGTAGGGTGTGCTGAACTTATAAGTAACACCACACTCCTCCCACATGGCTTTCAGATAGGCTGACATAAAGTTTGTGCCCCTATCTGAGACCACCTCCTTTGGGAATCCCACTCTGGTGAACACACCAAGTAGGGCCCTAGCCACTGTGGGAGCAGTGACTGTCCGGAGGGGTATTGCCTCAGGGTACCTGGTGGCATGGTCCACTACCACCACAATGTACCTGTTACCTGAAGCAGTTGGTGGGTCTAGGGGACCAACAATGTCAATCCCCACCCTCTCAAAGGGAGTCCCAACCACTGGCAGTGGAATCAAGGGAGCCTTTGGCTTGCCCCCTGTCTTGCCACTGGCTTGACAGGTGACAGAGGAGCTGCAAAACTCCCTGACTTTTTCTGACATTTCGGGCCAATACAAATGGTTGACCAGCCTGCTCCAGGTCTTGGTCTGTCCCAAATGACCAGCTAAGGGGATATCATGGCTTAAGGTAAGGAGGAATTCTCTATACTTTTGGGGGACCACTACTCTCCTAGTAGCCCCTTCTTTAAGGGCCCTTGCCTCAGTGTAGAGAACTCCATCCTCCCAGTAAACCTTGTGGGTACCACTGGTATCCCCTTTTTCTTGCCTGGCAGCAGTCTGCCTCAGGCCCTCAAGAGTGGGACACTCTCTTTGTCCCTGGCACAACTCTTCTCTGGTGGGCCCACCTGCCCCTTGCAGTTCTGCCAAGTCAGGCAGAGTTTGCAGGGAAGGTGTCCCTCCCTCAGAGTTCAGATCCTCCCCCTCAGGGTTGGATTCTTCCTGACCCTCTGTACTTGTTGGGGCTGGCAAGCCAGACCCAGTGCCTTTTCTCTTTTTCTTGGAGGCTTGGCCCATTGTTCCAGGGTCCAAGTGTCCAGCATTCCCCTGTTGTGCTGCCTGTGACCTGGTCACAGCACACACCCATTCAGGGAGGTCCAGCATCTGTGCATGGACCCTTCTTTCCACTTCTGACCACTCAGATGCTTCAAGATCATTCCCCAGTAGACACTCTACTGGGAGGGCAGGAGCTACAGCTACTTTTTTAGGGCCAGTCACACCTCCCCATTCCAGACTCACCATAGCAATGGGATGGAGTTTGGTTCTGGTATCTGCATAAGTCACCTGGTGGAAGACACCAGGTAAGACCTGCTCTGGAGAAACCAGCTTTTCTGTGACCATTGTCACACTGGCTCCTGTATCTCTCAGAGCTTCCACTTCAGTCCCATTGACTTTAGGCCTCTGCCTATACCTCTCCATGATGGGAGGTAAGGTGGCCATAGTTGCAATGTCCACCCCACCCACGGATACTAAGGTGACCTCAGTGTACCCTGATTCCACCCCTGGGCCAACTTCCACCCCCAACCCTACACTAGCAATCCCCTGGGATTGCCCACCAGTGGGGGGCTTCTTGGAGCAGATAGCATCTCCTCTTTTATGTCCTGGCTGATGACAGTCAAAACACTTGCCGGCCTTAGCAAGCTCCTGAAACTTTCCTGCTTTAGCAGGATCATAATTCTTTCCCTGATACCCTTTCCCTTTAAAAGTGAATTGGCTCGGGGCTCCCCCTCCCTGAGAAGTTTTTGGGGACTCTTGTGAGGACTCTTTGGGTTTTTTGTCATCTTTCCCCTGGTTCTTCCCCTGAGAAGAACCATGTCCTCCCTTTTTCTGATCACCCCCTGGGGGTTTCTGGTTAACCCTAGTTCTTAACCAGTCATCTGCTGCCTCCCCCAGCTCTCTGGGGTTGGTCAACCTAGAGTCTACTAGATACTGGCGGAGCCTCTCTTGGACACAATTAGTTAGAAGGTGCTCCCTCATAATCAAATTGTACAGCCCCTCAAAGGTACTTACCCTGTTGCCCTGTATCCAGCCCTCCAGTGCTTTTACTGAAATGTCCACAAAGTCCACCCAGGACTGGGTGCTTGTCTTTTGGGTGTCCCTAAACTTAAGCCTATACTGCTCTGGGGTTAGACCAAACTTTTTAGTCAAGCAACTCTTCATACTGGGGTATGAGTCTGCATCCTCCCCACTCATGGTTAGGAGCCTATCCCTCCCAGAGTTGGGAACTAACTCCCAAATGAGTGAACCCCAGTACTGAGGCTTGACTTTCCTCATCTGGAGGGCCCTCTCAAAGGCCCCCAGCCACTTATCTATGTCATCCCCCTCTACATAGGCAGGAACCACCCCTTTGGGTAATCTGGGGGCAAAACCCCCACCCAGGGACACCTCAGTTTCTTTCTCGCTGCCTCCATCTTTTTTTTCTTTGCTTGCCCACTTTTTCTTTTCTAGGGCAAGCTTATCTGCTTCCAAAGCTATGTAGGCTAGCTGGGCTTCCAGCTCTCTTTCCCTGATGGATGGGTTCTCTCCTCCTGAAAGGACCCCCTTCCTACCACTAGCTTTGGGTCTGGTCCTAGTGACTGTATCCACTGAGGACCGTTCCTCCTCTTCCTCACTTGGGGTCTGATGCCTTCCCTCCCCTGAAAGGTTAGAGCTAGCATCTTCCCCTTTTTCTTCCTCCTCTGGAGCTTCCTCTACCTCTACCTCTTGGGCCTCAGCCCATGCTGTCAGGGATTTAATCAGGATTTCCTTCCTGAGATTAGTGGTTGCAGGCAACCCTCTTTCAATACACAATCCCATAAGCTGGACTACTGTCAGTGTGGGTAGGCTAGCCAGATCAAGCTCCATGGTTCCCTAGTTTTGTGTCAACAAAAACGTTTTGCAAAAATTGGTAACAAGAATTTAGAAAAATTACAAAAATTCAATAATTGAAATTAATCCAAATTAATAAAAAAAATTAAAATTAAAAATTGAAAACAATTTTTGCACTAGGACAATTTAAAGGATTTTTAATTTGTTTTACCTAAAACTGTAACGTGATATTGAACACAAGTACAGGATCCCGTCGCTGCTTCCAATTATGTTGGAAAATGGGTTATTGGCAGGGCAGGTAGGTACCTACACCTAGCAACAAGCCACAAACCTCCACATAAGTACAGTTAGGTCTCAGTAAATTAATCCCAGCTCTACCCTTGGTAGCTTGGCATCGAGCGTTAAGGCTTAACTTAGGAGACAAAGTGTAAAGCATTCAAATATCACAAAACAGTAATTAAATAAAACACAGGAAACAGTTTAAAAATCCAAAACCAATTTATAAAAATAGCTTATATTTTTATCTTTAAAATGACACAAAAACGATTAAAATCGGTTCAGGGGAACCGGAGATATGATTTTTTAAAGTATTATTATTTTCTAGCGCTTAGAAACAAAAAGCGCCAATCGGGTCATCTGGTTGCACCAGGACCGGGGCAAAGTCAAACTTTCAGGCCGACCGCGATGGAGCCCTGCTCGGCTACAAGTCGCGGGAGGCCTCGGTTAAAAAGTTACCTTCTGACTTAGTCTCTTTTTTGATGTTTTTCTTCCCCGGGACGAACCTGCCAGTTGGATCCGACCTCCTGGAGCCCTTGTCCGGATACGCGAAGTCGGTTTCCTCGGTGGTGATTTTTACCTTCGGACTTAGTCGTTTTTTCGAGATGAAAATCCTTCGACCGGGGTAAACCTGGATCTTGATCCGACGTCCGTGGAGCCCTTCTCGGATACGATGGCTGGAAGGTCCCGGTCAACTTTTTACGTTCGGACTTAGGCCCTCATTCTGACCTTGGCGGGCGGCGGAGGCCGACCGCCAAAGTCCCGCCGTCAGGTTACCGTTCCGCGGTCGAAAGACCGCGGCGGTAATTCTGACTTTCCCGCTGGGCTGGCGGGCGGTCGCCTTCAGACCGCCAGCCAGCCCAGCGGGAAAGAGGCTTCCACGATGAAGCCGGCTCGGAATCGAGCCGGCGGAGTGGAAGCTGTGCGACGGGTGCAGTTGCACCCGTCGCGTATTTCACTGTCTGCACAGCAGACAGTGAAATACATTTAGGGGCCCTCTTACGGGGGCCCCTGCAATGCCCATGCCAGTGGCATGGGCACTGCAGGGGCCCCCAGGGGCCCCGCAACCCCCCCTACCGCCATCCGGATCTCGGCGGTCCGACCGCCGGGATCTGGATGGCGGTAGGGGGGGTCGGAATCCCCGCGGCGGTGCAGCAAGCTGCGCCGCCGCGGAGGATTCAATGGGGCCGCGGTACACTGGCGGGACCCCGCCAGTGGTGCCGGTCCGACCGCGGCTTTACCGCCGCGGTCGGAATCCCCATTGGAGCACCGCCGGCCTGTCGGCGGTGCTCCCGCGGTCCTCCGCCCTGGCGGTCAAAGACCGCCAGGGTCAGAATGACCACCTTAGTCTCTTTTTTGGATGTTTTTCTTTACCGGGACGAACCACGAAGTCAGGCCGGGTCGCGGTTGAGGCAAGCCGGCTAGAATTTCCGCGTCGGGTCGGTCACTTTATGGAGCTTTTTTTCAAAAATTCTCCAATCTTTTCCAAACTTCTGGGGCTTCACCCAGATGTTCTTTTAAGGTTCTTTTGGGGTCCACAGCTCACCCCAAGGGTCCAGAAGTTCTGTGATGGTCCTTGGGAAGTGCGGACTTCAACTCCCAGAATGCACCTGGCGCAAACTCCTTTTTGGCCACTGGACAGTGGTCAGCTGGTCACTTTTTCAGGAGTTGGTGCAGGGGACTCTGGATAGCAATTTTTCACCTGTAGCAAACAGGGAGTCCCACCTTGAACCAGTTGAAGCCAGGCAAAGTCCTTCTTGTGGTGAAGCCCAAGTGTGCAGCTGGTGCAGTCCTTCTGAGTGCAGGGTCCAGGTGCAGGCCAGGGGTCCAGCAGGGCAGTCCTTCTTCTTCTTTAGTTCCTTTCTTGTTGAATTCTGGAGGGGATCTGAGGCGTGGGTGCAGGTCTGCCAGTTTTATCCTTGCTCCTGGGTGAAAAGCAGGGGGGCCCTGGTTCTCCAATCAGGGACAGGGTCGTCCCCCTGTGATGACCACTTCCTGGGAAGTGTGGCAAAAATCCATCCCAGAAGGCAACAGTCTCTAAAAATCCAAAATGGATGAATCTGATTTTTGGAGGAGAGATCTGGCTGAGCCCACCCACTGGTGTGGCTAAAAATCATAAACACACCCCTCTCCTGCCCTCTCCTAATCTAATCAAGGGGGCACCTAGCTGTCTGGGGTTGCAGGATGTGGGGGTGTTGCTGGGTGCTCCAGATGTCCTTCTCTGCCTTTGAAGACCAGTTTGGCAGCCCTCCCCCTTCCTGCCTCACCATCTGCTGAGGGGAGATTCTCTCCCCCAAGCACATTCCTTTGTGTGAAGCCAGGCCACTTCACACCTCATTAAAGTAGCCTGGCAGAAGCTGCTGCAGGCTGGCCAATCAGAGCACAGCAGCAAAAACAATGCAGAGCTGAAATTGGCAACTTTTTAGGTAAAGTCTAAACTTTTTACCTGGACAAGTTATATTAAATCCAACAACTGGAAGTTGTGGGATTTATTACAACAATCAATTTGATACCAAATTCTTGGTATGTAACATTTAAGGAGACTTTAAAATTTAAAATAAAGTCTGCCCATTCTAGCCTATGAAGGCCATTTACTTCCATGAGGGAAAAACGAATTTGGCTGTTTTTACCTCACCAGGGCTTATAAATCTATTTTTATAAAGTCCCTGCTTATAGTTACATGGCACCCAGCCCTAGGGGCACATAGGGCACACCCTAGGGGTGACTTATATGTAAAAATAAGGTAGTTTAAGACTTTGGAAGTACCTTTAATTCCAAAGTCGAATTTGCATATAACTTTAATTTAAAAGCAGCCAGCAAGGCAGGCTTGCTTTTAAAATGACACTGGGCACCTCAGCAATGCACCTAGGTGTGCACCACCTATGCTGTGGTCCCTAAACCTACATGCCCTACCATATACTAGGGACTTATAGGTAGGTTAACTTAGCCAATTATAATTAGCCTAATTTGCATATCCATTTTACACAGAGCACTGGCCCTGGGACTGGTAAGCAGTACCCAGGGCACAGCCAAGAGTCAGTAACCACCAGTACCTATCCAGAAAGAGTGGGGGTGATCAGGCAAAAAAAAAGGACTTTCCTACATCTGCGCTATAGAAATACTGCATGAACACAGCCATATATTCATTTGTGACCCCCTGTACACATGAACCGTGACACAAATGCTTCAGCTGTATGCAAAGATTAACCTTGATCACAGAAACAGAGGAAACGTAGAGGAACACCTCTACCAGGTATCCACTGATGGAGGATGACTTTTTATTGAATAGATTTAAGTTCAGAATGATGGTATGGTGCTCCAAAGAGTTCACCTTGCCAGTTCTTAACCTCAGTTCATGAAGGAAGAAACATCAGTTTTAACAACAAATCAGAACTCTTGTTATCCCTCAAGTAAACACTATTGACAGGTGAACAACCTTTAATCATGATATGAAAGCTACCTGATGCTGCTGATTATATCACTGTTGCTTTCAAGGTTGGATCAGTGCAAAATCACATTCACAAACATTCCACAGCTTCTCAAGGCAAGCTGTCCATCAGGGTCACCACTGGGCCCAACTTCGGTAAACTCTTTAAAAATATAATTCTGTCATCCTGTGCTTGGAAAGTAGGCACATGCATGTTAAATAAGTCCTTGCAACAAGGATCCTTTCCAACGGATTTGAAGAACTCCTACATTGGACCACTCCTCCAGAAGAAGAATCTTGACTCATGCAACCCAGTAAACTACAGACCAATTTCAAAGGCTCCTTCCAGGATACATTGTTCGAATGAGCATTCTATAACCAACTCTCAAACTTCACTGATGAAAATAATCTTTTAGCAGATCAGCAGTGATGCTTCAGACCCGAGAGAGAAACAGACTCAGCTATCATATCCATTTGGGGCGACCTTAAGCTTAGGATTGACAGAAACGGTGTGGCTGCATTACCACAGTGGGATTTATCTGTAGCAGTCAGCATGGTCCACCGCTACTTGCTACTACTGAGACAGTAAGATTATATGTGACAGTGCTTTAAAGGTGATAATTCCTCCTTCAAAGACAGGGAAAGTTTGCTATTCCTGCCAACTTTCACATCAGTACCTCACTATCTGCATTGCAGCATCCCATAGGTCTCCACCATCTCTCTTCTTCTGTTCAATATCTACCTAAACCCCTTGCCTGATAGATTAAATCCTTTAACGTTAAGTTATGCAGCTATGCAGATGACTCACAAATCATCTTGAAAATGGCAACCCAGAGGACCTTGACATATCAGGACACGGTTGAACAATACACAATATGACAGCTAAGCCAAACTGATCGCATATCCCAAGCATCCCACGTTTTCAAAGCTTGATGCACACTCTATATAGTACCGCTGCTGAGGGTATCTCCAATAGGTTGACAAATACAAGAATGAAGCATAGTGGTGCACTCAAAATGAAGAACAATAATCCACACAAGTCCAATTATGTCGTTAAAAGTTCTTGCAACTTTTTTATTGCATTCAAATCTTGTTTCTTTTTTCATGCAAGATCAAATACAACTTCAGACAATGCTTTTTGCTCAATAATCAACTTCTTCAGGGCAGTTCATTTTTGTTTTTGTATTACTCCAAAAGGAAGAAAACATCTTGTAGCAACCACAGTCATCTCCATTTATTTCATGCCTTGTTCATGTTCATTTGTAATTTATTGCAATTCAACATGACCGGGTGCATCGTATTCCCCAACATAATTTGCACAGTCAGACATACACCATATTGACACCTGTTTCTGTTCCGGTCAAACTTAGTCGACACCCAGCCCTAAGCATCAAGGTACTTCACCTCACGTGATGACATCCTGGTCAAGTTGCATTGAGTAATACAAAAACAATAATGAAACGCCCTGAAGAAGTTCATTATTGAATGAAATGTGTTAGCTGAGTCTTCGTTTGATGTACCTAATTTCTTATATCGGGACATGGTGATTGCATCTGTGCTACAGATACATGAATGATGAAGAACCACCTAAAACGTCATACTGCAAAAATGTAGATGATGTTCTGTGACACTGACACAAACACCAACGTAAGACCCTTGATCTGGCCTAGCCTAAGATGGAGGCAGAGGAAAGTGGTTCCAGACAGTGGAAGCATATTGCTTATATTCCAGTAGCTGTATGAAGGAGGCCCTAACACTGAAGTGATGGGAGTAGAGACTGGGCTCCTTTAGATTTTCCATAAGGCGCTTTGGTTAGCAGCTGGTTAGTCTCCCTGAGCACTGCTGTTTTGTGAATTGTAGGTGTGAGGGGCAGGTATGCAGACCCTGTTGTGAAAGGTAAGCCTCCAGGTGAGGCCTGCCTTATTGTGTTTCCCTGTTGGGTTAATGACAGCCAGGTTCAGAAACCTCACATCTCTTTGCGCCACATTGTGCATGCCCCAAGATGGGCAGCTCCAGAGGAAGCTGCTCTGTGAAACCTCATTATGCACAAAGGTTATGTCTGCAGAACAGCCTGAGTAGGACACTTGAAGGAATAATCAACACAAACCGGTTCTTCGGTTGAAACAGTAGATCCACATCCCCTGGTAGTAAGTTGGGTATAAAAGTGGCATGCAAGCAACGCACTTAGCTCTAGTTCCAGGTTTTCTATGGCCAAGGAAGGGAGTGCTCGCAGAGTACTCAAAGGGCTGCTGTGCAACCAGACCGATGTCTGCCTTACAGCCAATCTCCGAAAGGTGAGGGAACATCACTAGACTTCTGGATTTCCTGCTGGAGAACTGTGTGCCTGCCCTGAAATGGCTAGAAGCCGGCCTGACTCCTATGAGAAGGAATAAGTATATTTTGCCATTCAGGTGGAGAAACTGTTCAGGAAAGAGAAAGTTACAGCATGTCCCAGTGGCTGTAAGATGCTCAAAAGGAAGCTGTATGCCCGAGAGCGATCTGAAGGAGCCTAGTACCTGTGTGCCCCCTCATTCTTCCATTCTGATTCCTGGCGGAAAACAAGCTGCTGTTATTGCATAACTGATGAAGGCTCAGTTGAGGCTGTGATTTCATGGCTAATGTTGGTTCAGTGGGAGAGGCCACTGTCAAATTATTGTAAGTCTGAGCGGGCTGCAACTGCTGGAGGACTCTCCTGGGGCTGCACCTACCTAAGGTGCGATCAAGACTGCACCACTTCAGGGCTGCTGCTCTCCTAGTCCCTGAATGAACCTGTTGCAGCTCAGATTATGATCATCCAGGATACACTAGCCTGGCCCTTGACGAACCTTATGAGACCTGGCACTGCATCCACAAAAAGCTAGCTAGGGTGATGTGCTGCCAAATGAAGTCTGTGCATGGCTCAACACACAGCAACTGAAATTTAAAGGTGGAAGACAAACAGATTGAGCACCTCTTGTGAACTGTGGGTGTTTGAGGCTGCTGTCCCCGAGTCAAATTCATGCTACTCCTGGTTGTCCAGTACCTGGAGGAGCCCTGGGAGAGAACAGTTAGAGAACGGAGCAAATATGTGCCTAGAGACACTAGTTAAGTACATTATTATTGGAGTGTGTATTATTGCATACAACATTGTGATTAAAGCAATGAGGACCAGATTTACAAAAAACTGGTGCAGCACCACGGCAATTTTGAAATGCAGGGCTGCGCTCTAGTCACAAGAATACGGCACAGCCCTGCATTTTCCCCTGTGCCAGCGCTAAATTAAGCTGCCTGCGCCAATGGAGGCATCCTTGCACCATAGTGCAAGGGTGTCTGCATTGAGGGGAGTGATTGTTTATGTACAGGAAGGTATCCTTTCCTTCACATAAACAATCTACAATGGCAATTTGGCGTGCTGCAGAATGCAGCACACAAAGAAAAAGCAAAAAATGAGGAGGAATAAAAGCATTCCTCATTTTTCCATGCTAACCCCACCTCTGGGGTGGCATTAGTTGTTGGCACTGCCACAGATTTATGATGGAACGCCCACTGCAACACACATTGCACACCCCGCTGATGCAGAAAACTGCACCGGAGGGGCCCATGTTCACAAGGAAGCGTAATGCCACAAAAAGTGGTGTTACACCTCCTTGTAAATATGGAGCAGTGGTTAGGCCCACCATGCCGTCGCTAAAAGTGATGTTTCAGTGGCATTAGGGCCTAGTAAATCTGGCCGTTTGTTTCTTACAAAGACAAGCACTGGGCTGGACATTCATTTTATTGGGTCTGTTGAGCTTTCACCTGGAGTACCCACACTACCACTGTGAGAAGCCTGTGATTACTCTCCTCACTACCCTGACAGTCAAGAGTGGAGGGGGCTGTACTTGGCCCAATTGCAGAGCCTAGTAGGATGCAACCTAGGACATTAGTGGCAAATGACCCTAACCAGCATGGAAACCCCTGCTTGCCCTGTGGCCCTTCAAATGGTGTCTGACATTATCCCCATAGGCTCAAATGAAATATCTAGGAAGGTGCCTCTTTTGACATGCTCATCCCCCAAGCACACTTGTTGCCTGTTTTCTGGTGTGATTCTGACTGCTAGTGCACTGGGTCACTGCTAACAAGGTCCCCAGTGCAGATCTCTTTCCCTAAAACTGCACAGTCGTTTTGCACAATTGGCAAAACCTTTGGATCCCCCTGTAAGTCCATGGTAAATGGTACCCCTGGTACCTAGGACATGGTCTACTAAAGGAAGGCCCCTGGAGGGCTGCAACACAAATTTTGCCACTCTCAGGGACCCTCTCACCAAGTGCACACAGTGCTGCATTGCAGACTGTGTGCTTGGTGCAGAATTAAAATGAAAACCCAACATGGCAAGTATTATATGTAAGTTACCTGTCTGCCAGGTCTTATAGCCCTAAGGAAGGGTGCATTATATTGCATATGAGGGTATAAATGGATGAGCAGATATGCCCCTGTTATGTCTTAGTCGATTCTCAGACATAGCAAGTGACCAGCAAAGCCATTTCAAGTACATGTGCTGGATACTGGTCATTATGAGATCCCCAGCTACATGATGGCATCACTGAAGATAGGGATGTTTGGTATCAAACATTTTGTATTAATAAACCTTCACTGAATCCATAGATTTATTAATACATGCACTCAGAGGGCACCTTAGAAGTACCCTCTGAAAACATAACAACTCCTAGCATGGACACTGACTGGTCAAACCCCTCATGTGAGAGCCAACACTCTCAAGGGCACAGAACAAAGGCCTGCACTGGGTGGAGGTCCTACCACCTCATCCAGACAGGATGGACATTCCAGGGTGGGGAACTTCAAAGGCCTTGTTGCCTTTGTAATGTGCCCCAGGCCTCTCCAAATGATAGAGAAAGCCGACCCTCAGTTCCTGACCACATTTTTGGCTACAGGACTGGTGAGAAAATTAGGCAGATTAGGAAGTGTCCCCACTTCATGCCAGTCCCACCCCTAAGGTCAACGAGCTAAAATGGACACTACCTTTTAAATTCCACCATCTTGTTTGGAAGTAATGTAGGCCACTAAGGTTATGGCTATGCACACTTCCTAACAGAAGTGGTCATAAAAAGGGTGTAGTCACCCTAAAGTTGAGTAGTCCATCGGCTACCACCTGGTACTCCCTGTAGCACCCCTTAATTCAGGATTTAGGTGGCACCTCTGAACCCTAGAACTCAGATTCCTGATGACCTAAGAAGAGTCGGACACTGCAGAGTTGCATCAGCAGAGAAGAATGCAGATACCAACTGACTTGGCCCCAGCCATACCGGCCTGTCTGCGGCCCTCAATGATCCTGCTCCAAAAGATGACCTGTCCTGCAGCCCAGTGACCTTCAAAGATTTGGGAGGACTGCCTGCCTGCACAAAGATCAAGATCTCCCAAGAACAGCGGACCTGTTCAAGAAGAAACCAACTTTAAAACGAAAGGTACCCTGCCCTGAGGAACCGCGAAACCACCTCCGGTCCTAGCACTGCACCCGATGCCCACAGCCCAAGTCCAAGTGGGCTACCGGTCCTGGGAAGGATCCCCAGCAATTCTGAGTCAGAGTCCACCGTGGGCTGACCCCCGCCAGACTCTGCCTCAAAGCTTGCAGCCTCAAATCGAAAACTCCCCCTGTCTGCGACCTGCCCGGTAAGCTGATCCCGATGCCAAAAGACACCCCTGTACCCAGAACCCCTGGGGAGCTGTACCATCAGTGTCCCGACTTCCCCTAGCATCAGAACTTACCTCGGCAGCTGTGGGTTTTGTTCGTTCAGCCTCCTGACCCGAGCATGCAACCTTTTTCAAAAACTGATCTCCTCCATTGATTTGCATTGGCCGCCCGATGCTGTGTTAGCACTCTGCATCTGCCCGCCCCTGTGCTGCTGAGGGTGTAAGTTTGGTGCGGCCTTGTGGCCTCCTCCCCCGTGCTGTGCAGTGCATGTTCGGTTACCCCCAGACTCCATTGGTTAACACTGGGCACCGACGCTGTGTTGGCACTCTGCACCCTGCCGCTCTGTGCCGCTGAGGGTTTAAGTTTGGTGCCACCTTGTGGCCCCCTTTGTGCTTACCTCACCCCCAGGAGATCGACACCTGACACCACTTTACTCACCCATGAGCAGCACATCTTCATTCACCCCAAGTCTCCATTGGTTAACATTGGGCACCGACTCTGAATTTGACCTCTGCACCCAGCGGCCACTGTGGGTGCCCTCTTGGTACTGATTTGAATCCGGCTTGGTGCTGACCTAAAACCCCGAAGACCGGATTTGTAAGTCATGCACTTACCTGCAAAACTCCATTTTGGTTTTCCTCCTATAGGGTAACATTACTGAACTGAACAAATGCACTGTGTTGATTTTTGAAAATGCAAAGTATTTATGAATGTAAATCTACTTACCTGATTACGAAGTTCTTGGGTTTGAAACAGATATAAAAAGAAATGTTATTTTTCTAAATTGATCTCTGATGTATTCTTATAGTGTGTGTGTCATTTATTTCTTCTGTGAGTACAATAAATGCTTAGCACTACCCTCTGATAAACCTAACTGCTCACCCATACTACCACAAATAGAGCATTAGTCCTATCTACTTTTGCTTCTGCAATACCAATTGGGCATCCACTGGACTATCTGCACAATGTACTTAATTTTAGTGCACTATATAGAGAGCCAGCTTCCAACAAAAAACAACACCTTTCCAACCACACACCAGGTACAGTGTAAAGTGCTACTCTTGTGGGTAAGCGCTTCTGCACCCCAAATAGATGTAAACTCGCACTGTGGGCCTCACAAGAAGCTGACGCATCAGCTCCATTGCGTCAGATTTCTTGCGCTGCCTAACGATTCCCTAACAACACCATGGATGCGCTGTATTTACAATACAGAGCTCTATGTCGCATGTTTTCACAGATGCATTATAAATTCTGATGTACCTGTTGGCGCTAAACTCACACATTGCTGGACTAGCATAAAAAAATGACACTACTCCAGCAATGCATGGAAGGCTCCCATAGGAAAAAGCTCTGAGTCAGTTTAACGCTTGCTCTGAGCAGGAGTGAAATTTTTGATGTAGCAAAGTCGCAAAACAACGCAGTGAAATATTGTAAATTTCACTGTGTCAGTTCTGCATGTCTTTTTGCCTGGGGATGTCTATTTTTCATTTCAATGCTGGTAGCTGGCGAAAAACGATACTAGTGGCCTGTAGCGTCACTTTGTAGATTTGGAGTTGTGATTGCGCCGCCACAGCGTAAAAAAAAAAAGACACTGTGGAGGTGCAAGGGCCTTGTAAAAAAAAGTACCTATGTGTGCTACGGTATAAGGCAATACAGTACATAAGCCTAACTAAGAAAGAGATGCAAAAACAGCAGATAGTCCAAAATGAGGCTGCCAGGCAGGACTGAAAGAAGTCCAAGAATGCTGCATCTGCTTTGAAAGCACTTCTTTGGCTCAAGGTTTCGCACAGAGAAGAATGTAAACTACTGTCCACCCTTAAAGGGCCTACGTAACTTCACAACCTGCACACCCCCAAGGAACTTGGGCCACATCATTCCTTCTTCATCTGCAAGAACACATCCAATGTTTCAAGGACAGAAAATATATCCGAAAAACGTCAAGCTGAATGCACGGTATTTGTCTGGACACCGTACGCTTTACTGTATTACTAATAAGTACACTTGAGCCCAGTTCTTAAATAATAATTACCAAACTTAAATAAGAAAATCCTTATTAAAATTCCCTTAATTCGTACTTCACTGTTAATCACTTGCTTTCCTTATCTTTGACACAATGTTCATGGGTTTGATTTGCTTAACCATTTCAATGGATTACAGTCTATTTGCATTCAGATCCGTGCAGCTCGAGCCGTAGCGTCATGACGCTAGACGCAGACTAGTTGTTAAAGCGCAGACAGATTTGGGCTCGGCAGACTCGCATTCTGAAAGGAATCAATGAACGCTGTGAGAGCGACGACGACTTTGTACCACTGCTAAAGTGAGCTGAGGCTTAATATGCGTGGGGGCTCCTAATGGATATACATTATAATAATCAATTGATGATTAACCACATCAAAATGAGGAAGCTTGATTTAAACGTCAAGAAGGAAAGTAGATGATTAATAAAGCACGAAGAACCAAAGGGATCTTAGTAAGGATTTTCGCATTAAAATGAGGTAATGATTTTTTAAGGAACCGAACTCAAGTGATAGATACAATTGCGAGGTTTCACTGGCCAGAGAAAGCAGTCTGGAGGCACGCTTCAATTTCTTTCAGCATTCCCAGCAACAAACAAGCTCTTTTGCAATACAATGGGCCTCGCATTTGATCGAGTTAGAGCTATTAGCGTGGTAAACTCCTAACCGGACTTTTCTAGCCAAATAAATTGAAAAAAAAATCGAGCGCGATCCCGTCACTGAGATCACAATATAACTTTTAACTGAGTTCAGAAAGTGGCTGAAGATACCACTATAAAAACAAGCATTGACAAGCCCAATAGTTCTGCCTTTGGGACCTATTGACTTTGCTAATAATTTTAGCTATGCTGTATAACACCCCAAATACTGTGCATCATGGCTAAATAGGAGAAAAAAGCAATTTTCTAGGCATGTGCACTAAGCATGAATGTGCCTACAAAATAACACAATGATTTTTTTCTTTTTGTTTACCAATCAGTTGGATCAGTAAAAAAACATACAAAATAAGTAACCCAAGTGGGTGGGGAAGCAACGATAAGGAAGCACCATGGAGGGAAGGGTTGGAATCAGGGAGGGAGAATGTGGGAAAGCAAAAGAAAGGCAGGGGAAGCAACAAGATGTAGGCGAAAGCATCACTGGGTCATTGTTTGGGGGGAAGCAAATGGAGTGGAATGTTAAGATGGGGGAAGCAATGGATGAGAGAGAGCACAACGTGGAGCTAAGGGGGTGAAGCACACAGGCAAGAAAGTAATATGTTGGGAAAAAGCACACAGGGGTGTGCACATCACAGAGCAGGTGGAGCAAGCAGAGAAACAGCAACACAAGCGCTGCAGAAGGGGGAAGTACACAAGGGAGAAACCTGGAAAACATATGCACTCTCATGGAGTGCTTAAACAAAACGAAACAGGCAGCACCTGAAAATTGAGCAGTGGAAAGACACAAGTGATGCATCCATGCTCCAGGGGAGTGTCAAATGCACAAAGAGGAAGGAAAGCCCATACGAGCTAACACATAGGAAGCAAGCAAATGAGTGATAATGAAGCCAAACAATCATAGGCAATAGGCAGGATCTAAACTCACTGTCAGATGACAATACGTCTCACAAAGTCTAGTTTGCAAGACCTAATAAGCTTTCGGTTCCTTTAAATGTTTCTTCTCCTCGGGACAAGTCCCATAACCTGGGAATAACTGTTGACACAGGGTGCCAACCAAGTGAACACACTAGGAAAGGGGTCTGTGAACACTCACCCAGCACCCAATAGAATTTTAGATAAGCGAGCTGGCTTTGAAGATTTATCCAGGAGAATGTCTGATGAGTTTTAGACAGCCTGTAACAGTGCTCAGATGTGGTTTTTAGATTGACTACATACAAATACAATTATAATTCAGTGTAGTACAGTGAGGTAGCATTGAATGGAGTGAAATGGCACTGAGTGTAGTGGCACTGTGCGGAGTAGAATTTAATTGCATTGTGTGGCACGGAGTAGAATGGAATGGAGTGGAGTGGAATTTTGTGGCTTGGAGTGGAATTGTGTGACGTGGAGAGGTATAATTTTTGTTCATTTAAAATGTTTTCAATGTGGCACATTTTTTATGTAGCGCATGTTCACTATTTAACAGGACCCTTAGCTTTTTCACTTTTACATGTATACACTTGTAGCACTTATATAGCACTTCATCCCCTGGTGGTGTTAGGACGCACTCTAATTTACAGCGGCATTTCCAGGCGCCCTCTCGCAATCCGTGGCTGAAAAGGGTATTATTTGCAGATTGCCCTTCAGGGGAGCTATTGGATGAAAGCATGCGTGTGCCTGTGGTATTGTTTTTGCACACAAGTGGTCATGCCAAAGGATACCTATAGCGCAGTGCCGGTCCCAGGGGATGTTGGAACACTTTACAGCACGAGAGGAGCATAACATCATAATCATCATCAAATTATGTGTAAAAAAAACAGATATGTGTTGCCTCGTTCGGACCTCTTCAGTGTTTTGTTGTTTACTTGCTTTGATGGTGATATATACTTATGAATTCCGGGACAGCACTGACAACCCCAGTAATGATGACATTCCCAGAGTGAAGAGATCTTGAAAAGGGTAAGCCACATATAACTATGCACCAAAGCAAATAGCTGGGACATTTACAAGTCTCCCATGGACCGCCATGTAACCCGACCGCCAAGGGTTCAGGTGCCCCGGAGGGGTAGTAAGCACTCTAGAACCACACACATACAGCTATATAGCTGTAGCAGCAACATCAAAAGAAAAAACAAAGCCGTACTCAACGTGCTAGCTGTCTCTATTATTTCAGTATTCCAGCAGTCCATCTGCTGTGATGATAATATAAAGACAATACGTGATTTTCAACCGGACCAAAACACATCTGCCAAAAAAACATAATATAAACCAGAGATCTCACATTGGCAAACCTATTAGGTTAGCCAATGTGTTTTCTTAACAATGCGTTGAATGTAAAGAACTGAAACCAAAATCCTCCCAAAGCTGTCCCAAAACCTTCTGAAGCAAGTTACACCGGCAAACTGAAACCAGCTGCCACTATTAGAAGAAAGAACAAGCATTGGCAAAGTCAATAGCAGGGGTGTAGCTACAAAAGTGTGTGGGGGAGGGTTGCAGTGCCACACCCCCCTAATAAATGTATTTTCTTATAAATAGTTGGGTGCAGGTGCTTTAAGTCGGGTATTGTGAGATGTCAGTCGGATTTCAGCAGGAAGTATTACATACAGACAAAAAACACACACACATCCTGTTTGAAACTCCTAGAAAATATTGGTTATTTTAGAGAATATGTTGTTTTCTCTCAATACTCCTACCAAACTGCATTCTTCCCCTTTGCCCCTGCCCCATAGGCCCCTCTCCTGCACCTTGCTTGTCATATCAGGTATTTAAACATTATATGCCAGCCTGATTGTCGGAAAATCTGAAGCTCACCCACCACCAATCTTACTGACCAAGCCATGCCCCTGGTCAATAGGTCTCGCCTATACAAGAACTATTGGCTTTGCCAATATGTTTAAGCCATGTTGTACACCTGTGTGGTCACTGTTCAGTATGGCTGAAAGTTAGTGGGGTAAAGGAGAGTGGCGTAGAGTGGAGTGTTGTAAAGTGGAGTAGAAAGGAGTGTTGTGGAGTGGCGTATAGTGGAGAGGAGTTGAGTGGTGTGGTGTACAGTGTTATGAAGTGTTGTGTGGAGTATTGTGGAGAGAGTAGTCTCAGAGCAGAACAACAGAGAATGGAGGAGTTGTGTGGAGTGGAGTATATGTCACAGTGGAGTAGAGTTTTGTACAGTGGAGTGGCAGAGTCTTGTGAAGTGACTTGGAGTTAAGTATTGTAGAGTGGCGTAGAGTAGATTGTCAGAGTATGGTGGCATAGAGTGGAGTAGTGTGGAGAGTGGAATGGCATGGAGTGCTGTAGAGTTGAGTGGCACAGAGTGTCAAGGAGTGGAGTGTCAAAGAGTGAAGTGACAGAATGGAGGGGCGTAAAGTGGAGTAGAGTGGAGTTGTGTGTAGTAGAATAGATTAGAGAAAATTGGCATGGAGTGACAGAGTGAGTTGCATAGAGCATCATACTGTTCCAGAGTGGCATAGAGTGGAGTGGAGTAGAGTGTTGTAGGATGGAGTGGCATAGAGTGGAGTAGAGTGTTAGCGGAGTATTATACAGTGGAGTGTCAGAGTGAGTAGAGTGGCCTAGAGTGAAGTGGTCTAAAGTATAGTGGTTCAGAGCAGATTGGTGTAGAGTGCATTGGTTTTGAGTAAAGTGGTGTAGAGTGCAGTGGCATAGAGTGCAGTGACATAGAACAGAATGGTGCAGAGTAGAGTGCAGTTGCATAGAGTGCAGTTGCATATACTGCAGTGGCATAGAGAAATTGTTTCAGAGTAGAGTGCAATGTTATAGAGTGGAGTGGTGCAGAGTAGAGTAGTGCAGGGTAGAGTGCAGAGGTGAAGTGTAGAGTGGTGTAGAGTGTGCTGAGTGCAGTGCCGTGGGATAGATTAGAGTGGCATGGTGTAATGCAGAGTGTAGTGGCTTAGAGTGTAGTGTTGTTGAGTGCATTGGTGTAGAGTGCATTAGAGTGACATAGAGTTGAATGGTACCGAGTAGAGTGCAGTGGCATAGACCAGAGTGGTGTAAAGTAGAGTAGTGCAGACAGCAGTGGCAAAGAGCAGAAATAGAAATGTGTAGAGTGCAGTGACATACAGCACAATGGTGTGGAGCGGAGTAGCATGCAGTGGTATTGAGTAAAGTGGCGCAGAGTGCAGTGGTGCAGAATGCAGTGGCACAACGTAGAACAGAGTAATGTTGAGTGCAGTGAAGTAGAGCACAATTGTGTAGAGTGCTGTATCATGCAGTGGCATACAGTGTAGTGGTGCAGAGTAAAGTGGCGTTGAGTTCAGTGATGCAGTCTTGCAGTGGTGCAGAGTTCAGTGGCTCAGAGTGGTGTAGAGTGCAGTGGTGTAGCATGAAGTGCAGTTGCATTGAGTGTTGCAGAGTAGAATGGCATAGAGTGCAGTCATACAGATTAGTTATGTAAGGAAATGCCTCCTTGGCATGGTTACCACCTGACTTTTTGCCTTTGCTGATGCCAAGTTATGATTTGGAAGTGTGCTGAGGCCTGCTAACCAGGCCCCAGCACCAGTGTTCTTTCCCTAAAAACTGTACCTTTGTCTCCACAATTGGCACACCCTGGCATCCAGGTAAGTCCCTTGTAACTGGTACCCCTGGTACCAAGGGCCCTGATGCCAGGGAAGGTCTCTAAGGGCTGCAGCATGTCTTATGCAACCCTGGGGACCCCTCACTCAACACAGATACACTGCTTGCCAGCTTGTGTGTGCTGGTGGGGAGAAAATGACTAAGTCGACATGGCACTCCCCTCAGGGTGCCATGCCAACCCCACACTGCCCATGGCATAGATAAGTCACCCCTCTAGCAGGCCTTACAGCCCTAAGGCAGGGTGCACTATACTATAGGTGAGGGCATAGGTGCATGAGCACTATGCCCCTACAGTGTCTAAGCAAAACCTTAGACATTGTAAGTGCAGGGTAGCCATAAGAGTATATGGTCTGGGAGTCTGTCATACACGAACTCCACAGCACCTTAATGGCTACACTGAAAACTGAGACGTTTGGTATCAAATTTCTCAGCACAATAAATGTACACTGATGCCAGTGTACATTTTATTGGGAAATACACCCCAGAGGGCATCTTAAGAGATGCCCCCTGAAAACATACCCGACTTCCAGTGTGGGCTGACTAGTTTTGCCAGCCTGCCACACACCAGACATGTTGCTGGCCACATGGGGAGAGTGCCTTTGTCACTCTGTGGCCAGGAACAAAGCCTGCAGTGGGTGGAGATGCTTCTCACCTCCCCCTGCAGGAACTGTAACACCTGGCGGTGAGCTTCAAAGGCTCACCCCCTTTGTTATGGCGCCACAGGGCATCCCAGCTAGTGAAGATGCCCGCCCACTCCAGCCACGGCCCCACTACTGGTGGCAAGGCCGGAGGAGATAATGAGAAAAACAAGGAGTCGTCACTGGCCAGTCAGGACAACCCCTAAGGTGTCCTGAGCTGAGGTGACTCTGACTTTTAGAAAGCCTCCATCTTGCAGATGGAGGATTCCCCCAATAGGATTAGGGATGTGCCCCCCTCCCCTCAGGGAGGAGGCACAAAGAGGGTGTAGCCACCCTCAGGGCTAGTAGCCATTGGCTACTAACCCCCCAGACCTAAACACACCCCTAAATTGAGTATTTAGGTGTCCCCAGAACCTAGGAAGATAGATTCCTGCAACCTAAGACAAAGAAGGACTGCTGACCTGAAGCCCTGCAGAGAAGACGGAGACACCAACTGCTTTGGCCCCAGCCCTACTGGCCGGTCTCCCCACTTCGAGAAAAACTGCAACAGCGACGCGCTCCCCAGGGTCCAGTGACCTCTGAAGCCTCAGAGGACTACCCTGCATCTAAAAGGACCAAGAACTCCTGAGGACAGCGGCCCTCTTCCAAAGAAACCAAAACTTGCAACAAAGAAACAACTTTTAAAGGACTCCACGTTTCCCGCCGGAAGCGTGAGACTTTCCACTCTGCACCCGACGCCCCCGGCTCGACCTGCGGAGAAACAACACTACAGGGAGGACTCCCCGGCGACTGCGAGCCCGTGAGTAGCCAGAATTGACCCTCCTGAGCCCCCACAGCGACGCCTGCAGAGGGAACAGCGGCCCTGTTCCAAAGAAACCAAAACTTGCAACAAAGAAACAACTTTTAAAGGACTCCACGTTTCCAGCTGGAAGCGTGAGACTTTCCACTCTGCACCCGACACCCCCGGCTCGACCTGCGGAGAAAAAACACTACAGGGAGGACTCCCCCGGCGACTGCGAGCCCGTGAGTAGCCAGAATTTACCCTCCTGAGCCCCCACAGCGACGCCTGCAGAGGGAATCCAGAGGCTCCCCCTGACCGCGACTGCCTGCTTCCAAGAACCCGACGCCTGGTAAAGACCCTGCACCCGCAGCCCAGAGGACCTGAAGGATCCGACCTCCAGTGCAGAAGCGACCCCCAGGTGGCCATCTCCCTTGCCCAGGTGGTGGCTACCCGGAGGAGCCCCCCTCTTGCCTGCCTGCTTCGCTGAAGAGACCCCTGGGTCTCCCATTGAAACCAATTGCAAACCCGACACCTGTTTGCACTCTGCACCCGGCCGCCCCTGTGCCGCTGAGGTTGTACTTTTTGTGCTGACTTGTTTGCCCTACAAAACCCCCCTGGTCTGCCCTCCGAAATCGCGGGTACCTACCTGCTGGCAGACTGGAACCGGGGCACCCCCTTCTCTATTGAAGCCTATGCGTTTTGGGCACCACTTTGACCTCTGCACCTGACCGGCCTGAGCTGCTGTTGTAGTAACTTTGGGGTTGCCCTGAACCCCCAACGGTGGGCTACCTTCGACCCAACTTTGAACCCTGTAGGTGCCTTACTTACCTGCAAAACTAACCAATACTTACCTCCCCCAGGAACTGTTGAAATTTGCACTGTTTAGTTTTAAAATAGCTTATTGCCATTTTTGCCAAAACTGTACATGCTATTTTGATGATTCAAAGTTCCTATGATACCTGAGTGAAATACCTTTCATTTAAAGTATTGATTGTAAATCTTGAACCTGTGGTTCTTAAAATAAACTAAGAAAATATATTTTTCTAGACAAAAACCTATTGGCCTGGAATTGTCTTTGAGTGTGTGTTCCTCATTTATTGCCTGTGTGTGTACAACAAATGCTTAACACTACCCTCTGATAAGCCTACTGCTCGACCACACTACCACAAAATAGAGCATTAGAATTATCTCTTTTTGCCACTATCTTACCTCTAAGGGGAACCCTTGGACTCTGTGCATGCTATTTCTTACTTTGAAATAGTACATACAGAGCCAACTTCCTACAAGTTGGCATAGAGTGAAGTGGTACAGTAAAGTGGCATTGAGTACATTGGAGTAGAGTGCAGTCGTTTAGAATAGTGTGGCACAGAGTGCAGTGGTTCAGAGTAGAGTGTCCAGAGCGCAGTGGTGTAGAGTAATGTAGAGCTAAGAGCTATATTTTAGAGTGGTGCAGAGTAGATTAGAGTGGCACAGAGTGGCACAACATAGAGTTTAGTAGTGCAGAGTGAAGTAGAGTGGCTTGGAATGCAGTGGCTTAGAGTAGGTTGTTTAAGAGTAGAGTGAAGTGACAGAGTGTAGTGGTACAGGGTAGGGTGGAGTGGTGCAGGGCAGATTGCAGTGACATAGAATATCTGCATACAGCACAGTGGCATTGATTGGTGTATAGTAGAGAGGCATAGAGTGCAGTGGAGAAGAGTGGAGTAAAGTGGAATAGGGTACAGTTGCATAGAGTAGAGTGCAGTGGTGTAGAGTGCAGTAGAGTAGAGTACAGTGGCAGCATGTGCAGTGTTGCAAACTGTCATAGAGTGTAGTGGTGTACAGTAGAGTGGCAAAGAGTGCATTGGGATGGAGGGAAGTTGCATGGAGTACAGAGGTGGAGAGTAAATAGAGTGGTGTAGAGTAGAATGGTATAGAGTTCAGTGGGGTGTAGTGCAGTGGCATAAAGAGTTGCAGAGTCAAACATAGTGGCATAGACTGTAGTGGTGTAAAAGGGAGTGGCACAGAGTGGAGTGACACAGAGTGAAGTGGTGCAGAGGTGAGTGCATAGAGTGGAGTGATGCTAAGTGGCATGGTGCCGTGTGGTGTCGAGTGGCATGGCATGATGATGAGTGGAGCCAAGTTGAGTGGCATGGGATTGAGTGGCAGTGAGTGGAGTGGTGTGGCACAGAGTGGACCGCAAGGAGTGCAGTGGCGTAGAATTGATTCTTTCAGAGTAGAGTGGAGTGGTGACCAGAAGAGCACAGTGGCGTAGAGTGGTGTAGAGAGTACAGTGTAAAGTAGATTAGAGTGGCATAGAGGGGATTGGCATAGAGTGTACTGGCATAAAGTGGAGTGGTACAGAGTAGAGTGCATTGGTGTAGAATGCAGTGGCATAGAGTGCAGTGTTGCACATTAATGTAGAGTAGAGAGGTGTAGAGTGTAGTGGTGTAGAATAGATTAAAGTGGCATGGAGTAATGCAGATAGCATTGACATAGTGCAGCAGAGGGACAGAGTTGAGTGGTGCAGAGTAGAGTGCAGTGGCATAGAGTGGTGTGGAGTGGAGCAGAAGGCAGTGGCATAGAGTACAGTGGTATGGAGTAGAACAGAGTGGCATAGAGTTCAGTGGTGTAGAGAACAATGGTGTCAAGTGGTGTAGCATGCAGTTGCAGAGATTGCAAATGCAGTGTTGCAGATTAGAGTGGTGTTGAGTTCAGTGGTGGAAAGTACAGTACTGCAGAGTAGAATAGTGTGATGTATAGTGCATTCAGGTAGAGCCCAATCATGTAGAGTGCCATAGAGTGCAGTGGAATAGAGTGGTGCGGACTATAGTGGCATACAGTCGGGTGGTGCAGAGTAGTTGGAGTAGAGTGCAGTGGCATAGAGTGCATTTGTTTTGAATAAAGTGGTGTTGAGTTCAATGGTATATAGTGCAATGGTTTAGAGTAGAAATAGAGAGGCATAGCACAGTGGTGCAGAGTATAGTGGTGCAGCATAGACTGCAGTGGCTTACAGTGCAGTTGCACAGAGTGGAGTAGAGTACAGTGGCATATAGTGCAGTGGCATAGAGTAGAGTGTGTCATAGTAGAGTGAAGTGGCATAGAGTGACGTGGTGCAGGGTAAAGTAGAGTGGTGCAGGGTAGACTGCAGTGGCACAGAGCCCAGTGGCATGCAGTAGTGTGGCATAGAGTGTATTGTGTGGAGTAGAGTGGTGTAGGGTGCAGTGGTGTGGAGTGGAGTGTTGCAGAGTAGACTGTTGTAGAGTAAAGTGGTGTATAGTAGAGTGGGAGAGTGGTGCAGAAAGCAGGGTCATTGATTATAGTGGTGCAGAGTATAATAGGGTGGCGTAAAGTGCAGTGATGTAGAGTACAATGTCGCATAGTGCAGTGGTATATCATGCAGTGGTGTAACGTGTTGTATAGTATAGTTGTGTAGATTTATAGCGGTGCAGACTAGAATGGCGTAGAGTGCAGTGGCATAGAGTACACTGGTTAAAGTGATGTAAAGGAAAGTGGCACAGAGTGGCATGGCACAGAGTAGCATGGTGATGAGTGCAGTGGTGTACAGTAGATTGTTTCAGGATGGTGCATGGTAGAGTCCAGTGGTGTAGAGTGGAGAGTAGATTAAAGTGGAGTGGATTAACACAAAGTGCACTGGTACAGAGTGGAGTGGTACAGAGAAGAGTGTGTTGCTGTAAACTGTATTGGCAGAGTGTAGTGTTGTAGAGTAAAGTCGCATATAGTGGAGTGGCACAGAGTGGAGTGGTGTAGAGTGCAGTGACTAAGAGTGAGGCAGTGCATAGTAAAGTGCGGTGGTGCATAGTAGAGAAGAGTGCATTAGCAGAGAGTAGAGAGGCGTAGAGTAAAGTGACATAGTGGTGCAGAGTAGAGTGCCGTGATGCAGTCTGGAGTGGTGCAGAGTAGAGTGCAGTGGTGTGGAGTGGTGTAGAGTGGAGTATGCATAGTGTGGTAGCATACTGCCATGACAGACAACACATCTTCAATTAAACTGACCATCACATTTGGACTGATATATATATATATATATATATAGAGAGAGAGAGAGATCTATATATATATATAAAATTCTGATTATTCAGAAATATCTGAACTGTTTATTTCCAGACATTTAAGTTTTGTTGTGTGCTAGAAAGAAAAAAATAACCTTGTACAGCCTTCCTCAAGCAGACCCCTGGTAGCCAGCATGATTGTCACATAAATACCAAGGTCCCTGGAAGACAGAACATAACATTTGACCTCTGTCATTGATGGCACAGCAAATGTGACAAAATAAGAACAAGATTTACAGGCCTGATCCCAGAAATTGAGCACTAGTGAAAGAATAAAGTAAATAAGATTTGGAAGGGACAAACTCAAGCTGAACAGCCTAAAAAACATAGATCCGGCAAGTAGAAAGCAAACAAATGATAATCCACAAAGCCAATAGTAAACAACTGGTGAAATTCATTCACAGGGAAGCGTATTGAATGTCCCCATGATGTTAACAAACCAGACAGCTGTGCTGTATGGTAGACTTCAACCTAAAAGGATGAGTGACGCGCCATCTACCTGTGGTTAGTACAGAAATACGAGTGGCGAGCCAGAATGACAATGCTAATTAATAGGTGGTCTCTAAGACCCTTTTTAGATATTTTTTTAAAACAACAATAAACTTGCAAGAAAAAGCACATGCGCCGTTCAGACGAGACCTCAAAAGTATGTTGCTCCATGTGTTCTTTGGAAGTCTTTTAATTTACAGCCTGGCCGGGGATTTACTATTAGTAGTGCGCGTGACACCATCCACGTTGAGTTTGCAGACAAGACAGTCGAGTTTACTCCAGAGGAGTGCCTTATAGAATGCACAATAAACTTTGATGTACATTCTGGCAGGGGCTGGGAGCCAATGTACGATGTAAGTGTAGGGGGGATGAGACCATACTTCCTTTGTTTGGCAATTAGTCGAACGAAGAAGAGCTTTGATTGGTGCCGGAAATATTTGGGGAGACCAAGAAGTACGGAGGTCCCTCCGTTGATATGAGATAGAGAAAGGGAAATGACTCAATATTGCTTTGTAATATAAGCTAGAATTATGCTGTGTTATATCCACTCCACACTTTTTTCATGTAACGTAATGGTCTTTATTTAAGTATGAGGTCAAGATGCGGACAACACAGATCTCTCCTACTGCTTCGTTCTCCAACAGTCACTGCTGTCAGAGATCCACTCCCCACCATTCTATTTCGTATTTGCATTCTACAGGTCATGACCTACTAACATTCCACCCCAATGAAATAATAACATACATAGAACACAACATGCTTTTTGTTTGTTTTTATTTCATTGTGGACCTTGAAAAGCAGAGAGGGGCTGATGACAAAACCCAAGCATTTAGGAGAGAATGAAAGGGCTGCAGCTACCCGACGGTCATACAGATTTTTGGGATCAGGAGAAACACGATCCATGGAGGCATTATAGCCAAAAATAATCAATATTTGATTTCAAGAACTCAGGCTTGATACAGTAAAGAATTAAGTCGCTGTGACCTATCATGTTGCTTTATTAATGAACCTGGACTAAAATGTAACTGGCATTAATCACCACAAGTCTATAGAGTGATCCACATATACAGTTTGTAAAACTTCAGCCGTGCTTGGTATTCCTTGAAAGGAGGCAAGATATCCCATGGGACAGACTGCCAAATATCTCCGACAATGTTGTCTAGTTCACAAGACTCAATGCTGAATGTTAAAGCGATGGTTTAAAGCAGCTTTTTAGATAATCACAGTGCCACAATGTGTTTCAGTAACAGAGAATCTGGTGTGATGATTGTCTACCACATTAGTGATGAAGGCCACGGTTGTCTGCAAGTTTTGGTAGGAAACAGATTGAAACTGCAGACTGAATAAGTCTATGCAGGTCGTGAATCAGGCAGATGCACCAGCGTCACTCAAAATGAAGGCATATACTCAGTTTGTCTCAGGAATAGGGATGGCACTGTTCTGCCAGCTAGCGCATAGATCATATAAACGTGGTCTACTTCCTTTTGGCTAGAGATCTAGAGCATCAACTTCATCCGTTGTAAGGTCAATCTCAGTCTGGTTAGTTTTAATGTTTGGGCATGCTGTGGGCATCAGCCTCTACCAGGCGTGCGACATACCCTTGCAGAACATTGTGTCTTGGCACAATGATTCAGCTTGCCAAATGTAGAGAAGGTTTTACACCTGGTCAGACACCCAGAAGGGTATGGGAAGGAGGCTCCAAAAGCATTTAGGCTTTGGAGTGATACATTGTGTGGTACAAAGGTGGACCTTGCATATTGACCTAATAGGTTAGGTTTTGATTTGGAACCAGCAGTTGCTGCTTCTGTGTGTCAGTCAGGCAGTTTGTGTGCGGGCTCAAACATCAACATCTAAGATAAGGGCATTCTCGGTTTACAGAGGAGAACGTTCCACATTTTTGTTAAGTAAGCCTATCATGACTTGCGCCCTGCTTTCTTCATCATATTTGATAAATCTGTATCCTTCAGCAAGCTTGTGTAGTCTTGTGGGGGAGTAGTTCTTAATGCTTTTGTTGCCATTCTGTTTAGTTTCTTGATATATAAAGCACACATAGTTAGGCTTACATTGGTGCTGCGTTGTTGGTTGAGGACAACCAGTGGTACACCATAAACAGCTCTTCCTGTGTTCGTGAGTGTGAGAACAGTATAACCACTTATTTACAAGAGTGGTGAAGGAGGCTTGACCGTGCTGTTAAACAATGGATGATGGGACAGGCACCATACCAATGGCTGTCAGGATAGCACTGCGATGGGCAGCATGCTGGCTTTGTGAGCTGGTAAATGGAGAAAGAGTACTGGAAGCCACATGGCTTTGTACTTCTCTGGTACATTTCTGGGCCTAGTGAGATTCACTATCAAGCCAACAAGGAACATCCTTAGTAGAATGGTCAGTGAGGGGAACCACAGATGCCAGCTTATCACTGTGGCACTGCTTATGGTGCCAGCACAACATGTTCCATGTCTCTTGCATGACACGCTTCACAGCTGAGACTTTTGGCTCATCTTTCATATGCCCTTGCGTTGTCTTTCTTTCAGGAAAAAAACTCACTTTCCCATGTCCCTTTCCTGCCCCAGTGAACAGACCCCACCTTCAAGAGAAGAGTGCCTTCATACATGTTGGCAGGTTCTGTCACTGCTTTTAGGATATCACCGCATGGAGTGTAGTGACAGCCTGGCACATGCAGCCTTGGCATTAATCTATCTAGGGGAAAAGGAGGGGCACAGGGGTGTGTGTATTCGATTGATTGATACTCTGTCCCGGTGCTCCACAGGGCACATGATTCACGTGGAACCAGCACAGTGCACTAAGATCAGGTATCAGGTTGGACTGTGAGTGGAACAAGCCTCTGCCCCTGATACTTTTATCATAATCAATGCCATCATCCGGGTGCCCTGCAGCATAGGGCTCCAAGGGATCTTCCCTCGCATAAGCCACTCTCACCCCGGTTGGACACAACTCCTTTCATGGTCACAAATTAAAACTTTCAAAATGATATCCTCAGCTTAGCAAAGCACATTTATAAAAGCTCTCTTGTACACCTACTGATGTGATGTGCCCAAACTGCAAGTACCTGTCATCCCGGTTTTTGGGTTTTGGCCCCAGACCAGTGCTTAAATTGAGCATGTGGGTTCCGTTGCTCAGAGCCGGCTCTTAATTGTGAACACCAGCACTTATGACATATACCACATGGTGGTGCTGTTTGTCTGATTTAGAGTTGTTCACTAATTCAATGTACATTAAGAATGATTAAAACCTGCAGTCCACACTATTTTTATAACTTTGGGGGCCTGGAATAGTCCGGATTGCCACACTTGTAGGAGTGTGATGGATAGTAGTTGTGTTGGTATTGTCATTGTCAGCTCTGCAGGGTTAAAGGGTGGTGAAAGCTGCAGAGGCCTCCTTAGGAGAGCCCTGGCACTTATGTTACTTTATTAATTAGGCACTGCCTTAGCCTTATGCTGATCTAGCAGAAATAATCTGGTCCTGGACCTGTCCTGCACCTGGAAGGAGGTAGCAAGCCTGCCCTCCATCATGACAGAGGACTAGAGTCCCTGTCAGGGGTATAGGCATGTAGTGCAGTGGTGGCAGCACACCGTGTTTGTTTTTAGCAATGATAATGTGACCAAACCTTTTACTAATGGCCCACTGATGAAAAGTTCCATGGCTACAGAAAAAAATAATCCTAACTCCAAAATCCTGACTATCCAAATCAATGTATGTTGTATATGGTAAGTGTGGTACACATTGAATGATTGTCTGACTGAACCAAAGTGGCACAGACCTGCAGGTCCCATTTTGGAGGTCTTTTTATGTACACAAGATGGAGGTGAGGTTACTTTCTTAGACAGTGGAAATGTCTTGCTAACATTCTAGAGACTGGAGGAAGGGAACCAAGACCTTGAAGTGGGGAAAGAGGACACTTAGAAATCCAATTAGATGATTTTGACACAGATGTTTAATGATTAATCCTTCTGAAGACTACCATTAGTATACGGTAGGACTTAAAGGGGGATGGGGTCTGCAGTTCCTGTTGTCAAAGTGTGCAAGGCCCATTATAAGGGAGTCAGCCTTTTGTCTCTCTTCCTGATCCCTGTCAGGCATGGCTGTTGATAGTCAGATGCAGACAGCTCACACCTGTATGTGTCTTTGTTGTTGGTGCTCCAGCCTGGAGGTGACCCTGCTGTGAAGAGTATCACCCTAGACAAAGACTGAGTCTAGAAGACAGCCTAGATTTGTCACTTGAAAAGAGAACTGACTTAAGTTGGTCTGAAAAGGCACACAGAGAATACACATTCCCTGTTTGCCATCCCTGCATAGAAATGGGAGCTATTGACCCACTTGTGGTCCAGGTTCCAAGTTGTTTTTTTATGTTTTTTTCTTACAAAGGAGAGGGCACTACAAAGATTACTGCTGTTCAACCAGAGCTGAGGTCTGCTAGACACCCATATTTTCGGAGGAGAGAGGATATCACCTAGAGTCTGATCTGCAGAAATAACTGTTTTCCCTATCCTAGAATGCCTGGCGAGTCCTGACTGGAATAAAGAGGAAAGAGCGAACCATCCCTGGAGGAGGAGCTGACTATTAGTGTGGGGAAGAACAGTCTACCCCTAAACAGTGGCTCTGCCTACCAGAGGCTCATGAAGAGTGTGACTGACGTACTCCTGACTTGTTGCACTGTCTGTCCCCAAGTGGTTCAGCCCGTTGACCATGCCATTGCAGCTTGCGATTTACCTGTGTGCCTTAGTGGGCTGCTGCTAAGGAAGGGACCAACCCTGACATGTGGCACTTTCTTTTGTGTCCAGTCACACACCAATGTAGCTGTGGCACTTTCCCTCCTATGCCTGAGCAGTCTGCCCCGCAGATTTAGAAACCTACACACTTGTGGCACTTGCCCAAGTGTACCGAATGGACTAAGATCGTGGCTTTCTCTTGGCACTTGTCAATTGTGTGCCAGCGCAGTATATATCATAGAAAATGAAACTGCTACTTCGAAGCACTTGAAAATGTACCAAAATGATTGAGTGGGTGCCCATGGTCACACTATCTCCAAGTGTGCCAGAAAGGATCCAACTGCCCCAGTCAAGAAGCACCTCAAAGCAACCCAGTTGTGGACTCTACACCTCCATCTGAAGGAGGAGTGCATCATTACATCATTCCAGGGAGGTCTGAGTGATAGAACCCACGACTGACCTATTTGGAAGGAGGAGTCCTGACTTGATGCCAACACTGTCCGCCCAGAGGAGGGATGCTAACTGAAGACAGCCACACACCACCACGGCCTCCAGGACCCTTCCATACAGCTACCTACCGGCTAGAAACGGAGCAGCCACATGGCCTGACTGCGGCCAGCAAATGTTCTCCCCTGCAAGGGAGGAACACAGACTGAAGAGCAGGAGGCCGACGTGAGGGATGTTATGCTCCCAGAACAAGGGTGAGAGACTGAATGCTATTACTGCCACAGGCAGGTAACGAGTGGGTAGGACAGTGCTGCACGCGCACTGCTGCCAACACCACAGCAATCCTGTAATAAAGAGGGGTGCAGGCTGAGAGAGGAGGACAGCCGTACCTGGATGCAGTGCTTAGTTTGTCAATAAAAAGGTGCCGGTGCTCAAAGCCCTCCTCTTAAACATGCGGCTGCTGCAATTAACAGTGCGAGCACAGAATACTGAGACAGCGTAATCCTGAAGCCACCTGGGGCCTCTTCAGCCCATTTATAGCCACTCCCTGCCCCTTCAGCTCACTCTTGCAGCTTCCTGGTTTTCCCCTTTCTGACGATTTTTCGTTTTTTCTCTTCCTCCGTCTTCCCCACGTGTCTTTTGCTCGCTGAAAATGCTTGAGACAGAAAACTGAGTGCCGGCCCTCAGAAATAAGTGCCGGTGCTCCGCACCGGACACAACAAGCACAAATTAAGCACTGCCTGGAAGTATTAGCCGAACTCCATTAAACTGGCTATTTGATAGTTTTTGTGTTAGTGTGTAGTACTGAGTTATCATAGCACAAAGCATGACTGGGCTGTGTAATCTCATTATTGCACTGTTGGGCTGTTGAGTACTGAGCCTGTTGTACCCCCACACTAACCTCCCTGAGAAGCCTGTGAGTGCTGGCCATCACCGCCAATGAGTCAAACACTGAAGGGCTTGTTCTTGGTCCAGTTTGCAGAGCCATGGTAGGACAAACCCATGTGCATTACAGTCATCAACCCCTGCCACCACGGATGAGGCACAGTAGCCCCGGCTTGCACCATGTCCCCAACCCCCAAATGGGATATGACAGGTCACCTGAAGTGGAATCTTTCAGATGTCAATAGCATAGAAAGACAATAGAAAGGCAAAGAGGAAATGACAGTACCGTGCACCCCAAGGTATGTGCTTGACCGAGCTCTATTCATTATCAGCAACAGAAGAAGGCTGGGAGCTCCTGGAGAAGGTGCCTGACACCCAGACATGGTGGAAAGAGAATGTGGGAATTTGTTCAGGGATCCTAAGTCAGTCATCTGGATAAACACTACTTGTGTGAATAACTTCCCTTTCCATCAACTTTATGAGCATTCACCCTAGGTGGATATCCTGAATATTTGGCAAGCCCTGGCTGTTGTTGACCCACGCTGATCACCCCTGTTGTAGGTGCTGTGGTGACCCCTTGAAATTGTGAGTGCAGGAATAGCATGAGGGTTCTTTACATAGGGATCCACTCTAGTCCACTGTGGAGATCCACTCTAGTCTATTGTGGAGATAAGGAGCAACTAAGAAGTGGAAAGATGCAACAGCGGGAGGAGAATGTGTGTTTGCGATTTTTTGCATCTGTGTGTGCATGTGTCTTATAAAAGTCAAACCCATTGGCCTTGTAAAGGCTTGTTGGAGCATGTCATTTCATATAATGCTTCGTGCTGCCAATGCTTTCAGTAGCCCTCTGTCACGCATGCGCTGCCGGCAGCGGGACCTGCTGGCCACCATGAGGACATGCTCTGGATTCTCTTACTCAGTACATAAAATATTCATCCCTGGCTGTAAATGAAGTGGCGTTTTATTTCTGCAGCCTGGTGGGGGCAGGGAATCCTGCTTACAAAATGTGATCGACTCCCAGTCTATGTGTCGTCTTAGTGCAAACTTCCAGTTTTTATATAGCTCTTAATACCGGTGCTGAGCCAGATACAAAGCTCTACAGTTTTATTGAATAAGGGAGATGGAATACATGCAGATGATGCTATCTGCCCAGGATCAAATGATTTCAATTAGAGAAGCCAAGATTACAGCACGTTCCCTGTTACAATATCCAGCAATTTCACCTCGCACTCCCTAAAGCCACCTTCATATTACACATTCCGGAATCCTAGCCTATTGGGGCTGGCTCCGCCTCCTTTCTCCATGCAGGTATGAAGCCCCTCTGGGGCTCTGCAGCAACATTTCTAGGGAAGGGTGTGGGCTGACGGTTAGCAAGGCAGTTCCATTCGATGCTAAAATTGTAGAACAAGTTTCCAGGAGAATTGGAACTCTCTTATGGTAACATACCTCTCCATATCAGAGACTGGAGGTTGCTGTAATACTCTGAGAGGTGCTCACACCATCGGAGGACCTGTAAGGATGGCGGAGTGCGTTGTAGAGGTCATGCACATTATGTGCAAGCTGGGTCGGACTGGGAAAGAAAATAGGCCCGATATCAAAATAAAAGAGACCCAATTAGCCAATCAGACATCTAAAAAAGTGCCCCACATTTCCAAATCGAAGCAGTTTTTAACGTTGTGTGGGTGTTTGCCAAGGCATAGGAGACTACGTGGATTTGGGCTTGCAACAGACAATGTCTGTGGCAATCTCAGGGAAATTACCAGGAAAAACCAACGCACCACACCCACAAACATCCCAAAAAACCGTCAATACTGACCAAACAGACCAGCCCTTCTGGCTTTGCCACATTGCTCTGTAGGCCAGTCCGCCCTGCGTGCAGGCACCAAAGATGTTGGCACAGGGTGGTGCTGAGGGTGGTGTTCGAGCAGAGGCTGGGCTCTGACATGGGAGGCAAGGAGGGACATGTAGCCTGAGGGTGAGGGGAAGATTCGTGATATATGCCTGGAAATCAGAGGCATGGTGCCAGAAAATGGTGGATGTTTCGTGACATGGCAACCTAGCATGTGCAATCGAGTATCATTCCAGCGCACAGTGTCACGGAGAGCTCACAGGAGTGGAAGAGAGGCACTCTTCCTGTGTCACACTGTTCGAAGCGCTTCATTTTAAGAATCCTAAAATGAGTTATTCACCCCATCAGCACCAGAACCAGCACGCTTCTCAGTAGTTTCTTTAATCTTTTTTGGTTTATATTTTTGTGACAGTTGTGCAATATTTTGCAACTGTAGACTGCGTGTGATGACATTATTAAACTATTTGCCCCATAAGGAATTCTTTTCAAACAGATTCTGTAGACTAGTTAATATTACATGTACCCTCTATGTCTCTTTGCAGCCTCCCAAACCTCCAATGCAAGTGGGGCCTTCACTAGAAGCAAAGCCTCAAGTCTTCACTGTTGGCTTGGTACCAGCTAAACAGGAGTAATGATTGCTCATAGCACCACCTTGTCGTGTCCTACCGTGAACACTAGGGGCCTAATTTATAGATTGGCAGATGGGATACTCACAAGCATGACAGATACCCCATCCGTTTATTTACAATTGCATTATATCCTATGGCACTTGTAATAGGATGGGATATCTGGCACTCTGTGATGCAGTATCCCGCCCGCCAAACCCTAAACCAGGTCGTCAGTCTTGTAATGTCTCTGGTCAGGCACAGGTTTCAGTTCACTCAATCCAGAGCTTGCTGCTATCTCTAATTCCCTCCAGCAGGGGTTTTCGGGAGAGGTGGCCTTGACCTGTTACCGTGTTCAGTTCCCAGTCCTCTGGCACAAGGCCAATGAGGACTTTGAGAACAGCAATTAAACTATTAAAGGTACATGCTCTAGGTAAGGCCTTCTTGGGGAGAATATTGACTGATTGTTGCCTCTTTACTGAGTACTTATATCAGGGAGTTACATATTGATGGTACCTTACTGGTAAGTCACTGGTTTTCTCTTTGCCTTGGACATAATACCCAATATTTGCTATATTGTTGATGTCTGTGGGGACAACGTCAGCAACTGTGCATCACAGCTATTCCACCTTCAATCGTCATAATAGTGGTCAAGGAAGAGGCAGGGTTTAAATACAGGGAAGAGGAGAGAAGATCTCAGAGTTGGGTCAGATTAGGACATATAAAATAGGCCTGGGCACCAAAACGAAAGTGGCACCAATTCATGAATAGAGAGGTGGCCCATGTTTTCAAATTGGGGCAGTTTTTGAACTTGTAAAGACACCCAGTATAAGTATTTTGCAAGACATGGAAAACTGCATTGATTTGAGCTTGTTGCAGACAATGTTTGTTTTAATATCAGGGAAATCAACAGCAATAACTGACCAAGCTCAGAGTGGTCAAGATTACGGTTAAATTATTCTGGACAGAGCTTAATCCTGAAGTGTTGTCTTCTTGCCTAAAATGAAGGGGAGAAGCACTACTGACTTCATCCTCTGTCAGATGTCCTTAGGGTGATGGACTTCACCCTCAGGCCTAGTCATCCCATACAAGTACCTGCTTTTTTCAGCGAGGAGATTTTGGCGGGAACAACTGCAAATGCCAAAGCAATGCAATAATGTGGCTGCTGTGAGACATGCAGAGCAGGACACTGGACCTAGCAGCAGCTTTGCTTACTCCCTTCACTCATGCACCTTCTGCCATCAGGAGACCACAATTGTCACACAGCTAATTGATCAGTGGAGGTATTGGGGTCCAGCCGGCACCCACTTCTGTCAAAGTTTACCCACAGACAAGGTCTACATCTCCGTGCCAGAAACCAGTCATGGACTTTATGGGGGAAGGCAGGAGACCCCAGAAAGAAAGAACAGACAGTAGCCTCATCAGAACCCCTACTATTGTCTGAAGATAGACACTGGGAGCTCCCATTGTGATTCTGCACTCAAGAAGGTGGGCCTGATGGGGAAGCGATCAAAGAGGGATCACTTCACCCTAGGACAAGTCCAGAGGTGCCAAACCTCATATTTGTAAGTATTGGACAAAAGAAGAGGGAATAGCAAGTTACGGATCTGATTACAAATCTGTAATCTTCCTTGCTCTCAGTACAAGTCTCCCTTGTTACAATTCTTTTTTAGTTTATTCTTTCTTGTGGCCTCCTGTAGTAAATGTAAAGACATTGGCAAGGAAAACCGACCATGTGATAATAGCATCTATTCTGCAAGCGGATGATGAAGATTAGCTTCCTGCATGTTGTAGCTATTAGGGCTATGTTAGATCAGTGCTGCCATCTCAAGGAAACATATATATCTTTCAGTTCATATTGTTGCAGGAAATCAGCAAGCAATGGCACCACTAAGGAAACAGCTGGCAGAATTCGTGGCAGTGCAGAGAAATGCTCTCACGTAGCAGGCAAGCTGTTTTGTCAAGAAATGAACGCTGCCATCAGTTGGTACAGTATGAGCCACAGTGATGCTTACGGACTATATTCTGATAACCTTCATAAATTATTGATGAGGCTGTGTACAGTTCTCACACAATGACAAATCATTACACAAAAACAACAGCTGGTAGCCCAAATGAGCAATTTTTAGCATTTTATGAATTTGCAATGACGTTATACATTAGTGGTGCTTCAAGTAATAAAGACAGCTTAGTGACAGTGAGAAGTGGCCAACATGATATCCAGGAGTGTCCATTTAAAACATTTGGGTTAGTATTGGCTTTATAATGTATTCACAAAAGAAAATTGTATTCATTTGTCTGTGGTCTACAAATAATAGGAAAACCGTCCAGAAAACGTCATGGCATCATCATTTAAACCCAATTAGCTGAGTGATTAGAACGATTTAAGACTAAAGACATACAAGATAAAATCACTGCCACTGAGGCCTTTCCAGAGCATTGTACCTCTGACAGAGAGATTAGCTCATCTTCAGAAGAGGCTGAAAGACCCCCAGCATAAAACGGGCACCAAACAGTGGCCGCTCTGCATCCAGTGGCATGTGGAAGCACCCAATCACAAGTATTCATCCCATGTCCAGAGTATGAAAGATACTTAGTAGAAGTTGGAATGTCAAATTAGCCTCCTTAAGAACAGGGTTTAGGATAGTGCTTCAACTGCTCTGTCTTCTCCCTATGTACTCCCCCAAATCCACAAGAGAAGAAAGAAACCGAGGTCATGAGGGAGAAATTTTTGTTGGGCATATTCCTTATGCAAGCCGATGGGACCGAAAATGGAGCTGGAGTTGCACCTGGAAATGAAGCAGCTCCTGTTGGACCATCGGTGGATGGAGCACAAGGTGGGAATTTGCAAGCAAATGCTGTGATACAATTGGCTGGCAGTTCGACTAGGTTGAAAGCTGATTCCACTTCTGTGGATCACCTTTATTAATGGAAACCTCTGGTACAGTTTAAAAAGAGTGATGGGGTGGAGTGCAGGCTTAATGGCCCACCGTTTTATGCACCAGCATGTTTCTGCCCTAGTCTTAGCCAAATAAGTTCATGGCATTCTTTAGGGCTAAGGGATCCCTAATAAAATTACCTACTTAGTAATGTCAAGGTGAATCCTGCAGTGGAGATAATTAGTGCTTCAGTTCAAACCGCTGAACGAAATTACACCAAATTTGGCAGAAAGCTAGCTCTTGGTCCAGAAAGTGTGTTTTCAATGATTTGGTGTAAATTCCTTCAGTAGTTTTGGAGAAATTAGAGTATATAGGGACGCAGATCCTCTGCAAATCCAACTGTCCCTGTGCTGATATCTAATTGGCTGCCAACACTTCAACCAGGAAGTGTTGGCAGCCATCTCGGGACTCGGCTTCAGCCCAGACCCCGAAAAAAAAAAGGTTTTTTTTATATAAAAAAAAATAAGGGCGCTAGGTTAGGCACACCCTGACCCCTTGGCTCTGCTGCTTGGGTCCCAGAGGGACCCCACCAGGGCTAAAAAGCATTTATTTGAAAACACGGTTCTGGTTCTGGTTCTGGATCTGCAGATTTTTCCTTTTTTTTTTAATGGCTAGGTTCCTATCCTTTTTTTTTTTTTGTGAAGACCCTGGTAGGCCAGGTCCTGAGGGCATGCCAAAAATAAGGAGGGAAGCACAAGGGCCCCCCTCCTGGGCTTGCTGAAGCCGTGGAGAGTGCCATCTCTCTGGGGTCAACTTTCAGTAATAAGCGGAGGACCCACACCACCCCACACACACTCAGGGACCACCACCTTCCTGGGGCCAAAGTAAAATGATATGCGGGGGGCCACACGGTCCCCGCAACTTCATGGACCACCATCTCCGCAGGTCTAAAATAAAACAATGAGGAGGGTCTGTTTGGACCCCCGGCACTGGGGATCACCACCTTCCCAGGGCAATACACATTGGAGGGGGTAGCGCAGTGCCCCTCAAGGAGCTAATAATGGCCCTGGGGACCGCCAACCCACAGGGCCAGCTCCTGCTACGTCCCGGAGTGCCCCCCACCGGGACATAGCTGTTTGTTTTTGCTTAGTGGGAGTTGATAGCTGCCAACAAGCAAAAGCAAGCAAAGTCTGCTTTCTGCCAGCGGGAGCTGTCAAACAGCTCCCACTGGCAGAAAGTGGAGTTTACATTTGTTTCCCTGCACGCAAATATGCCCGCAGGGAAACAGGGAAAATATTGCTCCCACAAACATGAAGCTTATATTTAAAGCAGCTCCCTGCTTGCGGGAGCAATGCCGCCAGCCGCAGGATGTGGGGAGCTGGCTAGGACCACAGGGAACTTGAGGCTCCCCCTGCAGTCCTGTCACTTTTTCCCTCTCCCTCCCATCCCATAATGGGATGGAAAAGAGAGAGAGGTCTTTATCGGATTGGTCTCTCCATACAATGCCTTCAAGGAGACAGACTAGCAAGATGTTTAGTAAGAAAGATATTGTTGCGGTTTGATGGACAGTGGACCACGGCCACTTCTTGCCTAATGGTAAACCTCTTTAACTGTCACTCAGTAGGCTGAAGGTTCAAATCATTGTATCTCATGGCAGTGTGTCTGTTTATTTCCCAGTGATTTGACTGTTAAACATTCCTAGTGATGTAATATTGAAGTATTTTTCCACTCAAAATCTTTGGGTTCAATGTCATGGCTATGTCTGGACACCACATGCTAAGGAGTAACTTTTAGACTAGTGGTTAACGTCTCAGACCCGTACACTGAAGGTTGAGGGTTCTAGTCTAGGGGTGACTATGGTCATTTCAATATAACATTTTTTTTACTTGAACTATGTAAGGTACATACCAAAAGGGGTCTCACTCTACTTATCTGAGAGATGTATTTTTTCAATTTGTCTGAAAAGATCTCATTCTAAGAATATCATTCATCAAAGCAAGCCTGAAAGTGCTCTCTCTCCTTCCTCTCTCAGTTTTTCTGTGGGTGGTTATAGGGGCTTGGCCAGGGGACCTAGCCACAGGCCAAGCCCTGCATCCAACCCCTGCTGCGCATGGACAAAGGCCATGCACAAAGCTCAGTTGGGTGCTTATAGGAATTGGTAACAGGGCCTGGCCACAGGCCAGTCCCTGTAGCCAACCCATGTAGGGCATGGCTGAGTGGTTCTAGGGGCTTGGCTGCACACGGCATGGCATGGGGTTGGCTGGTTATAGGGGTTTGCCACAGGGCCTGAGCACAGGCCAGGCCCTGCAGGCAGCCTCCACTACGCACGGCCACAGAGTTCAGTGGTGGTTGAATTAACGCATAGTAATGAAAATGACTTTGATTTTTAAAAAAACATAGAAATTTACTGAAAAACAAACAAAGATTACTGGGACATTATAGTTAGGAAATAGAATTTAAAAAGAAACACAGAAATGTACTTAAAGCACCCCAGGTTACAGGGACGTTATAGTTAGGCTCACATTTTAAATGTAGAAAACCACAGAAATGTACCTGTTGTAGTTAGAGTTATCTCAAGTAACTATAACTTGTGCGATAAGGTAACTATAACTTGTGCCCCAGCAATGCATAGTTTTTTTGTCAAATATGTTACTGCAAAAATTACATTGACATTATCAATGATTTTATCAAAGGTGTCATGAGTGACGTAATTTGTGGAGCAATTAGCAGTGCATGGTGAGGATGCGAGTTATAGTTACCTTAGGGCACATGTTATAGGCCAGGGATGTTTGTTGGCATGCTATAAAGATAAAACCATGCTCTCTTCACAGGCTAAAGTGAGCAATCATCGTAGAATTGAAGTAGACAATCAGAGGTTTTAAAAAAGCTGTGGCGAGTTTTGAGGATGCAAGAGTGCTGTACCTTTATCCTGGATAATAGTAGGCTTATTAATGTCTATGTAAATATTATTACTGATATTTCTTGTGAAGCAAAATCTTTTAAATATTATGGCTTACAGGAATCAATTGGTTCCTCGTTTGGTGAGATTGAAAAGGGCTTTAGAAAGGTTGGTAAATGCTTTGATGGTTTGAGGGAGGCATGTTGCTTGTAATTCTAACCCTTATAATTATTGATTGAATTTGAGCAATTGTTCTACTCCTTTTGTTCAAATTCTGTGAACTAATTATTTCAAGCTGTGTGTGTAAAAGAAGATGTCAAAGGTATTTAAGAGGTATAATGAAATGACAGCGATGAAAGATGTCAAGTCCGATTATTTGATTGGCTTAGAAAGCAGGAAGAATGAAGGCGCAAAAGACAGTAAATTATGCGTACTGTAAATAGTTTTGGGTTTAGTGATGATGTAATCATCAGAAGGGGTATTAGAGAGAACCTTTTTATATTTTTTGACTAAAGGTGCATTAATAATAGTTGCTCTGAATTTGAATTCAAACTTCTGTATTGACATAGAGTTTTTTAAATTGAAACACAAGCATAAAAATGTGTTTAAATGTGTTTTCTAGCTTAGACTAAAAATAGGCCTCAACACCATCTTTGTTTAAAATGGATGCAGCACCATAATGTTAATTCTCAGTTTATTTACTCATTAGTCAAAACATGCAGCAAGAAATGCACTGTTTATTCTTTTTGAAGAACCCTCTGGAGCAGGTAGCTCCAACCATTCGATCAAGAGCTACCAGTAGCTCCCAGACACATTCAGTGTAGCTCACAGCCCTGAGCTTATATTTATAGAAGTACAGGTGATATTTTTATTTTAAAGTTAGGAGAAGGATGTGCTTATTTTAGATTACTATCATCAGGTTGCAGAGAGGAGGGCCTGATAATGAGCAGTGCTCAGTCAGATTTATGCCCCAGGTTCGGGCACAGAGGAGAAGATCTGAGCCACTGAGGTATTTAACTCTTAAATAAAAGTTCTTGTGAACTCAGTATTAGAGTGTGAGAAAAAATGATGTTTCTGAGTGCTGTTAAATGGGAGAAAATTCAAATGAACAGTTCCCTTAATGATTAAGTGGACTCTTCATTATAATTTTCTCCATTTTCGAAGTGTCCCATTTACAAACAGCAGCCTCTTGCTGCCAGTGGTCAGCAGACACTGTGCAATATATACAACTGAAAAATACAGTCATTTTTTTTTAAGTGGGAGACATTTAAAGGGCAGAAAAATCTTCCATGTTTTGAACATTTTTGATGAAAGGTTTTCTGCATTTTAATTTTCTCCCATTAAACAAAATTATTTTATGTTTGTGATTACACATTTAATGGTGCCACATATAGTGAAAGGTATGTTCTGTGCCATGAGTACGTAAAAAAACAAACTCTCAGTCACCCATACACATATATCCCATTCACATGCACACATGTTCATATATCCCCAAAGACCATGCTCTCATTGACACACACAGCAGCCCTGTCATAGTGCCCACAATCAAAATATTTCGTTCAAACCATAGTATCTGGCTCTACGGACATTAGGTTTAAAGTCAATGAAGCTGGACGTGGGGATGTCTGGAAACAATGCGCAAGTTGTACTGATCAGAAAAAATTCTCACCAAAGGAAAGGTTGGAGACCCGTGTTTGGAGGAAGTGCTTTCCAAGCCTCTGACCGCTTGCACCTTGTGTTGCATTCACTCACAGTTGCTTTTGGTTGTTTGTGCAACCAGTTGGTTCTAACACCTCTGGATGACAATAGACCAGAGGGGGCATATCAGTATTGAAATACTTTGGGATACTGCTAAGATGGTAGGGTATTGTGACGTTTTAGAAGCAGGAAATATGATTTGTTATAATGATGTTCACACTATTCTGACTTTGCACTCTTTATGTTCTATACTGAAAACAGCTATATAAACCTCTGGATTCGGGGTGAGCCAGAGATCTTGAAACTGTTTCTTGAGACCCTGTGGATGCTGACAGATTTTCTACTAATTTGCTGTACACATGAGACTTAACCTCTTCATGAGTTCATTATTGCCTCATTCTGTATTTGAAAGCCTTCCTGGCAAATGACTTTTATGCATTTCAATGGGATTACTGATGCATTCGCATTTTCCTAATTTTGTGTTGTACCTTGAAATATGTAATAAACCATCAAGGTTTTTTTTTTTCTAAATGTGTCATCTTGAACTCCCCTTTTGAGTCAGTCCTTTCTTATTGAATTAATTTTAAAATGCTGTTTGGAATGTTGCCTCTGGGACACAGTACCTCATAGACTTTAAAGTTAACACTGTTGCCGACCTCCACAATTTGGGTGTGCCACTGTTATGTAGATTTACAGGAGGACTGCCTTTCGAGTATGCTACAATTTTCTTTTGTGTTTTTCTCACAGTAGAGGGAAATAACTGTTGTCTGATTCTGACTTTTTTTAATCACTGTACTCTTAAATAAAATACTGGCTTGGTGGAAAGCTGATCTAGGTTTTAAATAAAATGAAGGTCTAACCTGAATAAAATATATTATAACCAGGTCCACTGCATTTATGTGATTCGGAGGCTGCAACGTTTTACACATAAGTATAGGTTTCCTCATTTGCCACATAAACCATTATCTGCTAAATAATCGGCATATGTTAACAAAAAAAATCAGTTTCTAGCTCAAACAGATCAAAAGTTACTAAAACGTGGCAACGTGTGTTCCTGGGAAGCAGATGACGCTACTCAAATGTGGCTAGTCATCTCTCATTTGCTTATTGCTATATGTGGGTGTTAAACTGGCAACAATAAGGTGAACGTGTTTCCCAGTCGGTGTTACCATGTGTGACAGTGACAAACTAGTGAGGTAATACTATCACAAAACGTGCTGCATTACGCTGCCTATTTGCCTTTTCTTACCGCATAATTTAGTCAATCTGACACATAATATGGTCACCCTTGACACATAATTCTATTGGCCCGAATTATAATTGTCAATTCACGCACTCAATGACAGCACTTTTTGAAATTCTGAAATCAAACCCAAGGATTATCTGGCCGTCTTTTACCCCCTGTATGACATTGGGACACGCCCAAAGCACAACATAAAGCAAAATAATAAGGACCTCAAGAAAAAATATTGTATTTCTTTGTAAGCCTTGTAACCTTGTGTGTCTCCTTTCTGTCACTTCGGAGTGCTAATACTTGGTTAGGATACCCTGAGGTTCATGTCATTCACGGTCTAACCACCCAACTGCCGGCATTAAAAATCAATGAAAAGTCAAATTACAGATATTCACTGGTCTCTGGCTAAGTGCGGGACTTCCTGGGCGCTTATTGAACTCTTGACTGCAGAGGCTGCAAAATAGTCCAGGGTTGTCTTGAACCGTCTAAAAATAGACAAACCAATAAGGAGTTGACAACAGATCGTTTACTGCACTACTTACGGATTAATCCAAAAGCCTAATGAATATTGCATAAATTATACGAACATATGCTAAATACAAATAAACCAATATAGAGGAAAAGAAAGAATTAGAAGAAGAAAAAATTGACGGCCGGGTGTACAAAAAAAGTTTTACTTTAACACAACAAATGAGCATGACACATAACTCATATAATTGCATGTAAAAATGAGGGGTTGTAGAATTTCTAGCACCCACCACCGGAATGACCTGTAATTGTCCTAAATAAAATAGTCAATAGCAAGGGTCAAGTCAGTGTTGATCCGCTCCTGCAGCAAGGTAAAAAGTCCTGTGATAAGTCTGTGGTGAAGAGATCACTCAAATGATGTTAAGCACAGTCCTGTTATTGCAGAGGCAAGTAGTAGAGAGATATCAGCCTTGTAGCATCTATTATAATTAATGCGTGAGACCAGCCTCAGGACAATGCTTAGAGTAAATGTAACCCCAATGTTTTGCTACATCCAAAAAAAAAGAAATAGAAAAGATTTTCAACTTAAATTTACGCCTCAGAAAAACAAAAAATACCAACGCACTCACGAGCTACACACATAACCATACAAACATATATTCACGTGGCCACCAGACTGACAAAACCCAAAATAGACAAGACCAATAGAAAAATCTGTATCTAGTGAGAGTCATTTCAATAGTATCACACTGAGCAAGCACAAGTGTGCTTTGTATAAGACCAAAAGCATATGCTTACATAACCCAGTAACACAGAGGCTGTGGAATTTCACCAGCAACTGAGTATCCATCTGTGGGAATGTACTTCACAGTATGTAGTGAAACAAACTAACAGAAAGCCATCAAACCACAAAACGTGTTTACAAACTAACTCATCACAATGTTAAGTAACAATGTGGTGAGTTCATTGTTAGTTCCTTATTGTTTTGTTTGAATGCACCCAACCTCGCAAGGGGCTGTAGGGTGGCCCCTTAACTCTTCATGTCTGAAAATAGGGCAGTCGCGGGAGGGCTGGCTGAGGGGCTAGTGGAAGCTGGTCTCATTGGCTAATGTTGAACTATAGGCGCATGCTTATCAAGAGTGCACAGATGCAGTGGTACCGTGCAAAGTGTGTGAGGAAGTCATTACACCACAGCCATGGTTGTCCCACTGTCCTGCCTTGTGGCCTATGGTTCCTTTCCTCCATCCCTGGGGAACTGCTGTGAAACAGAGCTTCTACCGCATAACTATGTAAGTAAGCATGTTATTAAAGGGCACAATTTTCCCCACTGAAAACACGCGGCAAGACAATGATCTAATGATGTATCACGATGATAAAACTAATTACCAAACTATTGTCAATGTAAGTATAGACTTACCATTAACTTCACCGTGGCAATACTTTGGTAAGTCGATATCAGTCGCATGTAATTGTAACCGTGCAACACCCGCTCCAACATGTGTACATTCAATTATTTTATGATGCAAATGTACTTCCCCTTGGAAGGCGTTCTGGCGTCCACTTCAGTGGTTTATTTATAGCACTCATTCGGTGCACCCTGCGTGCAGAAGGACTGGGACATACAGAAAACTGGCTCTGGTACCGAAATAAAGTGACCCCCGTGAGTGTTTCAAATCCTAAAAAAAAAAAAAAAGTGCCCCAAGTTCTAAAATAGAGGCAGTTTTGAACTTTTACGTTTTGCAAGGTAAGTTTGTGGTAATATCAGGGAAATCAAAAGGCAACACCTCCAAAGCATAACTCAGTCCCGCGAGCAGCCAAAAACCCACCCACACACTGACCTATTAGACCAGCCCTTCTGGCACTGCCTCTAGTCCAGTGGGGCCTTTTCTCTACGAACCTGGGTGCCACGTTCCCTAAAGTTCCATGAGAGTAAAGATCTGTTCTCAGGTCATTGTTCTCTAGGGTCACATTGCAACAAAAAATAGACCCCCCAACACCAAAATAACCGTGGTCGACATTAGCGAACCAGATAGTTAAAAATTCGTAAATAAGGCCAGTTTTGAACTTGTAAAGTCACTCTGTTGGGATGCTTTGCAAAGTATGGGAAACTGCACGCATTTGTGTTTCCTGTAGGCAATACTTGAGATAATAACAGGGGAATCAACAACAGCCCAAATTTCCAAACATTAGGCCCACAAACTGATCTGTCACACCAGCCCATCGGGCACCACTCCAGTTCGACCCTGTGGCCGGCTAAGCGAAACCCGATATCACATCACAAAGAAGGAACATTTTTATCCTCGCGCGAAATCTCAAGTAATGTCGGCGCTGTATAAAACCACGAAAATTGCTTTGGTCCAGGACAGTGTGCATGCAGGAAGGAGGTAAGTGCACTGCGCACACTCCAACCCAGAGCTCCCTTCACGGTTCCCTACTGACACGCACGCCTACCAGACCAGGCTTGCTGCTGTGAGGTGGTAACGTATCTCATATGTTCGACGTGCTCCCGCTGCGTCCAGGACGGCGTGCCATCTGGCTCCCGCTAAGCCTATTGGCTAGCACTGCCGAGATGGGGCACGTGGGAAAGTCTGGAGTGCATTTTCTGCGGAAATGTGTTAGCTACTGGGATTGGCTGGTCAGTGCAGCATTGAGGAAATGTGATAAACCGTGCCTGTATTACAAATATAGGGTGGCTATGTCAGGTCATTAAAGGCGCTGTTTCCAATCCTGGACACTTATGTGGTAGTCTAGTGCATTCTGGGTGCTGTAGTCTTGTTTGCTTCCATTTTGACCTGGAGTGAAGTGGTCACCACAAATATTTGTTGCAGTACAGTTATGTTACTATGTGACCAGAGGCTAAAACACAAGTCGTTTCCCACACTGAATGCTTTACAAAACAGAACTACTGACTAAAGAGGCAAGTTTTGAGGTTCTCCTTAACAACTTTCAGCACTCAGGGAAAAAGGAAGTGCATTACAGGCCCCTTGTGACCACAGCCAAAACCTTTTCTCATTAGTGTGTCTAAGTGTCTATTCTGCCCTTAAAAAAATCTAATAGAAATAATTGAGAAGATGACTTCCCGGAACATACAATCTCAATTTGTCTGAAGGGAAGTCAGAAGTAGCTGAATAAACGCCCTGCGTGTAGTGACCACTGGTTTGAAAACTACTGATTGTCACACAGAAGCCAATGTGGTGTTGGATAATGGGGCTAATATTACCTCCTCTGGAAAGGACAGTAAGCAGCTGGGCTGGTGCGTTTTGGACTTAATACAATCCGCTCAGGACTTTGGTTGGAGAACCCAGATGGAGCTGCTTAGTCTCGCCTCGGCTGTACAAAGGCCTTGCGCACTAGCAGATGGTGAGCAGACTCAATGAAAGGGGTAGCTCTTTTAGAGTTTTTTTAATGAAGGAAATATCATCTGGACACTTTGGCAACTTGTGTTTCAAGTACAGGGTTTGCACCTACACGAATATTCAGACTGCGCATGCTGTTCGAGGCGGTGGTTATAGGGCCCATAATGGGAGTCCAGTCAGCTACATTTCAACTGGAGAGTTTGTTTAGGTGATAAGCTTGGTATTCAGAGGGTTCAGATTCAACAAGTTGCAATAGGGACAGGGTGTTCATCATGCTGCAATGTGGTCACTGCCTGTATGTCCTATCCAGCCCTGATCAATGTTAAAATGCCCTGTCAGCCCGAGGCTACGAAAAAGTCCCAAATTACGATTTGTGGACCTGTTCTGGTGTTGGATATTTTAATTCCCAGGAAATCCTGGTAATGCCTGCGGATGAATGTGGTTGCATCAGGTATTAAAAACATAAGTGGCAAAGCTAATGTCGTCTCGCCTTGATGACATAATGGCTCTGCCAATGCTTTTTGCCAATGCTGTGCAAAAAAAGGGGACGTTAAAAGGCTCAATGACGCAGCTGATGCTACCAGCTGCACCATTCTGTAGGCGTACACATGCATGATGGAGTATGCCCATGCCTACAGAACGATACAGCACATGCATGATGAAGTATGCCCATGCCTACAGAATGATACAGCACATGCATGATGAAGTAGGCTCGTGCCTACAGAATGATACAGCACATGCATGATGAAGTAGGCTCGTGCCTACAGAACGATACAGCACATGCATGATGAAGTATGCCCATGCCTACAGAACGATACAGCACATGCATGATGAAGTAGGCACGTGCCTACAGAATGATACAGCACATGCATGATGAAGTATGCTCGTGCCTACAGAATGATACAACACCATATTTTTTATTTACTGACCTAAGATGCTGAATGCACTTAGATATGTAATTATAATACGTATATATATATGTGTATGAAAGCTCTTTCCAGATGACGGCGTGACCCAGCTGTCGGGACCTTCAACAATTAAAATTAAAAAATACTTCAATGAATGTGAGGGACATAAACACAATGGAGGGATGGGTGGGGTGCAAGATCACGATGGATGCACACAAAACCGTGCGTTCAGTTATGAAGTGGACCAGCAGTGAATGGCAGCTGCTTGTAACTCTAAAAAAATGTAAATAAAAAATATATTCAAATAATTGTGAGGAGTAAGGGAACAGCAGATGAGCAGATGGGGCGGGTTATAGGGGAAGCTTTGAGGGTATGGGTGCTGAGAAGTAAGCACCACACAAGAAAATGAGAGACAGATAACTCATGAACTCTCTTGGGGTGCTTAATGTAAAAGAAAAAAATAAATTGCTAAATGCGAGTGGTGGAATTATGCAGGTCAGCCATCAAAAGTATGGTAAAGAGGCTATGCTCCTAAGGTGGCACAAACACAAGAAAAGCAAGGGAAGCCATTGCAAAAGAAGCAAGCAAACAAGAGTGGCAATAAAGCCAGCCGATGGTAAGCAATAGGCAGGATCTAAGCTCACTGTGAGCTTTCAGCATGGTCGACAATAGGCTTTCGCCTGCAGACTAGCCAAGTTTTAAAGAGCATTTCGGGTTGTGAATAAGGTTTTGAATTCTGATATTTGGGGTGCCCTTAGACACATGTGACAGTGTCCCACCATGAAGTAGGTTATGACCACCATGGTCAGAGCCTGGTAACACCAACTCTCAGATAAGACTCGAAGCTCAGTCAATTGCAAAGTGCAAGAAGGCAAGATGTTACAAGTCCTATACATTATAAGGAGGGCCACTGGAATTATGCGATTTTGCGGCTGCAATATTTTCTGCCTAATTATAAAGCTGCTGTATTTGATATACAATCCATTATCTGCTGCATAATTTCCATATTTTTACAAAAAATGCTTCTAGCATACATGGAACAAAAGTTACTAAACACTCTGCTACACATGCTGCTATGAAGTGGAAGGGCCTATGCAAGGGATGACTAGTAACCTTTCGGTTGTTTATTGCTGTATGTGGTTGTTAAACCGGAACTAATTGGCTGTGACCTTTGTCCGGGCTGGATTAACGTGTATGAAAATGGAAAAATAATGAATGAATGCTATCACAAAATGTGCCGCATTGTGCGGCATAATTTGCCTTGTATTGCCTCATAATGTAATCACCTCTTCCGCATAATTTGGTCCTCCCCTGCTTCCTCATTCCTGTGGTCCTGATTTTGATGACTGAGATCTCAGATCAGTGACGGGAGAAACATTATCATTTTAAGAGCTTATGGTTGTTAAACAAGACAGCGACTCCCTCTTGTGGTCATCGGGAAAACTAGCTCAGATCAGTGACTGTTATGGCCAGAGCTGCTGATTTTGGAACTGGGGACCTAGGTTTGAGCCTTAGCGTCGGCTCATCATCATGTGATTCTATGCTGCTGGGGCTGAGGGTCGTTTTGCCCAGTTAAGTGTGAGGCTGCTCCATCATTCATAACAAGGCCGTTCCAGTACTTACAGCAGATACTTTTTGTATTGCTGAGGCCTCACCCCCTTCCCAATTGTTCAACTTTTTTATTCAGACCATCAATGCCGTGTTTTATTTTTTTAATTTGTCCATCAATCTTAATTGCTTAGTTGATTTTCTTTTTTAGAGTTACCTACACTTTGCAACCTCAACCTAAGTTAGAATTGCAACCTAGTGATGCTGGATATGGACAATTACCCAAGTGAGGTGGATGTTCCGAGAAGGATGCTGGCACACTGCAGGGGATGCGACAGACAGGAATCACACGCAGGCAGATGGTGTCACTGTTACAAAGTGTGTGAAGGGAAGAGAGAGGTCGGTGGGAACGGGGACAAAGCCAACAAAGTCTAGTCATGTGGCTGGGAGAACATGGCAGACCCGATTTTAAAATACACGTGTCTAGATATCCCAGCTGAGAAAAAGGTGTTACTCCTCCCAAAGAAATGAAAGGTAAGTATTGACAAAGAAGGAGCAAGCACGTTTTTGGGGTGTGTGACAGACAAGGATGGACGTGTCTGAGATGTCTGCGTTGGTGCATCACTGAAATGGACTTTACGCAGCAGGAAGGCGTTTAGGTTGGACTGACACCCTCGGATATCGAGCAGGCAGAGACAGAGCAGAGGGCGGTGCCGTGTCCTATCAGACAGCAAACTTGTAAAGGTTGCAAAGCAGAGTCAGGGGAAGATGGTGGACAGAAGACGTGGCTTTATAAGTCTAACACAGCAAGGAAACTGACTTCGGGTAAAAACAGTCTGTAAACGGCAACACAATTCAGGCAAGGCTGGGACTCTGAAGTTGGCATACTTCGGCAGAGAAGAGGTCAAACGAGATTGCAACACCTAGAGCAGGTTATGACAAGCGTTAGGCAATGCATTTATTTAAATTGTTTCTTTTATTTATGAATGCATAATCAACAGCATGCAACACTGTCAAGGTGGAAGCAAAACACTTCGGATTATATGATGCAAGCCGAGGTACAACTGATAAGTTCATACGTTAGTACATATTGATCTCCACGTTAAGGCGCTTGGGGTACAGTTGTAATTGTTGAGGGGTCTCCCATAGCTTCTACAGAAGGCATAAGGTAACACCAGGCCTACCACCTCACATCTAATTTATGCCTTCAATTATTCTGCTCATCAATACCTCATCAATACTGGTAAGATATGTTCATAAAAGCAGCCAGAAGTTGCTCGGATGAGAAGCCGAAGGCAGCTTAGAAGCACAAAGCTCCGCCATCTTCTTGCAATAGCCAAATAATTCAGCCAGTCTTTGAAGTAGGACGTTCTTCTGCCATTCCTCATCACTGCAGCTCTATGCTTCCCCAGTATTACTGCCACCGCCTCCAGCTTCGGTAATGCTTTTGTAATGCAACACACACCAGAAAAGGGCCACCTTCGGGGGTGATACTCAGGTCCCCCCCATCATCATCTCCATTGCTTCTATCACCCTTGACCAGAAGTGTGCAACACCTGGACAGTTCCTGGCCACAGGAAGAAAGTCAGCATTTAGGCTGGAACATCTTACACAGTTTCCATGTTCTGTAAGGCCTAATGCAACCATCGTTTTTGGAGTATAAATGAAATCAAATGAAATATGGAATTTGTATAGTGCGACTTTCACTTCCAAGGGAGTATCCTGGCGCTGTGCGGGGTGATCACAGCTTATAGTAAAACCATCCTACGGGGGGGGGGGGGACAGGATTAATGTATAAGTGACTAGCAAAGAGCCTCAGGAGCATTGAAAATCCAAGTCTTAAACTGTTTTCTATGCAAATATTTATAGTTCACTCATCTATATTTTTCATTAGGCACACCTCCTTAGTCTGTCTACAACAGTCGAGTCACTGTTTATCTGTGATCTCAACACCAAGGTCTTGGAACCATTGTTGCCTAGTATAGATGTCGACCCACCTCACCCCGTGCGGCATGGCGTTATATAGTCTGGTTATTATTTTGGTTGGACAAGGGCTTGTGAGGAAGATATTTAGGGGCTCCCACCGAGGTGGTTCCGCTGGGAAAGTGGGGAACATTCGCCATCTTTCTCATATGTTTCTTTTCCAAATGTGTAAACAACAGTGGGTTGCTCTCTATCTGTGTGGATAATGTAAAATGTTGCTTTTAGGTAAGTGCTTCAGCTGGCCATTGCCCACTGCCACCATATGGAACCGAGCCCATGTTGTGCACTGTACCATGTCGATTTCAGAACTTGGTCTAGTCGCTGTTTGGAACAGTGCACCCTGAATCAGTAATGGAGAAGTCATTCCTCATTCCAAGTCATAGTGTGGAAAGTGCCTGCAATTATATACCCAATGGTGTGCAAACTGAGCCTGTGCCACTAAGTACTAAATCTCAATGCTTAGTGCCTCAAAAACGCCCTTGTCATATGGTACTTGGGGCTTTGACTAGCTGATTTTTCTAGGCTGCCCTCCTGCCCATACCAGTTTCATCATAAGCGCCCTAAATTGGACAAAATGGGTATTAGCCATCAGTGGACCCATGGCAGACTTGGACCAGTTACTCTGTAGCCCTGACCATCTGCCAAAACCTCTGATTTAACTTATAACAGGTTTAAGTTCTGTGTGGAGTTTTTAAGCCGTAGTAGTATGTCATCTGCATATAGGGATAGAAGCAGATCCCACCTTCCAAGACATATCCCATGGCCATGGTGATGGTCTCGCAATATACACTCCAGCGGCTCCATTACCAAAGCATACAAAGATGGAGGACAGTGGACACTCTTGTCCAATACCCCTTCCTATATTTACCTGCCCAAAGGGTCTCGTTTACTTTAATTCTGGCAGTGGGGCATGTGTATAGTGCTGTAATCCAATGCAGAAAAGCCCTAACACTGTTAACAGAAATGGAATCATATGCCTTTTCAGCATCCAAGAAAGTCGCCAGGACTTCCTTCCTTGGGTGTATTTGATGTGTGATAGTAAACAGATTATGCAACGTATCTGTTGTGGATCTGCCTGGGATATACCCTGCCTGATCTGGCCAGATCAGTGCATGCATCAGTGGCAGCAACCTGTCGGCTAGTATTTGTGTCAGTATTTTTTGTTTGCCAACATTAATCAAGGACAAAGGGCGATGTGATTAGCATAATTCAGGAGGTTTGCCAGGCTTTAGGGGCATGATTACTATGGACTCCCGCATGGACTGTAGAAACCATATCTTCAGGTATGCCTCCTCGTGTACACTCCTAATGGAATCATAGTCAGTTCCTCTGCTTATTGTTTGTAGAACTTTACCAGTAGGCTGTTATTCCCTGGTGCACTACTTTATGTAACTGTTGAATCACTCCCTGTACTTCTTCAATTGAAATATGTTTCAACAAAGGGGTTATGTCTGGTCCAGATCTAACCATGCCAAAGTAGACCTGTCTCGGTATTCATGTGTGTCACTCACTACTTTGACACTCACAAGCCAAAGGGCCCCGTATAGTTCTGCAAAAAGGTGTCCAGGACTTGAGCAGAGTCATATTTCATACGGGTCTAGGCAGTCTGAATCTTTGCCACCTTATTGGCTGGCCATTTTGGTTTAATGGACGCAGCTAGTCCCGGGTGTTAATCTTTGCCACACTGCCTCGCCGCTGCATGTTTGCTACTGAAAGGTGCCTCTCGTTCAGCCAGTATTCTTGTAGTTGCTTCTGCAGTGCTATGAAGGGCTACAGTAATGGTTAAAAGAGCGGTTTCGATGCTGCGGGGTGGTCTAAAATCATTTTGGGAATCAACTAAAATTTGGTTTGGTTGGAAAAAGGTGGTTAGGAGAGTGTTTACATGTCTCTCCAAAACCTTGGATAAAAATGCCAACAGGGAGATGGGACAATAGTTTTGAGGTAGAGTGGCATCTAGTGAGCGCTTTTTTAGAAGAGGGATAACGTTGGCATCTTTCCATGATATTGGTACTACTGCAGCGCTCGGGGAGAGGCTGACTAATTCCAGAACAATAGGTACAATGCACTTCTAGGTTTTTTAGTTTGTAGTCAGGTTTTAACGGATTGTCCGGGGATCCAGATTTTACCTGACACATTAAGGTAGAAATACCATTTACGTCAAGCAGAGCTAGCTGTCCTAGCTGGTCCAAGGATGCTCGTTGCGTACGGTTAGTCCGTATATAAAAAGAGTGAGTCTTAAGGTTAGCCTCTATGTCAGGAGAGGAAGGCTTGACTGTTTCCTCTCCCTCATTAAACTGACAATAGATAGCAGTGCATGTAGGTTTGGGCAGACTGTTCACAATGGAAAATATTTCCTTAGAGGGGTTACTGCTATTGTTAATTTTCTCTTCCAAAAGTCTACTTGAGCTCCTTTGATCAATTTTTGGTAGCATTTGATCACCTTCATATAAAGTGTTTTTGCTATAGCACTGTAGGATTTGCACCAAGCGCGCACAAGTTTTTTCTTTGCTTCTTTGCAGTGAGCATTGTTTCGCTAAAACCAAACAGCTGAGGGCTGCTTTCTAATACTACCAGACTTGGCGGGAATAAAATGATCCGAGGTGGAAATGAGCCAGGCTTTGGTGGGCATCTCTGCCCGTTCTATATTAGTCTCTAGTAGGGAGGAGTTCTTCTTAATATAACTTTCAAAGGCCGATGGATCAAATTTATGCCATTTATACATCGCCTTTTAATCGCGGGGTTACCTGTGGGAATTTTCACTATACTAGGGAGATCTATAGTTAAAGGCACCATGTAATGGACTGACCAGGTCACTGGAAAAGGGACCGCTGTTTGAAGAGTGGGCAAGTTGAAGAAGACCGGGTGCAACAGATGGCCAGTGTCATGAGTAGGGTGTTTTACTAACTGAGCTAACTGCAGGAAGTCCAGGATTTCTCTATCATAAAACAGGTCCAAGTGCAAGTTCAAGTCTCCAATGATGCTGAAGTTTGACAGTTGGAGTGCGAGCAACAAAGAGCACTCTAATAGAGATTCCCTAAATTGTTTGGGAGGACCTGGTGATCTATGATCGTAAGGCCTGAGAAGGTGAAATCTTTGTTAACTTAGGGTTTAAATAGTATACTTTCATAGGCCTGGATGAGGCCAGGTGATTGGGTGCACCCAAAGCTAGATCTTTGAATGATGCCGATACCGCCTCCTCTGCTCCAAGGTCTATTGCATCTTTGAGTGAGGTTTCCTGGGGGGAGGCCCACGCAGGTTATGCAAATGTGGACTGAGTGAGACATGTTTCAGTGAGGAATAGAACACCAAGATTATAATCCAGAACTAGGTCGTAAATATCAGCATAATGCTGGATCAATGAACACAAGTTATTACTGTGCACTTTTAGCGTCTGTGAAATTACTTTTAGCTTCAGGGGGCGTGATAATAAAGCTGACAAAGTTATCTTCCATAGTAGAGGTAAAATTGCAATGTCTGCAGCGTCTGACTTGCCACTTTCCCCCAGGACAAGAGAATGCAAAAAGATCTTGGTGCAAGAAGGTCTAAGTGATAACAATTGAGAGGCAGAATAGGAAATCCTGTGGGACGCCTGGGAGACAGGGGTCCTGGCTACTGACGCCATCCACGTGCAGATGGCCACGGACAAGCTGCCTTCGGCGCGCCAGCTGAATGTACGCGCATTAGCCACCTTTTTAGGGCCAGACGGGCACATCGGAGCTTCCAGACCACAGTGGCTGAAAGAGGAGTAGAGCCCACAAGAAAAAAAGTATTTGCACACAACTTCAAACAGAAGCAGCAAGTGAGGGAACAATAGCTGTGGTCACATTATTAAAAATGTTTTAAAAAGTATTGGAACTGAATTGGTAAAAACAGTATTAAGAACAGTTTTACAATAAACACGGCGCCGGGCAGCATTGGTGCCTCACTTTGAGCAACCAAGTCCTCCTATCAGCCAACTTTTTAAGTCAGATCGGGCACATCGGAGCTTTCCCCCATGTAGCAGCCACTAATCTGCTAAACCCTCTTCCTCCAAGGTCAGACCACAATGGCCAAAACAGGAGTAGAGCCCGGAAGAAAAAAATCCTTTTACACACAAATTCAAACAGTAGCAGCAATTCAGGGAACATTGGCAGTGGTCACATTATTAAAAATGTAAACAAAAGTATTAAAACGGTTTGCTGTGCTAAAATCACCATCTTTCCTGCCTTGAGGGACATACACAGCTATATCACAAACATTTTTTACCTCAGTTTTGGCTTTTAGTTATGAGGTAACCCATTTCCCCCAATTTATGTGCTTTGAATCTACTTCCAGTTTGTGGTGGAAACAAGTGTTGTAACTATGGATGTTGCTGGACAGGTATACATTTTAGAAAAGAAGATAGAATTTTGAATTCAGCCAGCAAGGGATCATTTGTGTAGATCTCTCAAGGTTTTCCTAAAGAAGCAAAGGTTAAAATAAAAATATATGGAAAACAAGTACAAAAAAGAGTCATTTGTGATTACATTTTCATCTGAAACGTCTTGTCGCAATGGCCAATTTACAAAAGTAATATACTGTTACCTCCACTAGACCCTTCTGGTTGTGGGGAAATGCAGAGTTTGCAGTTTTTCCAAGAACCTGAGGTACCCAGAGCCAACAACTGAGCTACATCTTACAATGTTTTTTCATTATGTACTAAGTATAGAACAATCCATATGGTAATGAATAAAGAGTGTAAATGGTTATTAGGGAAACATATGTATTTCTGAAATGTGCACCAGATACTGAGTTTAGGAGCACTGGTTATTTGTATGTGGCTGAATTTGTGACGACTCATACTAGCATGTGAAACAGAGGGCATTTTTCAAAATGTCTTCTTTCTCATACACTGGCTTACACTTGGAAGGCACAAATGCAGAGATGTCCAATTGGCAATACAAAATGTTCTACACGTCTCCCAGTAAAAACGGCACCCTATTTGTGTGGCTGGACCTAGCATATGCAGCACAATTTACCACAAAACGGGACCTGAAGACATCAGATTTTACCAAACAGAAACAATGTTTTTTTTACAACATGGGTTGATGCGTATTTTGAGCCCTAGCTCAGCTGTCACCCAGGAAAATCCACTGTGCCGAGACATTTCTCATCTCGTTGCGCCCTGATGTCAAAAATGGGAGGGTGCTGGGATGAAGACTGAAATTGAATAAATTCCACTTCAGCCCTAAACTTTAGTGAAAAAAAAAACAAATCCTCAAGTGCAAGCACCAGAGGTTCCTTTAAAGGCTTCGCAGCATCGATCGCTGGCTGGCGGCCACACTGGTGAGGTGGTTCGATTATCAGGCAATGTTCAACTGCTGCACTGAAAGGGTTAACTAAATGATGTATCAAACACTTTACTTAATTCATATGCTTAGCATGTGCAGGTGTGTAGGGATAAATGAGTGTTATTGTAAAGCATCTTTGCTCATTTACATTTGCCTTATTGTGCGACTACCAGTGGGCAGCAAAGTGTGGCACACTGGAGCAGGAAGCTGCAAATTGGGGCCTCCCCCAATGGGCGGGGAAAAGCGGGCAGTATCAAAGGCAAAAACACAGTGTGACTTGTGGTGCCTACAATTCCCAGACTACTTCTGTTTCCATCCATTGTACCCATAATTCCCAATAGACATTTGGCAGTAAGTCAATAACAGTGATGGAATTCTGCTATTCACCCTTCTGACAGGCTGTGGCGGGGTCTTTTTCCCGCATCGAGGGAATATTGGAAGAAGGTGATAGACGCAACACTTAAGGGGGTAGTATGTTTATTTTCTTGCTCGTTTGGGATTTATAACACTGACTTGTCCGCCAAACTGTTATACTCCAAGTCCAAAATAAAATAATTCCCTTTTCTTTTCAGGGCTCTTTGGTGTTCTTGGGACGGCCTGGTCCGGTTCGGAGGAAGAGGTCTTGTTCACTCGGTATTCATGGCCCAGGATTTCCCAAACAAAAGAAGGAAAAAGGAACAGGTAAGTGGGGCAAATTATTTATACACGGTTTAATAAGGGTTAGTAAGGAGTGAAAGGGGGGGGTTCTGTGGAGGTGGAGGAATGTGGGGTTACTTTTCGTTTTCGTGCCTTCCTTTTGTTGTGTCCTCTCTGTGACCCTCTTACACTTTTATTCCCTGGTCTGGATACGGAGGGTGTGATTATTCTTTAATTATCGGTATTCCTACTCAGATGAGCTCCCCTTCCTTACAGGATCTCAGCCCTCCCTCCTTAACCCCCTTAAACCCAGCCAACCACCCAGAACCCCAGCCCCAGTCCCGGTACGCTCGTACCTGGCTTGGCCATGCCCCTCCAGGGACGTGGCCGGCTTGCAGGGGATCTCCCGACTTCGCCTCGGCAGGGGCGGGAGGCGCCCAAGGCTTTCCGCTCTCCTCGCGTCGATCCTCGTCTACGGCGGGGCTTCCTTTCCGTCTCGGCGATCCGTGGCGTTCCTCTCTCCGGCTCTGCTTGACGTCGGCTTCTCTTTCTCGGACGCGTCCCGCTCGCCTCTCGTCGGCTGTTCTTGTCTGACGGATGACGTTGGACGTCATCACGTCAGGAATCCCTCGGGTGCCCCCGGGGTATCCCTTGTCGGTCGTTTCCTTCGACGGGGAAGGGGCGTCCGGAGGCGCCCGGTTACACATCCCCTCACATGAATGGGGCTGATCGAGCCCCACCAGATCCGGAAAGCGGGACAGATAGTCAGCCTGACCCATAATGTCACCAGGGAGGTGGCACACCTGGAAGGAGAAAGGTTGGAGTTCGATGAACCATCTCAAAATACGATTGTTGGTATTCTTGTATCTTGAGAGCCACGTAAGGGGTGCATGGTCCGTATATAGTAGGAAAGGTCTGCCCAAAAGATAGTATTGGAGACTTTCGATAGCCCACTTAATGGCAAGACATTCGCGCTCTATAATGGGGTATTTTTGCTCCCTGGGAAATAGCTTACGGCTAATAAAGACGACGGGATGGTTCACCCCATCTTCATCCTTTTGAAAGAGAACGGCCCCGACCCCCACATCGGAGGCATCCGTTTGGAGATGGAAGGGTTTGTCGAACTCAGGACATTTCAATATCGGTTGAGTGGTGAGATACCTTTGCAAGGTATGATAACTATGAAGTTGAGTCGGGTCTAGTTGTGGGATGTTGTTGGGCTGTCCTTTTCTTAAAAGATTGGTTAGGGGGGCCGCTAAACTGGAATAGTGGGGAATGAACCTTCGATAGTACCCCACTAGACCTAAAAAGGAACGGATTCCCTTCTTCGTGGTGGGTGCATTGGTGTGTAGGATGGCTTCGATTTTATTCTTTTGGGGTCGAAGTATACCGTTGCTAATGTGATAACCCAGGTAGGAGATCTCCCTTAAAGCCAGTCGGCTCTTTGCGGGGTTGGCTGTCAGTCCAGCCTTCCCTAAAGCCGAGAAGATGTGATCTATGTGGGTCACATGGTCTTCCCAGGTCTCACTGAAAATAACGATGTCATCCAGATAGGCCGCCGCGTATCTGGTATGAGGTCGTAATATGGTATCCATGAGACGTTGGAAGGTGGCGGGGGCGCCATGCAACCCGAAAGGGAGAACCTTAAAGTGATACAATCCTGAGGGAGTAGCGAAAGCCGTCTTTTCTTTGTCTTCGGGACCCAACGGGATCTGCCCATATCCCTTGGTCAAATCAAGCGTAGACATGTATTTTGCTTTCCCCAATCTTTCTAAGAGCTCATCTATCCTTGGAAGGGGATAGGTGTCAAATTGTGATAGGGAATTGACCTGTCTAAAGTCAATACAGAAACGTATAGACCCATCAGGTTTGGGCACCAATACCACGGGCGAACACCAGGGGCTGTGGGAAGGTTCTACGATGTCTAGATCTAACATCTTCTCGATTTCGTTTTCTACGAGGGTTTTCCTAGCTTCAGGGATACGATAAGGCTTTAGTCGCACGGTCTTCCCAGGTGGTGTGAGGATGTGATGATGTACCAATCGTGTCCTACCGGGCATCGAGGAGAACACCCGAACGTGTTTATCGAAGAGATTCTTCAACTGTCTATTTTGTTGAATCGAGATCTCTGTATTAATGAGAGGGATCTCCCTCTCGCCAGGGGGGTCAGTGGGACACCAGCCTATCTCTAGTTCCTTAACTGTATTAATTAGGCAGCCGTGCCTTGGGTCGTTCGGTGGTTCTTCCCATCTTTTTAATAAGTTAACATGGAAGATCTGGGACCTAGGGGGGGTATCGTTAAGCTGAATTTTATAAGTTACGGGAGTTACTAGTCCTGTTACGGGGTAGGGTCCCTGCCATTTGGCCAATAATTTGTTATCGGAACTGGGAAGAAGAACTAGCACTTTATCTCCTAGGGAAAAGGACCTCAATTGGGTATTCCGATCATAATTCCTTTTCTGCTTGTCTTGGGCCCTCTCCATGTGTTCCCTTACGCTTTCTCATACTGTATGCAGTTGGGTTTTTAACTCATGTGCGTATTTTAGAATGGTTTTTTCCCCGTCTTCTTCTTCCCACATCTCAGCGGCCATGTCTAGTAGGGTCCGTGGTTGTCGCCCAAACAACAGTTCAAACGGACTATGGCCCGTAGAGGCTTGTTCGTGTGTCCTGATTGCGTATAATACTAAGGGGAGTTTCCTATCCCAGTCCTTACCTGTCTCCGAGATAGCTTTCTTTAGTAGTGATTTGAGGGTACGGTTGTATCTCTCTACTAAGCCATCGGTTTGTGGGTGATAGACCGACGTCCGTAACTGTTTGATCCCCAATAGCTGACATATTTGTGTCATCAGGTTGGACATAAATTGGGTCCCTTGGTCCGTTAGGACTTCTCGAGGAAACCCAACTCGGGAAAAGAAGCCTATCATGGCGTGTGCAACACTCTTGGTGTTAATACTAGAGAGGGGAATAGCCTCAGGGTATCTTGTGGCGTAATCCACTAATACCAATATATAACGATAGCCTCTCGACGAGGGTAGAAGAGGGCCAACGAGGTCCATCCCTATTCTGGAGAAGGGCACATCAATGATGGGGAGGGGTTGTAAAGGGGCTTTTCTCCGTGAGCCTGGGTCAATCAATTGACATTTTGGACATTGTTGACAGAACTTCCTAATCTGGGAAAATACCCCCGGCCAGTAAAATTTTCTCAACAAATACTCCTCGGTTTTCTCCCTCCCATAGTGTCCGCCCCCCGGCTGACTGTGTGCTAAGTGTAGAACTTGTTGTCTATAGGGTTCTGGAACTATCAACTGTTTCTTTTCGTCTTGGTCTTTGTATGTGACTCGGTATAATAGGTCCTTGACTATGGTGAACGAGGGACCCTTATCCTGAGGTTTCCGTGGCCGTGCACTTTTCCATGCATGAATCAGACTGGGGTCTTCTCTTTGAGAAGTCCGGAAGCTGGGAAGGGCAGTGAGGGCGAGGACCTTTGTAATTACCCGGGGCGTGCTGGAGAGGTCTTGAGTATAGGCTTTCTTCATTATTCTTTTCTCCTTCCGGGAGATTTTAGGTCGTACCCTCGGAGGTGATAGAGGCTCACCGGAGAAAGGAGCATCTTTTCACCAGTTGTTAGTTTCTTCGAGCTGTCTGAGGCTGTCTAGGAGTTGTTGGAATTCCGAAAAGTCAGTTCCTATAATAGCTTCTTCAACCAGTTGTTCTACTAAACCCATTCTTATGGGTATTTCTTTTCCTCCCCAGGTGAGGGTTGTCCAGATTAGGGGATATTCTCTGGTTTCTCCATGGATGCAACAGATTGATACCGTGAGTCCCGAAGTACAGTCATGGGCGTCGAACAACCCGGCCCGGGCCACAGACTGGCTACAACCTGAATCGATGAGGGCCACTGTGCTTTTCCCATTGATAACGAGTCTCTTTTTATAAGGGGTGTCTCTTTTCCCTGTATAAAAGACTCTTCCCCTAGTAACCCCTATTTCCATGGGTTCCGGTTTTTCTGTTTTCAGGGGGCATCCTCGAGCTATGTGACCCCATTCCCCGCAACTGAAACACTGAGGTTGTTGTATATAGGGCCTATCCAGTCCCCGGGTTCTCCCTATGTCCTCATTGATTCTTCGTCCCCCTGTCGAGGATGTTCCCGAACTCAGACGCAGGGGACTAGGTGTTGACCGGGGGGGGTTACTTTGAACTCAAGGGAGCGATGAAAGGCGCAGGCCAACTCGATGGTAGCATTGGTATCTGGGTTTGGATGTTTGATCCAGTTGCGCGTGGACGGAGGCAGTGCGTCCATGTATTGCTCTAAGAGCACGATCTCAATAATGTCTTCCCGATTTGTCCCTATGGGGCCCAACCATTTGAGACCCAGATCTTTGATCCTAAAATATAGGGCCCGGGGATTTTCGTTGGGTCCCCACTTGGCTTTCCTAAACCGGACGCGATAATGTTCAGAATCAAAACCCACCCGTTCTAAGATGCTCTTTTTAATATCCTTATAGGGGGTTATTCCACCGGGGTTTACCGCTTGATAGGCGGCTTGGAGAGTCCCCGTCAATAAGGGGGCGATATACTGGCCCCATCGTTCCGGAGGCCAAGTAGCGGAAGTAGCAACTCGTTCAAAATTGGTGAAAAAGGAATCGTGGTCTTCACCTTCTTGATATCGTTGTAAGACCGAACTGGGCACATTTGGGTGTACACGGGTAGCAGCGATGGTATCTGTGAGATTCTTAATGGCGGTTTCATGAACCAACTGGTTGTTGGCCATTATGGTGGCCTGACTCTTAAGGGCATTTTGTAGTGCCTCTCTTTCCAATTTGGCCTCTTTTTGTTGCTCTTCCCACACTAACTGCAGGTGTCTTTGTCCGGAGGCCAACTGTTGCATCATATCGGATATGGTACACTTCTCCTCCATGGTTGGGCAGTCTCGGTCGCCTCTTCCAATATCCCACTTCTGACACCACTGTGGCGGGGTCTTTTTCCCGCGTCGAGGGAATATTGGAAGAAGGTGATAGACGCAACACTTAAGGGGGTAGTATGTTTATTTTCTTGCTCGTTTGGGATTTATAACACTGACTTGTCCGCCAAACTGTTATACTCCAAGTCCAAAATAAAATAATTCCCTTTTCTTTTCAGGGCTCTTTGGTGTTCTTGGGACGGCCTGGTCCGGTTCGGAGGGAGAGGTCTTGTTCACCCGGTATTCATGGCCCAGGATTTCCCAAACAAAAGAAGGAAAAAGGAACAGGTAAGTGGGGCAAATTATTTATACACGGTTTAATAAGGGTTAGTAAGGAGTGAAAGGGGGGGGGTTCTGTGGAGGTGGAGGAATGTGGGGTTACTTTTCATTTTCGTGCCTTCCTTTTGTTGTGTCCTCTCTGTGACCCTCTTACACTTTTATTCCCTGGTCTGGATACGGAGGGTGTGATTATTCTTTAATTATCGGTATTCCTACTCAGATGAGCTCCCCTTCCTTACAGGATCTCAGCCCTCCCTCCTTAACCCCCTTAAACCCAGCCAACCACCCAGAACCCCAGCCCCAGTCCCTGTACGCTCGTACCTGGCTTGGCCACGCCCCTCCAGGGACGTGGCCGGCTTGCAGGGGATCTCCCGACTTCGCCTCGGCAGGGGCGGGAGGCGCCCAAGGCTTTCCGCTCTCCTCGCGTCGATCCTCGTCTACGGCGGGGCTTCCTTTCCGTCTCGGCGATCCGTGGCGTTCCTCTCTCCGGCTCTGCTTGACGTCGGCTTCTCTTTCTCGGACGCGTCCCGCTCGCCTCTCGTCGGCTGTTCTTGTCTGACGGATGACGTTGGACGTCATCACGTCAGGAATCCCTCGGGTGCCCCCGGGGTATCCCTTGTCGGTCGTTTCCTTCGACGGGGAAGGGGCGTCCGGAGGCGCCCGGTTACACAGGCCTGGTGTCTCTAGGTCTGGAAGTACTGGCTCTGCAACTTCTGGACCTGATACATTTGGGCCTGGAGACAGCAGACCCATTGAAACTGCTAAAGTAGCTTGGAATGCGGGTAGGAATATAGCCTGTGGTTAGCAGTGCGGAATTATTATGTTTGAAAATGTATCCTTTCTCATTTTTTTAGCAGATTGAATGTGCATGCAATGATGCATTTTTATGAGTGAATGTCTGTTTTTATGGCCTGTTCACTTTGCACGTTTATTTGAGTCTTTTAAATATGAATATCTGCGTCCACTGCATGGATGTGCGTTTGGGTATGTGAATGTAGGGTGATTTTTCTAAATTTACATTCTTTGCTGCAATTATTTATTCATAGCTTCAAATGTACCGTTGATTCAAATATACATTGATTGCAATATAGATACGTTTATCTGAATGTATATTCATTTAAGCAAATGTACATTTGCGTAATCACAATTCCATATATTCTGCTAATTAATCTTGGACTAATAATGGAACTTTTTGATGGCTTTGTGGAATTCTGCTCACGTACGATTTTTCTTGAACTCACTCAATGTGACTTTGCACAACACACACCCTTACCATGAATAAGTCTTCAATATTTTAGGTGTTTTTTTCTTAAAAGGCTGAGGCAATTTTTACAAATTTAATGAACGTATATACCAACATTTTATGTGCATGTCAACAGTAAGCAAGTTATATGCAAACAGTTTTGAGAAATTAGCGCCTTGAGCTTGTGAATGAAGAAAATAATGTAAGGATAGTATAAAATGTTTACTGCAAAAATATCATTTGAACTGTGAAATACTTGCCCACTTCTCATTAGACTTTACATATATATGTAAGCACACTTGCAGCATAGAAAGTTGTTCAAAAGTTTTACCCATTTATATGTGTGTCTGTATATTGAGCAGAGAAATATTTGGTCAACGTACATTATGGTCCCAAAATGCCAAAATGCTGCTCTGGTGGAGTCAAAATCAACCATGAATCACTCATTAGGGACACCTGGATTAATTCACATGCCTACACCATCACTGATTACTTTTTAACACACGGCTATGCCGTCAGTCACAAAGGCAGACAGACAAATGAAACAGGATGGTGTTATCACCATCATTTCAAGACTCCCTCAACTGCAAAAACACCCCTACTGCATTTCATCCAGTTGTGAATACCTCGAAGTCTTTTTCACCATCTTTCACAGTCCATCTATATGTCTTTTATAAACCACAAATCAAACTTAAATGGCCAGATCACAGAGCACCTCTCTCTCAGCCTAATAATGTTGAAAATACAATTTTCATGACTGATTCTAACGTTTATTGGAAAATCGTAAACCCAAATGCTTCACCATTCTTGTAAACCTCTACACTATTGTCCAGTTCTTTTCCAGCTTCATTCACAACAAAAGGAGTAATCAGCACCCTACTTTATGCAGGGTCAGAAGGTGAAATGCTTGCTTCTAGTGCTATCGAACAGTCAGATCATTTTCTTTGGTGGAATGCTCTCCCTTCTGAACATCAGATCATTTTCTTTTTTCTGATGAACACCCCATGATCATTCCTTAGAGCCCAAATAAGGAACATTTGGTTTTGTGCTAGGAAACAAGTGACACTTTCAGCTCTCAAGGATCTTCTCCTGTCTAAATTCCAACCCTTAACGCATCCACATACAAACCATTGCTATAAGACCACTTGGCTAAGAGAAGACACCCGGGTGATAACAAGTTTTGGCAAAGCCAATAGGTCTCGCCTATGCAAGAGGTATTGGCTGTGTGATGTATTTTAGCCATGTTGAACACCAGCGTGGCTCCAGGTCAGCATGGCTAAAAGTTAATGGTGTAGAGGAGAGTGGAATGGACTGTCATAGAGTGGACTAGCGAAGAGTGGTGTAGAGTGTTGCAAAGTGTAGTGGCAGAGAATGTTGTGTATTGGAGTGGCATAGTGTGGAGTCATGTAGAGTGGCATACACTGGAGAGGCATAGGGTAGCATGGACTGCTGTAGAGTGCATTGGTGTAGAGTGTTGCAGAGTATAGTGGCGTAGAGTGCAGTGGCATTGAGTGCCATGACATTGAACTCAATAGCGTACAATGCAGCATCGTAGAATGCAGTGGTGTAGATTAGAGTGGTGCTAGTAAAGTACAATAGTGCAGAGTGGAGTAGTGCAGAGTAGAGTGGCACAGAGTGGAGTAGCGCAGAGTAGAGTGGCACAGAGTAGAGTGGAACAGAGTAAAATAGTGTGCAATGGCATAGAATGGTGTACAGTGGTTCAGAGTGGAGTGGCACAGAGTAGAGTCAAGTGGCATAGAGTGCAATGGCTTAGCGTGTAGTGTAGAGTAGAGTAGAGTGGTGTGGAGTGCAATGGTGCAGATTAGATTAGAGTGGTGTTCATTGGATTGCCATAGAATGCAGGGGCATAGAGTTGGGTGTTACAGAGTAAAGTGGCATAGAGTGTTTTAGCATACAGCGCAGTGGTGTAGAGTGCAGTGTTGCAGAGTGGTGTAGAGTACAGTGGTGTAGAGTGGAGTAGTGCAGAGTAGATTGGTTTGTCCTAGGCTGGAGTGGTGTAGAGTGTAGTGGTGTAGATTAGATTAGAGTGGTGTGCATTGGATTGGCATAGAATGCAGGGGCATAGAGTTGGGCGTTAGAGAATAAAGTGGCATAGAGTGTATTAGCATAGAGTTGGGTGTTACAGAGTAAAGTGGCATAAAGTGTATTAGCATAGAGCGCAGTGGAGTAGGGTGCAGTGTTGCAGAGTGGTGTAGAGTACAGTGGCAGTGGACAGAGTTAAGTGCATTGGTGTAGAGTGTATTGGCATAGAGTGCAGTGGTGTGGAGTGCAGTGGTGTGGAGTGGTGTAAAGTGGAGTGGTACATAGTAGATTATTGTGCCCTGGGCTGGAGTGTTGTAGAGTGCAGTGGTGTAGAGTGGCAAAGAGTGCATTGGCATAGAGTAGTGGTAGGGCAGGGTAGAGCAGAGAGGCATAGCATGAAGATGCGTAGAGTGCAGTGGCATAGAGTGGAGTGGTGCAGAGTGCAGTGATGTGGAGTGGTGTAAAGTGGAGTGGTGCATAGTAGGGTGCAGTGGGGTGAAGTCGTGCAGATTAGAGTGGAGTGGCGTAGAGTGGAGTTTTCAAGGTGTTGCAGCACAATCCTATTATTGACAACACATTTTCAATTGAAATGATCATTACATTTGCACAGACATACAGCTTTACCAGTAAAACTATGCAATGCACAGAGAAAAATGTGTGGAAAATGCATCACCTAGTGTAACGATTTGTTATGATCATATTAAAGTATTTGTTTCCAACACACTTCAGAAATAACAACATTTTTTACTTCATTTCTGTTCATAATTCTGATATATTCTGAAATACTTACAGAGTTGATGTAAATGTCATTGTGTGCTAGGAAAAAAATCTCTCCTATACTTGGCGCGACACTTGGTTCAAGCACTGGCCATATCTAGAATCAAATATTAAAAGAAACTCTTCATGGGCCTTTTTAAATACAGACTCACTCTTCTACATCGATCCTTAACTCTGCAGTCTGCCTAATTACTATGATAAAGAAATTTGATCACATCACTCCCATTCTGAAGTCTCTAACCTGGCACACCTGGCTACACCTGAAAACAGTCAGCATATTCACAATTGCCCGAATCATGTACAAGATTTTCCACTCAGAATCCTCTTCATATTTAGCCTGAAAACTGATTCTAGGAACAAGCTATCTGACAAGACAGGCAGTCCTTCATCTCAGCTTCAGAATATTCAAAAAATTAATCACCATGAAAAGAGCTTTCCTCCTGTAATTCACCTAAACCCTGGAATGTGCTCCATTTGGATCTTTATGCTGCCTCCTCCAGTGCTCATATCTAAATTGAAGAAACTTCCAATGGATACTGGCTGGAGTCAAATCCCTCTCAGCCTGGCATCCTTAGGCCCGCACTGTTCCTGGACACCACTCTCCAACTACCAGGTCATCTTTGCTTTTCGCCAGCTTTTCTTTCGACATATGTTTCTGAACCTCTGCTATATGTTTAACCTCTGCTTTTAATATGATACCTCTCTTGTTTGTTTTGCTGTCTGTGAATCACACAGTCACCCTCCTCTGGCCTAAACTGTGTCATATAAATACCTAATAAAATAAAAAATAAAAATCTCTATGACCAAAAGCCCTACTAAAAAAAATCATAGAACCTAATCAGAGTCTGCAACCCCGTGTGCTGGTTGCATGATTTGGATTAGTGAGACCATCATTCCCACACTCAGTATGGAATTATAAGTCAGAGAAGGCACAATGACACTTTGAATGATTGAACAGGTATGTAAAAAGACAAAACATCTTGTTATTGTAAGTACATTGTGAAATATTGCTTGCTAGTATCCTGTGTACTGCTAAGCAGCGGTTAGCACCATCATATTTCTCTGTTTATTTTGTGTGTGTGTCTATGTGTGTGAAAGCATTTTCGAAATATGCAAAAATGAGCAAATACCATGTGAAAATCATTTCTGATAATTAGTTGTTTTAATGATGCATAGAGCCATAACTGACGAATTAATGATGTTGTACCTGGAATGAATTACCAAGTTCACTCAGAACTATAAATAATGTTTTGATTAGTTATGTCACATTTATGTGTAATATGCCATTATTTTTAAAATGACTGCCTTTTCTGGTATTCTACTCAATTTTCTCATGCTCATTCTCCCTCCCTCACAGGTTGCAGCACGTCCTGTTTGCAACAGAACGAGAAGAAACCCTATGATGAAGCATGCCACCAAGTGTTACCCTTGCGGGAGTGAGAGTTCTTTAGAGCAAAATGATTCTTTTCTCCTTAGTTCGATGGGAGAGATCTTAGATTGATCCAATTGAGTTGGAATCTATTCTTTGTGTAAAGTTCTGTGACAGAGGAAGATTATCCCATGCTCTACAGCACCTCTTCACTCCACTTAATTTGTTTATGGTACCTATTCCTTCCCAGAGGGCCTTGATTCATAAACTCCCTTTTGTAGGACAAAAGCTGTTTAGTGAGGAACCCAGTGATTTTGTTAAAAAGACAGTGGAAGAAAAAAAAGATTCTGCAACCATTCAGCCCTTTATCTACAGAGAAATCTATTTTCCAAAAGAATTTAACCCAAGCAGCACAAACTTCACATTCCTTTCGTGGTCAAGCCCAGGGTTAGGAGGTTGCGTGGGGTGGTAAAGCATGAATGCAAGCTCCCAAAATCACAGTCATCAGTACTGGCTATCAATTGGAAAAAGTTGGAGAAGATCTATACTTTTACGGCATTTGTGGAAAAGCCAAATCAATGACAAATGGATGTTGTTGGTCGTAAATGTTGGCTATTTTTTAGAGCTAGAAGATCAACTCCAACCATATTTCCAACAGACCCCCATACAAAAGGATGTTACAAAAAAGGACTATCAGCCCAATGGCATGAACCTTTTGCTCTTGAAGGGTGCCATAACTGAAATCCCTGTTCTAGAGAGAAACCTATTTAATCTTGTTCCTGTTGCCATAGCCAGATCACTCTTATCGTCCAATGATGGACTTTAAAAGTTTCAGCCACCATGTTAGAAAGATTCCCTTCAAGATGATGTCCCTTCAAAAAGTGACTGCATCAGTAAAAAAAGGAAATCTAATGATGACAATAGATCGCCAAGATGTACATTTTCACATAGCAGTACATCGTGTAAGTCAGCCTCTTCTTTGCTTTGTTGTAGGTAGGAACCACTGCCAATTCAGGGTTTTGCCATTCAGCCTGATGAACTCTTCACAAGTGTTCATGAAGGCATTAGCTCCTGTAGTAGCCCAGTTGCATTTGGAAAGCATCCAAATGTTACCATGCTTAGATGATTGGATAATTGTCTTCTCCTCTCTTTCAAAGGTGGTATCCAATGCAGAGAAGGTGGGTGGTCAGCTGCCGCACTGAAATGGGGTTCCTTCTGAACCAGAAGAAGTCCCAACTCACCCCATCCCAGCAGATACTATTCATTCAGGCTCTACTAGATACAATGGAAGCAAAGGCCTTCCTTCCAAAGACAGGAATCCAGACATTACAGAGCTCCTTAACACATCTCCTATCTTGTCTAGAGGCATTAGTGAAGAAGTTCCTGAAATCTCAGAGGTTTGTTCCCTCCTCTTCTCCCATCTTGGTTTTTCAGCTCACCACCCTCCTTGTCCATCTTGTTTCTTCCCTCTCACACGCATCCATCTTTTCAATGTTGCAGCTAAGTGGGAGACGTTAACCACGCCCATCACTTTCATTTGTTCTTGGACTTGCCTTGGAAAAATCACTTGATGTCATTGGTAAATGCTTTACATTTGTCCCGCCTGGGGGCAGTTTTGTTACCACCTTGCAGACTGACCCTGTTACATGGATTATTTCACCAAAGCTGATATACTTTAGTGAGGGCGAACTTCTTTTTTATTTTGTCTCTCCCCTTGGTGCTCCAGGGCCATGGCGCTTCGAAGTTGCAAACAGCGCGCACTCGATCGGAGGGATTGGAGCGCTTTGCATCACCACCAGTTAAGTCACCTACTTCCCTTTCTGCTGCTCACTTTCTTTACTGTGGCCTTCAGAACACATCGGCCATTACAAATCGGCATTAATTTAATCCTCTTGGAATTCTAAAACAGCATTTCCCACTTGTTTTGTTATGCTTGCGGTGCCCGCTTCACAGCCTCCACACTGCCCATTTTCTGACCCTGAAACCACATTTACCACCACACTTTAAACTGTTTCCCTTTAACATGGAGGGGTACTGCAACCAGGGATAGCACAAAATCTTCCATTGATTCGTTTCTTTATATCCACTGCCACCTACTGACAGAACTGCAAAAGACAAAAGTGGCAATTATTTTCAAACGTAAAAAATATGTGGGCCTTTTCTTTGTGCTGCTTTTTCAATAGCTGTCGGTTGGTCGGTCCTTGAGAACTGCTTTACTTTTTTGTGCAATATACTGATTAAAACAAAGTCGCAGGAGCGTTCTTGGGATGGAACAGACTTAAAAGATGCAATGATCGTACTCATTATAACTAAGACGTTTTGGCAAAACATTGATTTGTCAGCAAGTATGATTTGTTTTTAGTAAGATAGTTTTGGCAAAACAAATTAGAATTAAAATAATATTCATAAGGTAATTGCTTCGTAAATTATTTTTAAAGGCGCAGTCGGTATTTATCCTAGTTTCTGGTTACCCTCAGTCATCTTGAAATGCTGGTGTCCAACAGCTGTGACTTTTTGCATCAATGTCACAGTTACTCTATCATTCATGTGCGGATAAAGGTGGGGGTATATTATTATTTTTTGTTCAGTTCTCTTTTAAATAGTGACAGAGCCATGCTGTAGCATTTTAATTGTATAGTCGTCTTGTGAGGTAAAATTCTGGTGTGAACAGTGATGTGGCTTAGATAGTGGGTCCAGCGGCTGCCATGGGCAAGCTCACTTTATGGTTTCTTTGCAGGTGCATGACACTGCTTTTATTTTTAGTTACAAAAACCGCTGGTGGTGCCAAACAAAGCTTGATGATCAGGTTTACAGTGCACCATAGAAAGATAGAGAAAGAAGGTAAATGTAAGTGCTTTAATAATACGCAGGGACACTGGAATTACGTGGCAGGAAAATACCAAATTATGAGGCACCATTTACCAATTTATGTGGCAAGAAAAGTCGAGTTATGCACTTACAACTCCAATAGCTCTAACTCAAGCAAATGCATGACCTATTGCATTGCAAATGCTTTTTTTGGTTAATGGTGCTAACAGCTCCATTTGTACTTTACAGTCTTGTGCACTGCTGATACAGATGTAGCTGCAATCTGACATGGTAATAACTTTCCCTCTTGATGTCTTCACACACTGCCAAATTAAACATGTGTCTATTTTGTCTAAATATGGACACTTGACCACCTTCTTGGCCCACTTGCAACCTTGCTACCTATGTGGCAAATGAGCAGTGCTGTCAGGGGCTTCGGAGTCGGTCAGACAGGGAAGAAAGAGCATTTTGGTCTAGAGGCTGTTGCATTCAGGAAACACAAAATGGTTGCGTCACACTTGGAGGTGTCATTTTTGTGGTTATTACTGGTGCCTTGTTCTCGAATTGTACTTTGCAGTCTTGTTTAAGGTAGGCAGTTGTTAGATCGAGCTCACAAGCCCTTTGACCTGTTGTATGTATTGTGGGCTTTTACCCATGCCCGCTGCACGCCCATCACTCGTTCGTGGGCTTGCCCTTCAAAAATCCTTTGTTAAATGCTTTCCGTTTGTCCTTCCTTGGGGCGGTTTTGTTACCCCCTTGGATACCGACCCTGTTACATGTATAATTGCACATTCGCCAATATGGTTGACTGCGAGCAAACTTCTTTTTCCTTTTGTGTGTCTCCTTCATGCTCATGGCGGCCGTGGCGCTTTGAATCAGCTCGCTTATGTCAACTATTTTACTTTTCAATTTAAGTGGCAAGAAAAGTCCAGTTAGGAATTTAAAACGCTAATGCCTTTACATTTTCTACCTTACTTTTAAATTCTTATTTGTTTTTCTTAAAGCAACACTAAGTTATATTTCACATGGAAAAAAACACTTTATTCAACATTTTCCTATACAAATAAAACAAAACAGAAACTGTGCAATGTTTATAGCTCTTAACACTGAAACAGAGCTCATTAAAGGATTTTAAAAGCTGCATAGTCCTATCATGCTTTGCAGGGTTAGATAGTTCATTAGGTCTTCCCTACTAGACACATGTGCTGTCTATTGAAAGACATATTGCTGGCTTACTAAGAACATAGAGGGGCTTGGAGCCCACCCGTTGTTTACTACTGGTTGGCTTTCCTGCTACTCTTGTTTATCTGCTTTTTATTCGTATTCCAGGTTCTTAATCATGTGTTTGTCTCTTCCAAGGAGCATAGCCTCTTTACCTTATCTTTTATTGACTGGCTTCTATGCTTCCACTGCTTGCTTTTTAAGCACTGAGGCCTTCTTCTGCATCAAGCACTCTATGGGAGTGCATGTTTTTTCTAGCTGTCTCCCTTGTCTACTTCTCACCCCATGTTCTCCATATCGCTCTCTGTCGACATGTGCTTATCCCTTCCCAAGCGACTGCGTCATTTTATAGGCAATCATGTGTGGTGCATGTGCTACACAAGGGATGTGGCTGGGTGTGTCAAAGGTTTATTTATTTTTTTAACATCTGCCTTGCTGCTCAGCATATGGATGCTGGAATTTTGTGCAGCAAGACTAAAAACCATCAGCAAAGTCAATAGGTGCCAAAGCCAAGACCTACTGGTTTTGCTAATGCTTGTTTATATGTTTATCGATGATGATTCAGTGCAGGCGCTCAGAACAAGCAGGAGATTAGAAATGTATTACAGTAAACGGGCACTGATGGACAGGCTCTCTTTGATGTGCTCATGTCTATTGGCTGTGATTATGAACAGTGAGTTTTTCTGTAACTACAATGAAGACTTTATCCTCCTAGAGCTTCCCCTTGCTATATAACGTTGTGTTGAAGCCAACTAATTTCCCGCTCAGGAACCAAAAGCCAAAGACCAGCCAGCTCTCGAGGTAAAGACAAAATAGTTTATTACGTGTACACCGAAACTGAAACTGACAACTTGAGAGGCCAAGTCCGAGCAGTCTGAAGAAAGGAAGTAATACATTACATTTTATTCTAGAAAACCACAAGGCGTGTTCTCACATTTCATTGGTTCTAGACATTGACATATGGTCATTTCTGGAACATTGAAGGAGGTGTCACTGTCAACAGATAAAGCATAGATGAGGAAATTACAGAATATGTCCTACGTGACTAACATTGCGTGGTACATTTTTCTACAGAACTGAGAACTGCACGCAAACAGGATGGTATATTTCTAAAGAAAGATTGCTTCAGCTAGCAGGCAATGGTACTTTCATGGAGTCTGTTCTGATAATAAGCCTTGCAACATAATGCGTTCCAAGCAACTAAGAAAATATCAATAAACCTAATTAATCTAGGTCATTAGTCGTTCAACCAAACAGGCCTTTCTTGTCATGGGGAATCATAGGGTCTAGCAGGCCCAAAGTGGATTCCAGAAAGATGTGATTCCACATTCCGCCCTCTGATACTCAATGACAGCCTAAACTTCATAGTGAAGGGGTGCCATTTCCCTGATGTCGCCATTCCTGGCATTATCCGTAAGCTCTTCAGTGATGTTTCCCAGGGCTGTTGCTGTGGAGCTTGCCAATGTCTCCACCATCCCTGCCAGTTTATGTATTTGATATTCGGAATGCATAACCCTAGAGGTGGCATCAGCACTACTAAGGTAACTATAGCCTTATCTATCCAGGAGGGGGTCCTCCTTCTTCACTCGCCGTTACTGGGGGAATCCTCGTTAGTATAGTGGTCAGTATCCCCGCCTGTCATGCGGGAGACCGGGGTTCAATTCCCTGATTATAGTGGGGGGGCTTGCCCCTGTGGTTTTCCCACCATGCTTGGAGAGGCCACTCCTCGACGGGGAGCCAGGGCTGTGGTGAGCATCTGTCACCTCTTCATTCGCCTCTCGTTTTGCCTTTCTCTGGTACACAGTTCTTGATTATTGTGTATAGTGCCTTAAAAGGGGTGGAGGTGGAACACCATTTACATTTCTTTATGGAGTTTGGGATTCTTTTGATATTAACAATTTCTGTTCATCTGAGCCTGTTCTTCTTTCTTGCTATGCTTATTTTTTGCGTTCATTGGCATGCCAATAGGTCTGCCTCACTCCAGTGGTTGCTCAGTGCTTTCCATTGGTGGCCATCCGCCACTGTTCGGATTCTGGGATTTTGTATTAATGTTATTGTTTCCTTCTCAATATAGCATTTCCTTTCCCCTTTCATTTTTGGAGTATAGTTTTCTTTCTTTGTTTTTACATATTCGATACAGACGTCCTTTGTGGTTAACACCAGCTGGTGGGGCTGCGTGTGGTTGTCAGCTGGAGGTGCTGTCTTGGGTCATAGCCAGGAGAGCTGTGCCACTGGTGCCCCCAGCCAGAGTGGCTGGTGGCGACAACGGTGTCCACAGCTGTAGGGGCTGGGGAGGAGTAATCTGGCCAGAAGGGGGTGGTGGTTGTTCAGCCAGTGGAGCAGGCAGGAGGTGCCCAGCTGTTTGATGAGTGGTGGTTGTCCACTCACAGTGGAACCACCAGGAGGTGCCCAGCTGTCTGGTGAAATGTATCTTCTCTATTGTATTACTATTCTGTGATTATTGTTTGCTGTATATAATCATATGAGGGGCAAGGAGGTTAAATGATCCAGTGTACAGTCTCCCTAACAGTCAGGTCAAAACAAAAAATAGACTGTTCCAAAAAGACATCAACAGACCACTAGGCACTTCCATGTATAGAAGCAAGTGCCCTCACACATCCATCAAAAAGTCCTAACGGATCAACTGCCGCTTCATCAGGACCACATACAAAAAACTTCTCCTAACACTGAAGTGAAAGCTACATTGAGTAAAAACTTTGGGGTCTGCCGCCCGCCAGACTTCCCCCCTCCAAAATACCGCTCCGCGGTCGAAAGACCGCTGAGGGTATTTTGGGTTTTGCACTGGGCTGGCGGGCGACCGCCAAAAGGCCGCCCGCCAGCCCAGTGCAAAACACCCTTCCCACGGCGGAGTGGGCAGGTGCGACGGGTGCAGTGGCACCCGTCGCGAATTTCACTGTCTGCAATGCAGACAGTGAAATTCTTTGTGGGGCCCTCTTACGGGGGCCCCTGCAGTGCCCATGCCATTGGGCACGGGCATTTGGCATGGGCACTGCAGGGGCCCCCAGGGGCCCCACGACAACCCATACCGCCATCCTGTTCCTGGCGGGCGAACCGCCAGGAACAGGACGGCGGTATGGGCTGTCAGAATCCCCATGGCGGCGCAGCGAGCTGCGCCACCATGGAGGATTCAATTGGGCAGCGGAAAACCGGCGGGAGACCGCCGGTTTTTCCTTTCTGGCCGCGGCTGAACCGCCGCGGTCAGAATGCCCAGTGGGGCACCGCCAGCCTGTTGGCGGTGCCCCCGTCATTTTAGCCCTGGCGGTCTTGGACCGCCAGGGTTAGAATGACCCCCTTTGTGTGCAAAAAAAAAAACATGAGTTAACTTACTAAAACAAGTTACACATCTAATGGACAAGACAGAAGGAGACAATCCTCAAATAGGGACGGGACTCCATGGGAAATATGTGTAACTTGTTTGTTAGGACTTTTTGAGGCGCAAAACATGTTGACCTTCTTTAGTGGTCGAAGTAAGTTCCTTCCTCCATTATTCCGGTAGAGTGTGGGCACATTATTTCCTTTTCACCATACAGTGTTTTTAATCTTGACCGAGACCCTGCCTTGATCAATAAAGTAGGGTTTTTGGAGGTTCCTGAGCCAATTTTAATTTATTTTCTCTCTCTCCAGCTTTCCTTTTTTGCTTGTAGGTTTAAATCTATTCCTACTTGCTCCAAATCACAGTACGGATTACCAGTAATGGTCTCTGGCACAGAGCCCCCTTGTGGGGCCCGTCAGACATTGCAGCACTGGTCTGATGAGGAGCAAGCCCCATGATGAAGCATGATATCTAATGGATGTGTGAGGGCTGTTGCTTCTGTACATAGAAGTGCCCAGTGGTCTCTTGACGTCTTTTTGGAACAGTGTATTTTTTTGTTTTGACATATTATTTGCTGTATGCAGATGAATTTCTTTGCATGCCACCGGTGATTGTGCATTATTTTGAATGGTGTGTGAGTGTACGTGACACCTGATTGTATGTGATACCGTGTTGTGAGCTCTATTGGTATCGTTGGTCTGTGTTAGTTATTGAGCCTCTGCTGAATGAAATGGATGGCATTAAATGCATACCTGAGGTATGAATGTGAATGGGTTCCTGGTAGACATAAGGACTAAAAATAAGTGGGGTATATTGACATACCACAGAAAGTGACAGCTCTAGATTGCTATCCCACCGGGACCACATATCGTGATTACCACATTGACATCTGTAGACATTGCTGCAGAAAAGGCTGACATGACATTAGATAAATTTTTTCATATTGCAATTATAATAACAAATTGCTTTATCATCACCTTCACATTGTAGCTTTTGTTTAGGCCACTTAACTGTTAGGAACCCTCAGTGGAAAGGGTAGGATGCACTGCCACAGTTCAGGGACAGCTCCCCTCTTTTGTGTTATGTTTGTATGACTGTACGCACATTAAGGGTTCACCACTTGTGCCTCACCTGTGTGCTGCCTCCCGTGGTTTAGGGCAAGGCTTCAATTCCATACAGCCACAAACCGCTTTTGGGCTGGATCGCAAGGGTGTGGAATTTTGAATTTCTTTCCTTACTTTTCTGTCATTTTTCCTTCTGGCTACATAAGGGTGCCAGTAAAATAGCACCTATGGCCTCTACCTATTTCCAACTTGTGTATGCTTACGATGAACAAGAATAAAGTGCAATGTGGTAAAATTTAAGTGTGCGCTCTGCTTCACTAATGACATATGCTTCTGACAGGTGACTGTCTGATTGCTTGAAGTATCAACTGTCTGCCCCCTCATGTCTTCTTGGGAATGAGTGGCAGGGATAGCCTGCTGACACCCTTTTGTTTCTCCCCACTAAATACAGCTGAATTGTCTGTATAACATAACAATGGAAAGTTGCTGATCGGTTATTGGTAACCATCTTAGCAAAGGGATTTGGATCCAGTAAGCCATCACTGCCTAAGGATTCTCTGGCGCACCTGGTTGCCGTTAAACAAGGTTTACAGTCATTACTGTTTCTTGACAAGTGGCATAAGTTGACAGCCAAAAGACCAGGACGTGCAGATCCCTAAGATCCCTAAGGCATCTATGATATGAATAAGTTGTCCTATTTATGACAGATTTTGATTCTTCAAGGGGGGGGGAATTTAACCTCTTGGATGGGATGCATTCTGGTTGTGGGACACTGTGTTGCGTGACTTCCGTGTGACTAACGATGTGAAGGAGAAGGTGCATAAGGAATTGTTGGAACTGAAAAGGGGATTTTACTCCAAGAAAAAAGGGAAAGAAAGAATGGAAGGATGGAGAGGACAAACACTTGAGGTAGTGGGGACATTCCCATCTCTTCCTGTAGTGGGTGCACCACCACCACAAGAACAAGGTGCAGAAGAGTAGCATAAGGAAGACCCACTCATAGAGGACCTTCAGATGTGGAGACTAGGGAACAGTAATAAGGCTGCTGCTGGTCCTGACAGAAAATAACTCCCCGAGTGTTCCGCAACAGGGACACAACCTCCTCAGCTATCCTCGGCTGAGAAGGCAGCTGCCCGTGCCCTGGCGCAGTGACTGGTAAAAAAAGGAAGCACAAAGAATAGACCTTGAAGCTGTAGCTGACATTCTGTCACTGCTGGAAATAAGAGAGGAAGCAGCTCAAGCTGCAAGGGAAATGAGTGAGGTTAGCGATCGTTTAAAAGAGGAGAGTGAGGAAAGGGGGTCAAGATGCTGTCCCTGTTAAAAACAACCTGGACACAAAAGTTCTGAGACACCTCTGGGGATCAAAATATGGGAGTAGAGATAATGAGAAAACTGATCTGGGAGATATGTATCTACGCACACCACACAAAACATAATATAGATCCGCTAACAAATGACTTATAGAAAAATGTCATTACAACAGAGCTCAGGAAAGATAGTATTTTAAACACCCACGCTGTGCAGCTCTCCTATAATGCCAAAGAAAATGATGCTCAACTCAGACAGCTCCACATGCCACATCATATTGACAGATCTGACTGATAAAAGGATGACGCTGACAGCTGAAGCAGAGAATTGTACTAGGGCACACAGGGAAGAAATAATGACCTTAGCACGCACAGAGTGGATGGCCCAGGCTCCTGGAGTACACCAGAGCTACACACAGCACACCAAAAGTGCAGGCTCCCTGCCACACCTTTATGCCTGGGACACCTCCCAGTTAAGCCTCACAGACACCGACTTACGGTCCTGGGACGATGTCAAATTAACAGACAAATTGCAACATGCAGTAAAGAAAAGTAAGAAAAAAGGTCATAGAGTATGTAAAGGGAAAAATGCCAGAAGATAAGGTATATTGGTCAAAAATAATATACACAACATAGGAAAAGAATGAGAGTGTAAACAATTACGACCGTCTTCTCCAGGTATGCCAGCAGAGCAGTGGGATGAAAAACCCACTAGGCGAGGCGATGCCAGTGTTTGTTACTACATTTGTATATGGTCTACAACAGCCCATTCAGATGCACTTACAAATGTCTATCGTATGCTGGCAGCAGGAACCTATAGATAAGGTATTAGCGGCAGCCAGGTACTGCACAGACTATCAAACACATCTGGAAAGGCAGGAGAAGAAAAGACAAAAAGAGACAAGGTTAAGTTAATGATGGCGCAGGAGCGGTTCTACAGCAGTAGCCAGGGCAGGGGGAGGGGCAGAGGGCGGGGCAGGGGGCAAAATGAGCGAGCATCCTCTCAACCCCCTCCAGGCACCACATGCTTCCACTGTAATGAACAGGGACACTGGAAAGCAGAATGACCCTCCTGGCGAGGGAACCTACAGGTAGAAGTCAGCTGAGACAACAACACCGTACACCACTTCCGCCTTACATTGACAATATATTCGATGCCCCCACCAGCAATATGACACCCGCCAGGACAGATCACAAACACCCCAGCCTCCACCACCACCACAGAGTGGTGGTTGACAGTGGAACGGGGAACAGAATGGTTTCCATGCCCGCCTCCACCAGAAACATACTGTATGGGCCCAGTAATATCAGTGGATCAAGACAGCCCATATGTGGATGGGACAGTGTTGAGCAAAACAGTGCCCTTTCTGGTAGACACCGGAGGAACAAGGTCAATGCTGAGGGCATCGGACATACCGGATGCACCACTATCGGGTACACAAATAACAGCTGTGGGTATGACAGGACAACCAGTGAATAAATACTTAATAAATAAAGCCCCTGAAATTCACAGTAGGCCCCATCACAGTAAACCATCAATTTATCTTTGGCAGGCACTACTTTTGCCAAAAAGGATTGCTATTGTAAAATGTGCAGCTCACACCTCCGCCAGGGATTATATTTCCATGGGTAATGCATTTGTTGATAGGGAAGCAGGGAGGATAGCTTTAAGTAGGTGCGACTATGAAAGGGTGCAGGTCGCATCTGCCCCACTGGCTAAGGAGGAAAGTGCATATTTTGATCCTAAAAGTGTTCAACAACAGGCTGGGGAACAAGAGTTAGAGGAGTGGAAGAGGGGTAGTTCCATAGAGAATGATGAGGGAGTTTGGGTAGCACCAAATGGTAAAATATGTTTGTCATCCATGTTGCTCCCCTCCATGGCCCGCCTTTTTTCACGGCCCCTCACATGTGGGGCAGGATGGAATGATCCATCTGTTTACCCAATGTTGGTTCAAAACCAAGTTTTGGCAATGTGCAGAACATTTGTGTAAATAGTGCACTATATGTGCACAGTACAGTACAGGCAAGGGTACACCCACTGCCCCAGGCCACTTCCCTCCGCCACATGGACCCTTTGAGAGTCTTCAAATGGACTTCATTGAAATGCCCCCCCAGGCACAAGTTCAGATATGTCTTAGTAATAATGTGCATGTTCAGCAAATGGACAGAAGCGTACCCCACCAAGAACTGTGATGCACAGTCTGTTGCCAAATACTTCAGATGGAACTAATACCACGGTTTGGGGTCCCAACTCTCCTGAGCTCTGACAATGGACCAGGATTAATCTCACATGTGATTCAGTGGCTCTGCAAGGGGATAGGGATCACCCAGAAGGTACACTGTGCATACCACCCAGCCGCAGCGGGAGCTGTTGAAAGAAAGAACGGGGTACTAAAGAACAAGATAGGGAAAATATGTGCAGCGACTGAACTATCATGGATTGATGCACTGCCACTGGCATTGCTTGCTATGAGAAGCACCTCCGACAGGGTGACCAAACTAAGGGGGTGATTCTGAGCTTGGCGGGCGGCGGGAGCCGCCAGCCAAGCGGGAACCGCCAGAAGACCGTACCGCGGTCAAAAGACCGCGGCGGTCATTCTGGGTTTCCCACTGGGCTGGCGGGCGACCGCCAAAAGGCCGCCCGCCAGCCCAGCGGGAAACACCCTTCCACGAGGAAGCCGGCTCCGAATGGAGCCGGCGGAGTGGAAGGGGTGCGACGGGTGCAGTAGCACCCGTCGCGAATTTCAGTGTCTGCCAAGCAGACACTGAAATTCTAAGTGGGGCCCTCTTACGGGGCCCCACGACACCCCATACCGCCATCCTGTTCCTGGCGGACGAAACCGCCAGGAACAGGATGGCGTTATGGGGGTCGGAATCCCCATGGCGGCGCAGCAAGCTGCGCCGCCATGGAGGATTCCCCTGGGCAGCGGAAAGCCGGCGGGAGACCGCCAACTTTCTGTTTCTGGCCGCGGCTGTACCGCCGCGGTCAGAATGCCCAAAGGAGCACCGCCAGCCTGTTGGCGGTGCTCCCGCGGACCACGGCCCTGGCGGTTTTTACCGCCAGGGTCAGAATGACCGCCTAAGACCCCACAAGGTGGTGTTCGGACGCTCCATGCACATACCCTGCCACATGTCTGTGGCACCACTAGCAGTGACAGATGACCTACTGTTACAATGTTGCAGAAAAATAACAGAGACATTATGTTATCTCCACCACCAGGTACTGCAGGCCTTACCAGAAGAATAGACACCACCAGAACACAGACTACAGCCTGGAGACTGGGTGTGGGTCAAGGCCCACACTAGACACCACTGTCTCTAACAACGGTGGAAGGGGCCTTACCAGATCCTACTAACAACAGCTACAGCGGTTAAGTGTGAGGAGCTAACATTCTGGACCCACAGCTCACACACCAAGAAGGCCGTGGGACCAACAGATCTTCAACAGCCACATGTGGTGCTGACAAAAGCCCCACGACCATCGCAGAGATACAATCACCAATCAACCAGCCAGACAAGTCAACACTGGCAGGACTGCTCGTGCTGCACCCTCTACAGGAGCAAGGGGGTGCAAGCGGGTCCTACGGTGACTCTTCATAGGACTGCTCGTGTTGCAAGCCTCGGAGATACAGGGTGCAAGTGGGTCCTGTCTGCATATATCTACAAAGTACCCTGATGAGAGTCAAGTTCTAGTTAACCTCTGATGCCACACTGTGAGGTACCACCGAGGGAACAAGAGAATTAAATAAAGAATAAGAACTTTGAGCAAAATAAATAATATTAACAAAAGGACCCCACTCAACACTTTGGATACAGACTTGGAAACAGCTATAGACGGTGATATCATCTTATCAACAATAAGGACCATGCCTAGAATGAAGAAAGAAGAAAGGAAGTGGCCTGCAGTATTGACTGCCATATGTATTCCAGTTCCAGGGATAATATTGACAATAGTAATAATAGTTTATGCAAGTGAAATATATGTACCGTTTTTGGATGTGACTAACTACATAAATAAAGGTGAAGAGAAGTATATGAATACCTCAGAGAGAAGGGACACAGGCCCACTGAAAGAGGTGGGAAGCAGGGGACAGACATCATGGGGCAAGAATGAGGAAATTTCTGGTGATAACGCATTCGTGCAAATGGTTAAATTGTATACAGAAGCCGCAAATGAGTCAGATTGCTATGTATATACTCACCTGCCCACTACTGTCCAGGGTGCCATGAATTATACCGGCCTCACACTTTGCAAGTATGTAGGATGCCATGTGGTGAACAGTATCATAGAACAGCAACTAAAAGCACCCATCAAACGTAGTAACAGAGCACGCGATAACGTATACAATAACTTTAGTAACACAGTGTTTGATATGGTGTTAAAGGGTATTCAACAGCACCTCCCAAGTAGTAAGGAGAAGAGAGAATATGGAAAAGATAGACAAAGAAATGGCACAGCATGTTGAAAACTGATCCCTCTCGCGGGGAGCAACAGATCCTTGCCATCTTTAAAGAAACAAGGAGGTTGGACACCAGGGAAAAAATAGTAAGGGAGATGGGGCATGCCAGTAATAGGACTCCAGAAAGTGTGGGCACCCCGAATCTAAGAATAAGTGGACCGAAAAGGCACCCTGGTGCATCAAGCACAGTAGGGGTAAAAATGAGGGTGGCATTGATACCAACATCAACATAGATGTGGGCACCAGCGATTGCCACAGCTACACCAATTTAGATATAAGGGTTGGCTCCAAAAGCTTATCAGTGAGTCTCTCAGGACCACTGGGATTTTTCTTTGTGTGTGGAAACTCTGCATATTTTAGACTTCCGGCCAGGTGGCGTGGTAGCTGTTATCCAGCACTTGTTTTGCCACGCATAAAACATGTGACAATGTTTGTCCCAGGTAACGGATCAGGCTCTTGGAAAAATAAGCAGAAGGAGGACCCCCTCCTGGATAGATAAGGCTATAGCTACCTTAGTAGTGCTGCTGCCACCACTAGGGGTTATGCATTCCGAATATCAAATACATAAACTGGCAGGGATGGTGGAGACATTGGCAAGCTCCACAGCAACAGACCTGGGAAACATTACTGAAGAGCTTACGGATAACGCCAGGAATGGTGACATCAGAGAAATGGCACCCCTTCACTATGAAGTTTAGGCTGTCATTAAGTATCAGAGGGCGGAATGTGGAATCCCATCTTTCTGGAATCCATTTTGGGCCTGCTAGGCCCTGTGATACCCAATGACAAGAACAGCCTGTTTGGTTAAACAACTAATGACCTAGATGAATTATGTTTACTGATATTTTCTTACTTGCTTGGAACGCATTATGTTGCTAGGCTTAATATCAGAACAGACTCCATGAAAGTACCATTGCCTGCTAGCTAAAAGTACCATGGCCTTTCTTGTCATTGGGTATCATAGGGCCTAGCAGGCCAAAAATGAATTCCAGAAAGATGTGATTCTACAATTGTTACATAGCCTAGGCTCTAGAGGGTTATATAGCTTGATGCCTTTAGTGGATTATAAATACAGCGAGGGTTCAGAGTTGAACATTGAACTGGTGAGAGCAGGCAGTCCTGGGGACCTCAAGGCAGCTGAGCATCCCTGAAAGAATGCTGAAGCAGGGTTAAAGGTCATAAGTGGACTCACTTGGTAAGTGGTGCTGGGTCTACTTAAATTCCTTTTTTTTCTTTTTTTTCTACTGTAAGAAAAATTGTATTGAGTTATTTGTACACTGTGGGAACGTCTTGTATAACTCATTTTTATATTTTAAATGGAATTAACAGAATGTCAATTGTTTCAGCTGGGTGTTTAAAGAGGAGCCCTGCAAGAAAAGTATTCACCCTAGCCTGTTTTGTAGAAACAGAAAATTATATAAAGGGGGACCCATGCGAATTATTAAACCGTATTTGGGTCTTAATGTTATACATTATTGCTTCACAAAAGAAAGGAAGGGTGTGTATATATATATATATATATATATATATATAAAACCTCCTGGTATTTGATCTTAGATTAACAAAATGAAGGTAAAGAGAGAAGAGGAAGCAAGGAGAATGGGAGGAGAGGAATCAAAGACAGAATATATCTTCTGCTGTATAGTTAAGAGGGGGGAGAAGTACATCTAGGAGATCTATATCTTCTAGTAGATCTGTGCATTCTGAAACACTTTACAAGGAGACAGAGATACCTGCAATTGTTAAAGATGAAGTATCCAAGACATTGGAGACTGAAAACGCAAAGAAAAGGATACGATACAGAAGGGATATTTCTTCTTCTTCTGCATCATCATCACTAGAAGCTAGGCCTTCGCCTAAGGGAAAATATATGAGAAAATAATTTTGAGTCATTTTTGAGGGAACAAGGGAATTACTCATGTAGAGGTGAAAGTTGATGATCACTCTTTATTATTTCCTCAATATGATAGACATTCAGGTCCTGAGTTGCCCATTCATGACAGGATTCAGGTCTTAATTAGAAGAGAATGGAAAGCCCATAGTATCTCTCAGTGTCCAGATTCATGCAGAAAATGCATTTATTGGAAGAATCAGAGACTCTTATGACTCGTGCAGTTATAATAGGCTCAATGCTGGAGTCCCTTGAAGGTAAAACTATAGTGGATTGAACTTCTAAGATCGAGTGAATACAATAACTAAAGCAACATAGAAGAAAACGTATCCAGTTATCAATCTGGCCTACAGAGCAGGAGTGCACTCACCATACCCTGCTCAATCTCATGTAAAGGGCTTTGATGGTTTAGCAGGAGTGATGGAGGAAGGAGAGCAGTGTTCTGATTTTTTAGTGAAAATGGAACAAGAAGCAAGATTTCTCTCTGACATCACTTATGATGGATTAAGTGACATATCTTTATCTGCTGAAGGAGCCAACCAGACAAGGAGGCATATTTGGTAGGGCGACTGTGTGGGAAGCAACTCCAGTAAGCAGTAATCATCTAAACCCCAATAACTGACCGCCCAAATATTTGCCAATGTTTTTCAGCTCCAGAATCTTCAATTGAGCTAGCTGTTAGAGACTGCACTCCTCATCAGGGAAATAATGATTTAGCAGAGTTAAACAGAATGGTAAATATATAAGGCACGTAAAGAACTGAGTTCTAGATCAAACATAGGCAAAAGAGAATTTTTATTACAGAAAAATAAAAAAAAAGGTACAAAAGGGAAAAAACAAGAATCTCTATAGATTATCATAGCCAAAGGTACAAGAAATAATGAAAAATCACAAATCTTTGTTGAGCATATTCTAAACAAAAATTCTCAGAGTCAGACTCATACAGAGTACTGACAGCATAATTGGATACCTGAAAATAACAGAGTGTCCCCGTGTATGGCAAAAAGAGAATGAAGCTCACACAAAAGCGCATGGTCCAAAATATTAATTATCTCTCTCAATATACAACATTCTGAAGGATTTTAGCAAAACCACACTATATATTAATAGATTCTGCTAATTCAGTATTGAATGGTCATGGTCAGGGTCACATTTCGGAAAATCAGAAACAACAACGTAATAATTAAAACTTATGCAATTATTTAAGCACTAACCCATTTCTTAAGGTAAGAGAAATCTTCAATGCTTCCTCAGGGACTGTACAACGGAGATGTATAACACAAATGAAACGTTTCTTGAACAATAGCTCATAGAACTCACATGTTTTCAGTGGATCTTCCAGCGGAAGTCCTTGAAAAGTATGCTTTGGGTACATCATTGAAGCCTCATTCATAATACACTCTTTCTTATCTAGATATTATACAGTGCTAAATCATTGATGTCATGTGCCTTATTCTCCGTGGAGCAGAAGGAGAGATGGCTTTGTAGCAGGCCACTAATTGGGAGAGCAGGAGCAAGAACATGACAACTAGCTTCTATTTTAAGAATAATTCTATACCACACGGAAATGTAGCCTAATGGCTCATAGCATTATATAAACTTGTATATGACCTAAACATTTTGTTTCAGGAGCAATCCCATCAATACATCAGTTACGTCTATTGGCACCATTAAAACAAAAAAACAATTTTTAAACTATTTTCATGATATTTCCATATTTTATATGTTTTGAAAGAAATGCCACCACAAATCCTTCTTCTGAATACTCTAATAATCACTAAAAAAATAAGAACTTTATTTTTTATTCTAAATATCAACTTTCAAAGTCTTCTGCTTCTTTGTTTTCTAGGCATCCTCCTCCAGTCTTCTCAATTGTTGTTATGTTAGGTTCCAGTAATCCTTCATTTCAAAATAGTCCTCTAATATCCTCCTTTTTTGAGATTTTAAATTGTCTGTTTGCTTCTTTTTCTTATTACCATGTCATTTCACCATACATTTTATCAGTTTTAATGTAAACAAAAAACAAATTGCACAAATCACCATTAGTATTACTGGTGTTAAAATAGAGTGCAAAATTCCATTTCAAATACTACCTAGCCACTCATCTACTTTTCCCAAACTATTCCTTAAATCATTTATGCAAGATTGGGAGGGTGAATGAGCAGGAACAGGTTTAATAGAACACCAGGAACAGCTTCCATTTTAAGAACCATGGTGTTTTACACGAACATGTGGCCTAATAATTCATAGCATAATTAAAACTTTTATATGACCTAAACATTTAGGGCTCATTACGAGTCTGGTGGTCACGAGACCGCCGGACTCACAGATGATGGTCAGACTGCCGCCAATGCGGTGGTCCGACCGCCACATTACGACCGCCAGGGAACCACCAGCTCCGCCAGGATCAGAGATCCCAGTGGTCTGGAGGTTGGTGGCAGTTGTAATCTACCAAAGCTGCGCTGCAAGCAGCGCTGCCCTAGGGATTATGACCTCATTCTCCACCAGCCTTTTCATGGTTGTAACACTGCCATGAAAAGGCTTGCTGAGAACAGGTGCAGGGGCTCCCATGGGGGCCCCCGTACTGCCCATGCACTTGCCATGCAGACAGTGAGCATTGCAAGGGTGCTGGTGCACCCTGCAGGCTACAGATTTGCCAACAGCTCAATTACGAGCCAGAAAAAATGCTGTATGTTTCCCGCTAGGCCAGCAGGCGGAAACTCTGGTTTCTACCTGCTGACCTAGCAGGAAACTATTAATGGCACCAATGAGGAGGTCTCTGCATAGGAGGCGGCTACCCTGTCAGGAGTTTGGTGGACGGACTTTCCAGTCCACCATGCTCGAAATAGGGCCCTTAGTTTCAGGGGCAATTCCATCAATACACCAGTTACAACTCTCTGCACCATTAAAACTAAAACATTTAAAAAACAATTTTCAGGATTTTTGCACATATTATATATTTTGGAAAAACTCTACTACAACTGGAAAGTAGGAAATTCATATGACAGCTTTGTTGAAAATTTCCTTTTCTATTGTTAAACTGTTTAGTGACCAACTACAGACTATGGTTACAAACATATTTAAAAACCAGAAACACGCCCTCCCTTATAATCTAAAGTAAAATTATCTGCAAATGCTTCTTCTCAAGACTCATACAAACAAGCAAAGAAAATGAAATACTTTTCTCCTTGTTGAGCTGCTAAGAATCTCATTGAAATAAACACACCATTAATCAGAACCCTCAGTGTTCCTGGCTCATGGAAGTAGTGGATTTGGTAAAACCTGTGAGTCAAAGACTTTGCTAAATTTTGGAAGGATTATATTTCACATATATTGGTCTTAAACATTTTGCAGAATGGCAATGCGATCAGATTCACAACCATGCCTCCAAATCTGGTTTTGCACATACAACAGTTCCAAAGAACAGTATCAAGGCAGGTGCTCTTCTAGAAGACAACAAATCTTAATGAAAAAGAAGGCAATAGTTCCTGTTCCAGAGCAAGAACGGAAGCACGGCTTTTACCCTATCCTGTATCTAGTAGAAAAATCATCTGGAGGTCATATTGAGTTCTGGATTTAAAGACAGTAAACAAGTTCATTCAAACAATTCATTCCAAGAAGGCCTGTCATTATAGTATTATCCCTCAAGTTCAACCAAAGGAATTGATGGTAAAGCTATATTTGCAAGACATCTATATTCAAGTCTTGAGTTCTACCCTTCGAGTTAAAGTCATCCCCAAGGGTTTACATATATTCTGATTGCAATAGTGGCTCCTTTACACAATTAAGGAATAGCTCTTCACTTTTACTTGGATGATTGGTTGCTTCACACTTACTGAAGCTCATCTCCACAAGATGTTGTCCGAACTTCAGAGACATCGGTTTCTTGTAAACTATGTGAAGTCCACTCTAACTCCAGTTCAGTATTTCAATTTCATAGGAGCAAGATTTCTCACAGCCAAGGGGATAGATTTCTGTCTAGAAAACAGGATTCACAGACATATATTGAACTTACTGGGACTTCAGTTTCTAAGAGCCAGAGATTGGCTCCAAATTTAAAAAGACATGGCAGTGACTATAGAGGACGTATCTTTAGCATAATTTCACCTAGGTATTGTAGTACATCATCTTCTGACATTTTAGAAAGCTTCTATGACTTAAGAGACCCTGATATTCCCAAATCAGAGTATCGGGGGGAACTAGGGTGGTGTTAGTTCCAAATCCCTTAAGGAAGGGGCTATGTCTCCATCACTTCTTGACGAACACCATCACAATAGATGTGAGTGGACATGGTTGGGACGCTACTCTAGAATCTATGAAAATTTAGAGGAGATGGTCTCAGTTAGACAAACATCACTTCTCAAATTGGAAGGAACTAGAGCGGTCTGATTAGCTTTTACGAAATGTTTGCCTCTGATTCAGGGATCCTGTGCAGAGGTAAGAACAGACAATCTTAAAATCAGGGCTTAACTGAACAGGCAGGGAAACCATATCTCTGGTAGTGATGACTTTCAGTTGGGCAGAAAGGAATGTACTTTCTGTGATAGCAATCTGAATCAAAGAGGTGGAGAATGTACTTGTAGACAGATTCAGAACAGTATTTCTCTCATCTCAGGGGTTTTGTTTAAATCCTCTTGCTCATCCGAATTTGTCAGAGGGTGGGTTATTCCAAGGTTTCATCTGTTTGCATTGAAGGAGAACTCCTTTTGACCTATGTGTGTATCAAGGTTTAAGGTAGAGGGAGCTTTGGCAGTGGATGCAATGTCTTGCCAGTGGCCTCAAATTCCATTTTACGCTTTTCTTCCTTTTCCCCCAATTTCAAAAGTGCTGATTAGACTCAAGAGAAAAAGTAAGGGTGATAGTGGTTCTGCCTTATTGACCCGTATGTCTTGATTCCATCTTCATCAATGGGGAAAATTGTAAATGGATACTTCTTGTCTCACCACCTCCACTAATTTCTCCTTTGTTGAGAGAGAGGGTGTTCACAAAGTTATGTCTGATGGCTTAGAAGTTGAGAGCTTAGGTATTTTTTCTTCAAAAGAGACTTTAAAGGGAGTTGGCTTTGGCAGCGTAGTCTTCAAGGAGACTAGCTATGCTTCATTAATACGTGCATCACTGGAAGTTTCTTTAAAAAATTGTGTGATAAGAATGACTGTGATATGATTTTATGAGAAAAAGTTAAGATTCATACATTTCTCCAAGAAGAATTTACTTAAGGTTTAGCAAGTACAACACATTGATTGCAATGGGCAGCCATCAATGCATTAAGAGTACCTTGGGGAAGTGTAGGCAATCCAGAAGTTAATGTTTTGAGAATGCTGAAAGTTTTTTTCTTGGCTAAACCATGACATAAGAGGTTGCGTTTGGAATTTAAGTTTGTTTTTTTGATGCTTTAAAGGTTTACCCTTTTGAACCTTGAGAATCAGTTTCCTTAAAAACGTTTAATGTGAAAAGTTTTTTTTCTGGTAGCAATCACCAGACATCTTGGTAAATTGGGGGTGTTGTTGTGCAAACCCCTTTATGTAAAGATTTTCCAAGACAAGGTGGTCCTATCACATTGCCCTTCTTTTGTTTCCAAGATAAATTCACAGTTCCTTTTGCAACAAGTGATCTTGGTAGAGCTTGTTCTCATTTCTGTGTCTCCAGAAGAAGAAATTCAGCATGCCTTGAGCATTACAAGTGTGGTACTCATCTATTTAGAAAAAGTGTATGTTTTCCGGAAGGTTGATTGTTTATTTGTACATTTTGATTCAGTATGAAAAGAATAAAAAAACTTCTATTTTTTCTTTGAGCAGGTGGATTCAGTCTACAATTTTGGCAGTACATGCTGAAAATAACTCATGTGACCTCTAAATAAAGGTATGGCAGCTCCATGAGCAGAGGTCCAAGGGGCTTTCATTTTAAAAATCTGCAGGGCTGCTACCTGGGAGGTTCCTTCAATGTTTGTGAAACATTGACAAAATTAAATGTGACTGCACAAGTACTTTTGACATAGATTCAAAAGTACTGATGTCTGCAGTGCATGTTTAACTGTAGCCGGGATACAATGGAATACATTTCACACGGTGGCATGACTTTTTATGTATGTTGTGTTTTTTGACCCGAAATGCAGAGCTCCACCTCGTAAAGTAATGTCAGGGAAGTGGACAATGAGGTAATGCTAACATTACTTACAAATAATTTAATTACTCTGAGTCCTTCCTTCCTTGCTCCAGTCATTAGGACCACCTGCAACTCCCTGGGGGGCGAGAATATAAGGTCAAATTTAGTAGCATATTTATGACAGGGTCCCCTTTGAGGAGGGGCCTTATATAATAAGGTGTGTCTTTCTCTAGAAAGTCTAAAAGGAAAGTGGCACTATATTAGGTCTGCCAGAGGAGATTGACACTCCTCTTATATTATTGACTGGAGTGAGGCAAAACGGATTCTTAGAAATTAAATTTACTAGTAATGCATTTTAGCAATAGTAGCCTTCTAACCTTTTGAAGCAGGGAATGTACATTGGCATATCTGGAAATACAAAGAAGAGGTTTAGTAACAGTATCATCTCTCAAAAAGAGACGTGTGCCATCAACAAAAGCAGAAACCTTTGCTAAAATGCCACCAGCCTTTGGCCGGTGTACTCCACTGATCACATTGACTATATCCTTCCTCATGTACTTTGCCTGTTGGTTGTTCTAATTGTTTTTTTGCTTTTAGCGGTAAGGATCTAGACCTCTTCATGATCCTGATAATCATCTGTCCAAGTGTTGGGTGAACAGGTTTTTATGAGTACAGATTTTTATAAACTATATACAGAAATTCTCATTTATCAATATTTTACTCCATTATTTTACTCCATAATTTGGTGCCATTTTCCTTTTTAATTGCATGCATTGTTACTTTCATGCCTGAGCCAATGACCATACTAGCATATTTCATAATTTATAGTCATCAGCATGTTGCCTCATATGTACTTCACACAGTCCAGCGTATTACATTACTTATTTGTGTGTTAACTGTATTTATATAATAATTCATTTAATTATTTAAAGAACAATAGCAGGAGATTTTTGGCAAGAAATGCTGTGCAGAGCATCAAAGCTAATCAAACTCCACCGGATCTCCCTTCATGTGTCTGTTATTGGATAACTTACACTCTATCCTGTTCATGCATTTCTCCCTTTTGACATCTCACCCTCAACTGGATTCATATGCCTATTTCTCTGATACAGACTTTAAATGCTTCCTATAACATCAGTTCCAAGTTCACTGATCTTACTACAGAACTCCATGATGGCTTCTCAAATGTTGCCTTTGGTGTCCTCTGCAGTCTCTGAGTTGGTACTTTTTGTCAGTGTTTCATTAATTTAATTATGTCTTTCAGTGGTAGGGATTTACAATGTGATCTGTCTAAAGATTCACACTCAACATAGCTATATAAATCCCTTCTCCATACAAACATAAATCTGTCTGGGAATATGCGCTCTGTGCATGTGAATAAAAGGAGCACTTCTTTCATTAAAGAATATTCCCTGAAAAACACTATGGTATCCATCTCCTTATTTAAAAAAACGTTCTGGAGGACTTCCCAAAGGGCGCCTTGGCCTTGATCTGTTGCTCATTGGGTCTAATATGCAACTAGAAAGCACCATCCCATTTCAGAATTTAATCTAAAGGCTTATGCTAAGGAGCAGCTGGTGACTTTTCAAAGTGGTGGGGAGAGCGAAGTACCCCACCACCTCCAAAAAAACATAAACAGATTTTCCCTCCCTACAACAGCTCAAATTCTAAAAATAAACCTTCCCTGAAAAGCCCAACTAAAAACAACCCATTCCTCCAAAACAAAACAAACACAAACTAAAGTACATGTATTACACATTTTACATTAATTAAATAAAATTAACTTGTACATACCCATGGGCACCATGTCCTCCTTGCTGTTCTTCCAAAGACTGTGGAACGAAGAACCCAGCCAGCCAATCCAGATGCTTCTGTCATGTTGTCAACCAGCATGAGATCAGTGCCGGGACTGGATGGAACGGGTTGGCCTGGCGCTCCTTCTGGAGCTAGAGGCCAGTACTTGGTCTCCACCCTCTTTAAAGTGTGCATGTCACAAGACAGCTGGCCAAAGTGACATGCGCACTTTGAAGTGTCTGGCCACGACTATTCTAGTTCTCCATGCTGCCAATCGGCAGCAGAGGATACTCCCTCCTGTCTCGGGGGCATTCTGGCGGCTGTGGCACACTTTGTTTAAAAATAAAATGGCAATTAAATCATTTCATTGCCATTTTATTTTTAACACTTAAAGCGCGTCACAGCAGGTGGGGGTGTGAAGCTCCCCTGCCCTCATGAAGAAAGCACTGCTACTTATGCTTTATATCCCCAGCCTTCTTAAACAGTGCACAATGCTTCATGTTTAAGGCATATACATTTGTTAGCTTATTGGCTGCCACCTCACCTGCTGTACCAATAAATCTACTGGTTTCAAAGTTAGGGTTTTCACATCTAATTGTTCTAGCTATATCAAGCCACCTGTTTCGTTTAAATTAAGCAATCTTCAATTTTCATCTCTAAGGATTTCTCCCTAACTACTCGTGTTCATTCTTGGCAAAGTACGTTTTTTTATCAAACTGTAATTACCCTTCAAAATATGTGTTATCATTTTCATTCTTCCATACATCATACCTTATCAACCACACTTCTACAATAGCAGGTATGTTTATAGTGGAATCTTGCATTAGCTTACCCCTCTTTCTTTCTTTTGTTTCTCCATTTACTTAACACCCACACCATATCCTCTCTCTTTCGAACTTGAGATATTCATTGTAACCTGTAGTGTCAGTCACACTCTTTCCTCCAGCCCTGTAACCATGGCTCAGGCCTGCCACTGCAGTGTCTGTGTGTGCAGTTTTAAGCTGCCAATTCGACCTGGCAATTGTACCCACTTGCCAGGCCTAAACCTTCCCTTTTTCTACATGTAAGGCACCACTAAGGTAGTCCCTATGTAGCCCCATGGGCATGGTGCAGTGTATGTTAAAGGTGGGACATGTATTGGTGTGTTTTACATGTCCTGACAGTGAAATACTGCCAAATTTGGTTTCCAATGTTGCAAGACCTATCCCTCCCATAGGTTAACATGGGGTCTGCCTTTAAATCATATTTAAGTGCAGATTCCTCTGGGTGCAGATAGAAATATGGACTTTGGTGTCTCTGAACTCACAATTCAAAAATACATCATTTGGTAATGTTGGCTTTTGAATTGTCAGTTTGAAAATGCCACTTTTAGAAAGTGGGCATTTTCTTGCTTAAACCATTCTGTGACTCTGCCTGTTTGTCGATTCTCTGTCTGGGTCAGACTGGCAGTGGGGCTCTTTGTGAATCCCCTCTAGACAGTGAGAGAAAGGGAGCTGGGGTGTAGCCTGCATATGCTGATGGGCCATCTAAGCTAGAGTGGAGGGAGGAGTGGTCACTTACACCTGAATGGGCTGTGCATGCTCTCACACAATGCAGCCTCCAACCCCCTGGTGTGAGTCTGGAGCCTGGCCTGGGCAAGGCAGGATCTTGTGGACAACAGAAACTTTCGTTTGAAGTTTGCCAGCTTTAAAGGTAGAAAGGGGTATAAGTATTGGACCCAAAACCCCACATTTTCAAATTACTTCTGGGATCAAGAGGAACCTCTGCCAAGGAGAAGAGCTGAAGAGCTGAGGAGAAGTACCTGTGACTGTGCTTTGTTGGGCTATCCTGCAGTTGCTGCTTCTGCCTGTGAAAGGGGACAAAGAATAGACTTTGTGATGCATTCCTGCTTGAGAAGAATCTCCATGGGCTTTAACTGAGCTTGCCTCCTGTTTTGAAGTCTCAGGGCAAACAAAGACTTCCCCTGTCAGCATCTGGACTCTCTGCTGAGACTCCTACCCTGCCAAGTGGTGTCCTATCCAGTCCCTGGGCCCTTGAGAGGTGAAGTTGGCAGTACAAGGACTGAAATCCACGCACAGAACACCATGGTGGGAAATTTTCTACCCACCACCTGGAACGCGGCTGAAAAACAACGCGCCGCCCGCCTTGCCGCAAAAATCAACGCTCCACCTGCATCACAGCTGGAGAAATGACGCAGCAACCGCATGCGGCTGCTGTTAATGACACAGATCCCATGTAGCGCACTATTCCATCACCATGTGGCCGGATTTCACACGCATCATAGCTGGGCGTCAAAAGGCAATGAAAGCCTATGCGGATCTAAGGTGCCCGTCCGGGAATCAACGCATCACTCTCTTGCAGGAGAGACAAACGATGCACGGCCTACCAGATCGGAGAAGAAAACAACGCACAGTCTCGCTTGCGAATGAGAAATTGACGCATCGCTGACTTTTTCAAAGCACGCTCACCCGTACTGGTTATTTTCAACGCAAACCAGGTACTTTTTGTGTAACAGCAACGTTTCCTTTGTTTTCTATGGAGTAAGACTCTTATTATTTTGAAAATTCATATCTTGACCTGTGTATGCTGGATTTTTGTCATTTTGGTCTTTTTGGATCTAGCTAAATATTGCCTATTTTTCTAAACTGGTGTGGTGCCCATTTTGTAGTGTCTTCACTGTATTACTGTGTGTGTTGGTACAAATACTTTAGACACTGCTTCTGAGTTAAGTCTGCCTGCGCATGCCAAGCTACCAAGGGGGGAGAGGGGGTTAACCAGGTGTGTTTCTCCTTGGCCCTGACTAGAGTGAAGGTCCTTGCTTGGACAGGGGGTAACCTGACTGCAACCAAATACCCCATTTCTAACACTCCTGTTTTGCTGCTGTATTGGTTTGTTAGCCTTAAGACTCTGAGCACTTTACCATTGCTACCCAGTGCTGAAGTGCATGTGCTTCTCTCCTAAACATGGTAACATCGGTGAATCAACAATTGGCATATTTAATTTACATGTAAGTCCCTTGAAAAGTGCTTGTAAATACCTGAGGCCTGTAAATTAAATGCGACTAGTAGGCCTGCAGCGCTGACTGTGCCACTCACTCCAGTAGCCCTGTAAACATGTTTCAGGCCTGCCACTGCAGAGTCTGCATGTGCAGTCTCACTGACATCCCGACCTGGCATTTAAAACCCCTTGCCAAGCATTAGACTCCCCTTTTCCAGCATGTAAGTCACCTCTAAAGCAGGAACTAGATAGTCCATAGGGCAGAGTGCCATGTAAGTAAAAGGCAGGACATGTATTTTTAGGTTTTTCATGTCCTGGTAATAAAAAGCTTCTAAAGTCGTTTTTTATTATTGTGAGGCCTTCCCCCCTCATAGGCCAGTAATGGGGATTCTTTAAAATACCTTTACGCTGCAACTCCTGATCGAAGAGGAGTAGCTGCATCATATTTAGTATAATTAGAATGGTAATGATAAATCCTCTTTAATGATAAAGCTGGATTTATGATTACTATTTTAGAAATGCCACTTTTAGAAAGTGGGCATTTCTCTGTTCTCACTGCCCTGTGTGTCTACAGCCTATCTCCAATACACGTCTGATTTGGGCTAGGTGACAGCTACACTTGTGCATTCCCTGCAGACACCCACAAAACTCAACTGCATCTGCATTCATCTGCATACTGATGGGTATTCCTGGGGCAGAGTTTGGGAAGGGCTCACACTTACACTTTAAAGGGTGGTGATTACAATTCCCACAATGGGAATGTTTACCTCCCAGTGATAGTCTGGAGCTGGGGGTGAGCTAAAAGTGGGGACCTGTACACTGTGGAGTAGACACTGCTGTCAGCCAGAATTGCCACTCCGCAGGAATAGCTTGTCAGAACTGCTGCTCTGCCCTGTGATGCTGCCCTGCTGATCTCTGCCCTGTGTCTTGCTGGTCTGCCCTGCCTACCAAGACATTTTGGGGACTTTAAAGATCGTGCTCTGCGACCCACGGGAGTTAATTCCTGCACTTTCATAATTTGTCTTTTCTAGTGCTTTTTGTCAGGTGCTGCTCGAGTCCTGCTTACCTGAGACGCCACCTGTCGCATTTCCTGGCTGCGTGTCGATTGGGACCACTACCGGACCTGCTCTGAGGGCGTCGCTGTGCCAGGGGCGATCCTCCTTAGCACCGCCTCTGCGCAAAACAAAGTGTGTATCCGGACTGGGTCACAAGGAAACAGCTACCGCTCATGAGGAGTACCGCAACACAGCACCCACACTGCAGTTCGTCCAAGCGGACGCAGCGACCAGTCTCACTGGAGCTGACACCAAACTGCAGTGAAACAGAGCCTGGGGCCAGCAGCACTAGAATAAACAAGATACTGAGGGCTGTGGAGCATACAGGGTTGTCGAAGTAAGCCTCAGCAAGGCCTACTAGTGCAAGGGGTTCGCCCTTCTCTGCACAAAGTCCTCAGACCATATAGGAAGAAGTTGGCACATAAACTGAAATAAAAGATAAAGTTTATTAAACCTCATGAGGTGGTACTACAGTTCAAACAGCACCCTTCGGTAATATTTGAAGTAGCACACTGAACTAAGAGAGCATGGTCCTTTTATACCCACGCAGGGGCTAAAAGAAGGTGGTACAATTATAGAAGCAAGACTTACATACATATTAGGTCATATGGAAATGCACAGTCGACAGGTAGGAGGGGCTAACAGTTTTCAAGGACTAGTTGACACATTACTGTCTGTTACTGATTACTAACAGCTGCAGATCTTACTGGGCATGTGCGAAAGTGGGAGATGCTAAATATAACTTGTCACTAGACAGATTTTCGAGAGTAGTTAACAGAAAGGTAGGACAGAGCACATGGCGAGCACATGGCAGAGAAAATGGCTGCCATGAATCCAAAATGGATTCCGCCAAATGTTCACAATAGTTGCTAAATACAAGATGTTTTCTGCTAATGCTTAATCTAATCGCTATTAAATTACAACAGGGTAACAACTACCGGTCTGCGCTTCTTCAACCGCGGCCGTATTGCCACTTCAACTCGGTCGGAACAATCAGACTCACACGTGGGGGAACCTTAATAACTTGCTAACAAGCCCCATAACTGACAACCCCAATTGAGACAACACTGTAGTGATTTTATAACCCACTGTAGTGGTAACCCAATCATAGAACAGAGTCATTAGAGATTCAACAGCACTGTGGTGATCATACTATTTATAAAATTGCATATCTTTACTTTTACTGATTGGATTTGTGTCATTTTGCTCTTATTTAATTCAGATAAATATCGTCCATTTCCCTAAACCCCTGTGGAGACTCTTTGTGGTACTTTTACTGTGTTATTGTGTATGTGCTGCACAAATACTTTACACATTGCCTTCAACTTTAAGCCTGTCTGCTTTGCGCCAACCTACCGGAGGGTGAGCACAGGTTAATTTAGTTTAAGTGATTTACCCTGACTACGACTGTGGTCCATACTTGGACAGGGGACATACCTCTGCCAACTAGAGACTCAATTTCTAACACAAGCAGTAAAGAATCGCCACTGTGTTCATGACAGTACAAAGTAAACTGCTTATTGTAGTCTGTCATTGCACTTCAAGATACATTTCTGATCACTAGGAAGGCTTCCAAGCATTTCTCGTCAGATGGTACCTGATCACTGATGTCATTGTGCATTAGCTTCCCCACTAGGAAAAAGTTGGGAATCCACTGTCAACACTAACCCACGATACCCAAAAACATTCTCACCTCCCTCTGTGCGGAAGCGGGCTGAGGAGAGGTGCTTGTGGGACACTCTCCTTGCTTCTTTTCAAATTTGGTGCCCTAGATAAGAGACTTCGTTCTGACTTTATTGCAATTTGTCTGGGGAAGAATTGTACCTGTTTTCAGCAACGTGGTTGAACAGGGCAATTCTATCCTGCCTGCAGGCTTCTTTTAGTCACAGAAGCAGATCGTCAATATACTGCACAAATGTGAAACTGCACAGCAACTGTAAGGCCACTAGATTGAGGTTAAAGAATGAGGGGCTTTATGTATCCCCCTGAGGAGCGTGATACCATATAAGGCTCTAAGATAATCAGAATGTCAAAAAGTATTGGCTGTCTTAATGCAGAAGAATGGAAAAGAATGCTTGACACAAATCAATTACCGTTAACTACCGTGCATTAGTGGGAATTTGGAAAGCAGGATTCGGTACCAATGGCCAGCATACAAAGATAATTCAGATAATGTTTTCCACTGGACAGCATGGAAAGATAATTCAGATAATTTTTCTAAGGTCCTGCACTATTCTTTTTTTTTATTTGATTCTAAAGAGTCCTTATGGGAGGGTTACATGGACTCCCTATGACTTTTTTTTAGAAAGCATTGTTCTAACATGCCTTTGATGACAGGGGTTACACCAGCTGTTGCTTCTGGTGAGAGCTTTTATTGGGGAGTCTGTGGAAAGACTGCATCTTGCCTCAATGTGATTTTCAATAGTTTTGCATTTTTGATTAGCCCAATTTCCCTTCCTGTGAAATCACATAGGTGGTCATTACAACCCTGGTGGACGGTGATAAAGCGGCGGTAAGACCGCCAACAGGCCGGTGGAAAAGAATTTGCAATTACGACCGTGGCGGAAACCGCCAACAAAGACAGCCACTTTAACACTCAGGCCGCCACGGCGGTACAAACAAACAGCTTGGCGGTCACCGCCAACAGACAGACGGAGGACAAAGTACCGCCCACACTATAATGACAGGCCAATCCGCCACCTTTTCTGAGGCGGATTCACCGCGGATAAAAACACGGCGGAAACAGGAATTCCGAAGGGAAAACGCTCACCTCCACACACCCCACAAGGAACGAGGACACCATGGACCTGGAACTCCAAATTCTACCTGCGATAGTCTTCCTGCTCCTCTACCAGGAGCACGAACGCCGGAGGCGAAGACCACGGTGAGTACTGCACCTACGACACAGGGGAGGGGTGGAGGGGGGAGCGAAAAAACAGGGACACACACACACACAACATGCAACACCCCCACTACCCACCAACTACAACACACACACTGATGCATATTAATACATCACAGTTACACCCCCCCAAACCCCTTGGAAGAATGCAAAGACAATAGAAAATGAGTGTAACCATTGTAATATATTAAAATCAAGTAGGCAGAAATATATATATACACCATTGACAAAATATATACCAAGCATAGTAGTCCAGGTAGTGCTCCAATTAAGTCCGTGGAACACTGGGACCACACGGTATGGGCGAGGCCCACACACGATCCCCGACCATGACGGAGAGAACACTGCAGGGGCATCAGAGAGCAACTAAACAGGCACCTCAGGGGGAGGGAAAGGGGGGGCACCTCAGCCGCTTGAGTGCACGATGCCAAATCCACGAGGGGGCCACATGCCCACTGTTCAATCCTGGGGAGTGCAAAGCCACAGTCTCTCAAGTCTCCCAAGTGGTTGGCTTGCCCACTGTGCAATCCTGGGGAGTGCAAAGCCACAGTCTCTCAAGTCTATACAGTGGGTGGCTTGCCCACTGTTCCATCTTGGGGAGTGCAAAGCCACAGTCTCTCAAGTCTCTACAGTGGGTGGCTTGCCCACTGTTCCATCGTGGGGAGTGCAAAGCTACAGTCTCTCAAGTCTCTACAGTGGGTGGCTTGCCCATTGTTCCATCCTGGGGAGTGCAAAGCCACAGTCTCTCAAGTCTCCCAAGTGGGTGGTTTGCCCACTGTTCAATCCTGGGGAGTGCAAAGCCACAGTCTCTCAAGTCTCTACAGTGGGTGGCTTGCCCACTGTTCCATCCTGGGGAGTGCAAAGCCACAGTCTCTCAAGTGGATAACAGTCTCCAATGGGTCTGGAGGGGGCCTTGTGCCCAGAGTGCTTCATCCTGCCAAGGACAGAGGTAGTGGATGTGATTCTCCACTGGTTCTGGAGGGGGCTTTGTGCCCAGAGTGCTTCATCCTGCCAAGGACAGAGGTAGTGGATGGATCTCTCCACTGGTTCTGGAGGGGGCATGGTGCCCAGAGTGCTTCATCCTGCCAAGGACAGAGGTATTGGATGACAGTCTCTACTGGTTCTGGAGGGGGCCTAGTGCCCAGAGTGCTTCATCCTGCCAAGGACAGAGGTAGTGGATGACAGTCTCCACTGGTTCTGGAGGGGGCCTTGTGCCCAGAGTGCTTCATCCTGAAAAGGACAGAGGTAGTGGATGTGATTCTCCACTGGTTCTGGAGGGGGCTTTGTGCCCAGAGTGCTTCGTCCTGCCAAGGACAGAGGAAGTGGATGGATCTCTCCACTGGTTCTGGAGGGGGCATGGTGCCCAGAGTGCTTCACCCTGCCAAGGACAGAGGTAGTGGATGACAGTCTCCACTGGTTCTGGAGGGGGCCTTGTGCCCAGAGTGCTTCATCCTGCCAAGGACAGAGGTAGTGGATGACAGTCTCCACTGGTTCTGGAGGGGGCCTTGTGCCCAGAGTGCTTCATCCTGCCAAGGATAGAGGTAGTGGATGGATCTCTCCACTGGTTCTGGAGGGGGCTTTGTGCCCAGAGTGCTTCATTCACCCCGTGACGGACTCAGTAGCGTCAGTGCCCTTGGCGCTCATGGGCCAGCGGTGATTGAGACGGCGGTGCCCTGTTCAGCGGTGCATGAGACGGCGGTGCCCTGTTCAGCGGTGCATGAGACGGTGGTACCCTGTTCAGCGGTGCATGAGACGCGGTGCCCAGTTCAGCGGTGCTTGAGACGGCAGTGCCCTGTTCAGCGGTGCATGAGACGGCGGTGCCCTGGTCAGCGGTGCTTGAGACGGCAGTGCCCTGTTCAGCAGTGCATGAGACGGCGGTGCCCTGTTCAGCGGTGCTTGAGGCAGCGGTCTCCATTGCAGGGACTCAGCTGCTGGCGGTCCTTCATGACCCAGCGGGGCTTTTGCTGACGGTCCTTCATGGCCCAGCGGGGCTTTTGCTGGTGGTCCTTCATGGCCCAGCGGGGCTTTTGCTGGCGGTCCTTCATGGCCCAGCTGGGCTTTTGCTGGCGGTCCTTCATGGCCCAGCTGGGCTTTTGCTGGCGTTAGCTTCCTGGGCAGCTGGGCTGGTGCTGGCGGTGGCCTCCTGGGCAGCTGGGCTTGTGCTGGCGGTAGCCTCCTGGGCAGCTGGGCTTGTGCTGGCGGTGGCCTCCTGGGCAGCTGGGCTGGTGCAGGCGGTGGCCTCCTGGGCAGCTGGGCCTGTGCTGGCGGTGGCCTCCTGGGCAGCTGGGCTTGTGCTGGCGGTGGCCTCCTGGGCAGCTGTGCGGGTGCTGGCGGTGGCCTCCTGGCCAGCTGGGCGGGTGCTGGCGGTGGCCTCTAGGGCAGCTGGGCTGGTGCTGGCGGTTGCCTCCTGGGCAGCTGGGCTTGTGCTGGCGGTGGCCCCTCCTGGGCAGCTGGGCTGATGCTGGCGGTGGCCTCCTCTGCGGCCTCCTGGGCAGCTGGGCTGGTGCTGGCGGTGGCCTCCTCTGCGGCCTCCTGGGCAGCTGGGCTGGTGCTGGCGGTGGCCTCCTGGGCAGCAGGGATGATGGCGGTCTTCTCTGCCATGCTGCTCTTCCCAGACTTGCCGGGTTTCTTGTGGCCCTTCCCCACCTTGGAAGGTGTCACAGCTGACTCCACACTCCCACCGGGACCCCTGGGAGCGGCTTTGGTGGCTGGAGTCTTCCCCCTCTCCCGCCGGGCACTGGCCAACTTCTGATGCTTCACAGGTGGGGGGCTGTCTGTGCTGTGGCTCTGTGCCACACTGGCTGCCCTGGTGGCCGGTGCACTCCAGATTCCGGTGACTACAGGCACCACAGGTCCCGGAGATGTTGTGGCTGAGGTGCTAGTTCGGGACCTATGAGATGGACGGGGTGGGGGAGGTGTGGGAAAGAGGTCAAGGTTGGACAGGAAAAGTTTTTTAGACACACTGGGACGGGTAGCTGGAGGGGGTTTGGGAGTGGAGGAAGAGGTTGTGGTTGTAGGAGGTGTTCGTTTGCTGACTTTGGGTGAAGGTGCATGCGCTGGAGGCTGTCGTGAGGTGGATGACTGTTGGGTGGGTGTGTGTCTGCGTTTGTGTATCTTGGGAGGGGGTGTCACAGACACACTGGGAGAGGACACAGGGGACGTGTGAATGGTAGTGGGGGTGGTGACTGCACATGAGCGGGGTGTGGTGGTGGGTGTGCTGGAGAGGGACGTAGTGGCTGTAGAGGTAGTGCATGCAGGTGTGAGTGTAGGCGAGACAGGGAGGGAGGAGGGAGACGAGGAGGAGGGGGACACAGTGGAGGCAGTGGATGTTGGTATATCTGCATGTGTGGGATGCTTGCGTGAGTGCCTGTGGGATGTGTTGTGCTTATGTTTGCCTGAGCTTCCCTTGTGTGTTGACGTGTGTGCATGCTGGTCTGTAGGTGTGCTTGGGATAGGCTGAGGTAGAGGGGATTGGGTCTGGGTGGAGGAAGTTGGAGGGGGGAGGCTAGACACAGGGACAATGGCTGCCATCAGTGCTGAGGCTAGAGTCTGAAAAGCTTGCTGAAGGGCCGCCTGACCAGAATGAATGCCCTCCAGGAATGCATTGGTTTGTTGCAACTGCCTTTCGACACCCTGGATGGCATTCAAAATGGTAGACTGCCCAACAGTGAGGGATCTGAGGAGGTCAATGGCCTCCTCACTGAGGGCAGCAGGGGTGACTGGGGCAGGGCCTGAGGTGCCTGGGGCAAAGTTGATGCCCACCCTCCCGGGTGAGCGGGCACGGGGCGAAGGCTGAGGGGCTGCTGGGAGGGCGGTGCTGGAAAGGGGGTGGCGGCTGTACCTGTAGATAGGGGTGGCACAGATGTTGCCGCCACCACAAGGGAGCTCCCATCAGAGGACGAGTCCGTGCCACTGGTCTCAGCTCCTGTCCCCGCCGTGGCGCTCCCCTCGCCCTCCGTCCCACTGGTGAAGTCCGATTCTGTAGTGTGGCCCTCCATGGCCATGTGGGATGCAGCCCCCTGGTGCTCCGGTGCCACTGCTCCTCCGCCTGATGATGCTAATGCACACAAGAACAGGGATACCACAAAAAGGGGGGGGATGACAGAAGAAGGACGTGTTGAGTGCATGCATTACCGCTACCGTTGGCGGACACGACAGACACAGAAGTCCCCTGCACTACGCTGCGCTCTTGGGCACCACTGTTCAATTCCTGGGAACTGGCCTACAAGGCTATGGACGACATCTGCACACATAGATGACACAGGGGCATGACTAGGTGTACTTGGCACTCTACAGAGGTGGGGTGGGGTGCCACATGGCCTGCCTTACAGAGGGACCTTGCCTACGGAACTCGCCCTGGCCTAGGGAAACCCACAGCCCACCTCCCCCACCCAGACCCCTCCACTGCGCGCAAAGTCAGCAGAATGCGAGTGTACTCACCACCTTGTGGCTGCTGTGATGCCCTCAAGCGCCCATCCAACTCCGGGTACGCCACTGCCAGGCTCCTGAACATCAGGGGGGTCATGGTGCGACGGGCAGCCCTCCCACGTTGGGAGGCCATCCCCAGCTGAGCCTCCGCCGTCTTCTTGCTCCAGCAGCGAATGTCCTCCCATCTTTTCCGGCAGTGGGTGCTCCGTCTGTGGTAGACCCCCAGGGTCCGGACGTCCTTGGCGATGGCACGCCAAATATGTTTTTTCTGGTGGGCGCTGACCTACATGAATTGTACAGGGGGAAGAGAAAGTTATTACCAACTGCACCGTCAAAGTGATTGGCCCCCATCCCTACCCTTGCCATGTGGCACATGCATTCACCGTCGTTTCATGCACACCGCACTCTCCCCCCTTCCTTCTTACATCCAGCCCTCTCCACACAGGCATAGCCCATACAACATGCTCCCTGTGTACTTACCTATTTGTGTGGAGGACCGTAGAGTAGAGTGTACTGGGGGAGGACCCCATCCACGAGTTTCTCCAACTTCTTCGATGTGAAGGCAGGGGTCCTTTCCCCAGACACTCAAGCCATTCTCTCTTCCAGACCGAGGTCACAGCAGCACTTGCAGTGTAGGTCCTCTCCTGTCGAAGATCAGGTATCGAGTGATTGAACAGATAGAAAATGGCAGTCACGTCCGCGGCGGTGCGTACCGTTACCGCCAGCGTACATCGTCATTGGCTCTTGGGACCCATAGGGTCCAATGTTAACCAATGCAGCATTGTGCCGCGGTCTTCGACCGCCTACCACGACGGTGTACAACGCCAGCGCAGTTACCTCACATCCCATTGTCCCACTTTACAGGTCAGGCAGCCGCCATTTCAGGGGCCCACATGGCTGCATTTTCAACTGCGTCACACGTACCTAGGCCTAGACTCAACACACATACAGGCCACTTTTTGAGTATGAATGGTGTTCTGTGTAAGCAGTGGGTACGTACCTCTGAGTTGTTTGACTCTGTGCTCGCTGTTGTCCTTCATAGGCACCGTCCGCTGGGACATGTGAGGAGATGGCGGCATCCTCCGGTGTACCGACCGTTGGTGGACCTGTCGACAATGGAGGAAAGACATGTGATAATCACATACAGGCTTGACCGTGGCACAATCCAGGAACTGTGTACCCAGTTGGAGCCAGACCTGATGTCAACTATCCGCCATCCCACAGGAATCCCCCCTCAAGTGCAGGTGCTGTCAGTGCTCCATTTCCTTGCAAGTGGGTCATTTCAAACAACAGTGGCCATAGCATCAGGGATGTCCCAGCCCATGTTTTCCAACGTGTTGTCCAGAGTGTTGTCTGCCCTGCTGAAACACATGTGGAGCTACATCGTTTTCCCTCAGGTGGAGGATTTGCCTACAGTGAAAGGTGATTTCTATGCCCTGGGACATATCCCCAACATCATAGGTGCCATTGATAGCACACATGTGGCTTTGGTCCCTCCCCACAGGAGTGAACAGGTGTACAGAAACCGGAAGAGTTATCATTCGATGAATGTACAGATGGTATGTTTAGCAGACCGGTACATCTCCCATGTGAATGCCATGTTCCCTGGCTCAGTGCATGACGCCTACATCCTGCGGAATAGCAGCATCCCTTATGTGATGGGTCAACTCCAGAGGCACCGTGTGTGGCTATTAGATGAGCACCTGGAAGCTAGTCAGTGGGAATGGTTGTCTGGGTCTGGGGATATCCCTCCAGGTTAGTGTGTGTCTAACAGTTGTCCCTCACCATTTGCAGGTGACTCTGGTTACCCCAACCTGTCATGGCTACTGACCCCAGTGAGGAATCCCAGGACAAGGGCAGAGGAACGCTACAATGAGGCCCATGGGCGAACTAGGAAGGTGATCGAGCGGACCTTCGGCCTCCTGAAGGCCAGGTTACGGTGCCTCCATATGACAGGTGGATCCCTATTCTACTCACCAAAGAAGGTGTGCCAAATCATCGTGGCCTGCTGTATGCTTCACAACTTGGCTTTGCGACGACAGGTGCCTTTTCTGCAGGAGGCTGGTCCAGATTGGGGTGTTGTGACAGCTGTGGAGCCTGTGGACAGTGAAGACGAGGAAGCAGAGGAAGAAGACATGAACAACAGGGACTCAGTGATACAGCAATATTTCTAGTGAGACACAGTAAGAGTACAGACCTGCCTACTACATGTACTTAAGCACTACTGCCTCTCTACTGTCTGTCGTTTTCACCCAGTGTATGGTGACTGAGTTGTCACTTTCCCTTACGATTTCACAGATGTGGGTCCCACTGTGTGACATCTGCTTTGATTCCTCATGGACTAGAGCTGTGTGGCATAGGCATGTTGACATTACCAATGAAAAAAGCTTTTTGACACAGTTATTGCTAATACAATATTCCAAAATCAGAGACAGACTCCAGATTGTTTTGTGCTTTAAGGGTGTTTATTGAAGTGCTCAATATTGTAGGGGGTAGTAAAATGGTGAGGGGTGATGGTGGAGGAATGTCCATGGCAGAGTGCAGTCTATTAGTCTCACAGGTGCATTGCCCGTATGGGCATAGGAAGTGGAGCTGGGGCAGTTTAACGATGGACAGGGTGACAAAGTGGGACAGTAGGATGACAATCAGGGTGGTCTCATTTCTTGGCGGGGGTCTTGGCATCGTTCTCTGTCTTGTTCCTGGATCTCAGGGACCATTTGCGAGGTGGTTCTCCCTCTGCAGGGGGTGGGGTGCTGGTGTGGTGGTCCTGTGGCGGGGCGTCCTGTCCACTTGCGCCGGCGGAGGTCGTGGGCAGTTCATCGTCCAGGCTAGTGTCAGGGGCCCCTTGTAGTGCCACAGTGTCCCTCCTGATGTTCACGAGTTCCTTCAGCACCCCTACGATGGTGCTCAGGGTGGAGTTGATGGTTCTGAGTTCCTCCCTGGAGCCCATATACTGTTCCTCCTGCAGGCGCTGGGTCTCTTGAAACTTGGCCAGTACCGTTGCCATCGTCTCCTGGGAGTGGTGGTAGGCTCCCATGATGGAGGAGAGGGCCTCGTGGAGAGTGCGTTCCCTTGGCCTGTCCGCCCCCTGTCGCAGAGCAGCCCTCCCAGTTCCCCTGTGTTCCTGGGCCTCCGTCCCCTGGACCCTGTGCCCACTACCACTGCCCCCAGGTCCCTGTTGTTGTTGGGGTGGTGGTTTATCCTGGGTTCCCTGTAGTGGTGGACACACAGCTGATTGACGTGTCCTGGGGACGGAGGTATGGGCCCGCTGGGTGGGTGCTGTGCTGGTGTTTCCAGAGGGAGGAAGTGTAGTGGCCTGTGACTGTGTGAGGGGAACCGACTGTCCCGAGGTCCCCGATGGGCCGGGCTGGTCATCTAGATCCAGTTGGACAGAGGTGTTGTCATCACTGTGGGCCTCTTCTGTTGGTGGTGTGGACATGTGTGGACCCTCCTGTCCGGTGATGTTGGTCCTGCAGGGGTATAAAAGGATGGTTATTACATCTGTGTGTGTCATGGTGTGCAATGGGTGGGTGACCGTGTACCAGTGCTTGCATTCCTGTGTGGGACCTCGTGTGATGATGGTTTAGGGGGGTGTATGGGTATGTGCACTGGGCATGCTTTAGTGATGGGTGTCCATGCTTTGTTGTTGCATGCAGGGCTTGGTGTTGGGATGTGTGGTTTGTGATGTTGGGACATTTGTGAGGAGTTGGAGTGCTGGGGGTGAGGGTGATGGTATGTGCTGGCATGCAGGTAGGGTGGGGGATGTAATAGTTAAGATTTGACTTACCAGAGTCCATTCCTCCACCTACTACTGCGAGGCCCTCAGGATGCAGAATCGCCAAGACCTGCTCCTCCCATGTTGTTAGTTGTGGGGGAGGTGGCGGGGGTCCGCCGCCAGTCCGCTGAACCACCAGGTGGTGTCTGGAGACCACGGAACGCACCTTCCCCGTAGGTCATTCCACCTCTTCCTGATGTCATCCCGATTTCTTGGGTGTTGTCCCACTGCGTTGACCTGTCCACTATTCTTCGCCATAGCTCCATCTTCCTTGCAATTAAGGTGTGCTGCACCTGTGATCCGAATAGCTGTGGCTCTACCCGGACGATTTCCTCCACCATGACCCTGAGCTCCTCCTCCGAGAACCTGGGGTGTCTTTGCCGTGCCATGGGGTGGTGTAGGTGATGTGTGGGGGGGTGTGTGGGGTGATAAGTGTGCTGATATGTAGTGGGGTGTTGTGTGAGGTGCGTGGAAGTTATGTGGGTGATGGTGTTGTGTGCCTGTGGATGCTAGTGTTGTTGCTGGTGGTGTCTCTCTCTGGCTTTTGTTCGTGAATTGTTGTCGTAAGGGTTTGTGGGTGATGTGGGTGTGTGTTTTGTATTGTATTGGGTGTGTGGGAGTGGTGTGTGTATGTGTATCAGGTGTGTGTATTTGGAATTGTCCAATGTGGCTGTGTTTTGTATATGTGTGTGTATTTTGAGCGCGGCGGTGTGTACCGCCAATGGGATACCGCGGTTGAAAGACCGCAGAGTGGATTCGTGGGTCGTGATAGTGTGGGCGTATTTCTGATTGGCGGTGGAGGTTTTGTTTTCGCCAGTTTATCACTGACCTTTGGTGTGGCGGACTTGTGTGGGTGTCTAGATTTTGGCAGATTCCAAACTGTGGGTCATAATAGCTGCGGTGGAATTCCGCGGCCGCATCGGTGTGTTGACGGTCTTCTGCACGGCGGTAAGCAGGATTTACCGCCAATGTTGTAATGAGGGCCATACTTCTTCCTTCCTCCTTCACTGTGTCTTTTAAATTGAGGGGTAATTCCTCTTTTATGAGGATTGGGTACAGCCTGACTACTGACTCTTAGGACACTTTAAAATTTTGCATCAGCTGCCTGTGTCTCAATTTCCACATCTTCCAATGTGCAGTGTGTCACAAAATTTAGTTAACAGAGCAAGACCCCACCTAGTAGGTTCACAGGACTTGAAATCCATATTACAAATTGGTGATTATTAAAGATTAAACCTATTTTCACCAGCACTGGGGCTGAAACTTTGTTTTTACACTTCTTATTTGTGATGCCTACAATTTGGATCTCTTTTCCCAAGGGGGTAGATTTGGGACAAGCTGACGGGAGAGGGAGATTGAATCCGCTCGTACTCTGAAACATCAAGGGGTCTTGAGAAGCATGATTGTTAATCATGAACAAATTCTACTGAACTCTGCGATGCAGCTGCAAGTTTAATCCTCCATTTTTCATTTGTGGTTGTGCCATGGGGCATATTTAACCTCATGCATCTCTGGGTCTGCATGTTGTGCATAGGGTCCTTTGCTGTCTGACTCCTACTTACATGGTCTCATCTTGTGGCATGACATTATGGGGGTTATTCTAACTTTGGAGGAGTGTTAATCCGTCCCAAAAGTGACGGTAAAGTGACGGATATACCACCAGCCGTATTACGAGTTCCATAGGATATAATGGACTCGTAATACGGCTGGTGGTAAATCCGTCACTTTTCCGTCACTTTTGGGACGGATTAACACCTCCTCCAAAGTTAGAATAACCCCCTATGTGTCTCAACATCAAATTAGCACTCTCAAAGAGGACTCTCTTGCTTCTGTGCTATTGGTACTGCCAACTTTCTCACCTCCTGTCTCCACCCTCTTCTTTCTCACTTTTGACCTTTCCTTTTTGACCATTGCTATTTTGTGATGTTATGTTACCCGATTTGTAAATCATGGCAAATACCTTGAAAGGTGTCCTGGCACAAAATAAACACAGGGTGGGAAGCATCTGAATCAAAGCACGGAGGTAGTCCTGTCAGGAAAGCTGTAGATGCCAAGTCTTCAAAGCCTTCTTGAACTTTAGTAAACAGGAGGCAAATCGTAGGGGCCCTGGTAGCTCATTCCAGGCCTTTGCCACCCTCACCCAAAAGGCTTTGCCACCTGGGCAATTTAGAAAGAAAGGGTAGGATTTCCCTGAGCAATTTAAGAAAGAAAAAACAAGTTGATGCAGCATATTTTCTTTAGAAGAAATTGGAACATTCGCCCAGCTACTGGGCCAAAAATTAAATGGCAGTGATTCCAATACATGGCATGTTTAATCAATAGTACCTTAGTCTTGCCTGAGTTGAATTTCAGCTAGTTTGACTTCAGCCAGTCAGACACCGCTGTCATAGAGCAATTTAATTGTTCTGTAGGATTGACTGTGAGAGAATAAGCAGAGTGTAATTTATACACTTGACACCAAAGAATTTTATGAGTCTCAACAGTGGAAGGATATAGGTATCAAAGAACATGGGGCTACGTGTTGAACCGTGAGGAACTCCTTGGCTCAAGATCTTAAGCTCAGACATAAATGGCAGTAGAACCCAGGCAGTTTTCCTATCAGTGATGTGAGATTTGCACCACTCCAATGCCTTTCTACTGAATCCGATTTGTTTGTAGTATGGTCAAAAGGATAGAGTAAGATACTGTGCCAAATGCTGTGGACAGATCCAATAGTACCAAGGCTGAACATTCTGCCTTGTGTGTGAGCTGATGAAAGTCCTCCACCACGGCTAACAGGGCAGTCTCTGTGCTATGTAGTGGGCGAAACCCAGACTGAACCAAGTTAAGAATGGCCAGCCACGTAGACAGTAGACAACTGAAGTGTTTCTCCATAATCTTCCCAGGAAATGGCAACATAGAGATCGGTCAATAATTTGTAAGGATGGCAGGATCCGTGTTTGCCTTTTTAATTTACAGCTCTTCCAATGCTTTTTTTCTGTGTCCCTGCGACACATCCACTCTGCAGTGAGTTTATTCAGTTCTCCAGAAGTAACGAAACAAGGGCTTCAGCCACCACTTTTCAATGGGAGGTGAAAAGAGTATCCAGTGGAGACTCTTTGCTCTCTGTTTTTTTATTTTTTTATTTCCCCACTCTCTGATGATTTCCACCAATTCTTTGAAATGAGTTTTCAATCCTCATGATTTCATGGCCTTTAAATCATTGTCACTTACAGTCATTCTCAAGTTCTTTCATAACTTCTTTCTTTGTGACAAATCAAACCGAAACTCCTCAGCTAAAGCCTCCATCTTTGCATATGCTTCACGCACAATTCTACCTGCTACCATGAGGCAATACACACCAGTTCACTCTTGCTTTAGTGTTTCTAAAAATCTATGTCAAGTTTTCCCTTCAAAATCTCCTCAAGCTCAGTTTTAAACTACACAACATTAATCTTTTGGATGACATTTTCTTTAGGCTGAGGTGATGATTCGGGTGTTGCGCCCACAGTGATCCTAGCTGTGCCAAATGTATCATTAGACACTCTCCCTCTGGGTGTTTTTGAAGCACTGGTATCTCCATACATTGGTGGTGCACTTGCATATACATGGAGTCCTGTCGACGCTCCTCCCTCCTGGGATTTCTGTTAGGGTTGCCTTGTGGGCCAATCTAAACTGTAAGGGGGTGATCTCAACCTCAACAAATCATCCAAACATTTATTATCCTCAAGATTTTTAGTCCCTGTGGCATTCTCCTGCCTTTTCTTTATAGGGGATTCCTCCTTTTCTGAGGGTTCACTCACAATCACAGGTTAGCCGCCTACTGCATCCATAATATCTTCACACCAGATCCTTTGCCTCTCAGTACTTTGCGCTTCCAACTAACTGCTAATTTTATTTTGTGTCTGCATCGTATACCTCTCACACTCTTTCATATTTACTACATGGTCCTAAATATTTAAAGCCTCAAACTTAGCAGGTTTGGGCTGTGGTTTCTGATAACACATTCTTTTCCTCAGATTTTCAAGCCTCTTTATATGAAAAGTGCCATGTAAAGGGAATTGCATATCCCCCTCCGTGTACTTATGCCAATGTTTAAGCTACGCAGACAAATATAAGCCCTTCTGAGCAGCAATGTCTCTGGCAGCTGAGCCTTCGGGCAGAAACTTCTTTCCTTTGCAAATAGCCTTTTCAGCTTTCATCAAAATATTCCCCATGTTTTCTTGCATGTGTGTTAACACTATAGTAAACCAATCCACATGCAAACCTCTATACTAATGAACCAATTACAACACAGCCTCAACTAATTTTCAGCCAACCCCAAAGAGACAAGTGCAAAGGTCAACCAATCACAGCATAACTCTCCACACTAACTGAACTATTCCAGCACACCTTTCATAAATTTCCATCCCCCACAAAATTCTGAGCTCAAGTCTGGGGATCCAGACTTTTAGGCAGAAGTAAAAGATCTCCCCAAACAGCCCACCAAAGGGCCTGTCAAGCATTGCAGAGCCTGCTCCATGAGGAGCACAGCCCAATGATGAAGCATGCGACGTTTGGTGGGTGAGGCCTTGTGCTTCCTGTGATGATGTCTTTAATTACCTCAGCTGGTACTATTATCAAAGCTTGGCTAACTGGACTATCACTACAGAACGGCACACTGATTCATGGATAGTACACACACACAACAGGGAGTTTAATATCATGTCTCTAAACTGATGTGCCCGTAGTCCTTAACAGTACACACCACAATTATGAGCAGACAATTCAACAAATCAACCAGATCTTGAGATCACAAACTTTGATGAGTCCAGCACCTTAAACCACAGCTTTATATCGCAATTCCAATTAGCACAGCAATCATAAGTGAAATTACACAGTGAGTCAAGTCTCAAATCATACTTTTAGAAAATGAGAAAAACATCATAATGACAAAAACCATGGTCCCAACAAATCCACAAATGAAAGCCACGTAGTATGTAGTTGCAAATTCTGACCAATTTATATGACACCACACTTTCTCCCGAACTACAATAGTTTACGTTCTCTCATACTCTAGCACATGGGCAATGCCTTTCCATACTGATACTCACAAAAACTTCTTCAGGAACTCCAGGACAACTACTATTACTCCACATGGTCATCTGGAATACAGATCAGATCAAGGGTCAATTTTAGTCTCCGGGAAAGAATATCTGAACCATAAAAGAACAGTTCCCAGTCCCCAAATCTAATGTACCTATTCAAGACCAAACTGAACCATTTTCTGCTACCAGAATTTGGGGTCACGCTCCACTCGTTATCTAGTGGGACTGATGGACCAAGAGTGCTGTTAATCCCTTTACGGATTTTCGTGTTCCTTGTCTGGACCTGTTTCTCTATAAAGCACTTTAAATGACAATTTCAATTTAGACACATAGAACCCATTTCACTCTACAAGAATGACAGATAGGGAACGTTTAAATCTTAAAGGTTTATTTTCAGATTGTAAGTCATACAGAAATTAAGTAATATAGTCAAAAATCATTAATCAATAAATCAGAGTGCAAAGGTTAGAGTACAGAAGCCATAAAAGAACTCAGTAAAGTTCATGTCAACAAGATGCAGAGTACATAACGGGAGAGCAATCCGGCATGTATTTATCCCCTAAGGTCAATAAGAAAGGGGTCTGTAACACATCCAAAAAAGCTGTACTTTTATAGGATTCTGAACAACTGATTTCAATACAGTTGAATACAGTTCCCACAGATTAAACCACTCAAAGTTAAACAGAGTGAAACAGTTGCATGAAAGTACATTTTGAAATGCTTTCATATTTCTACAACATGGAGCTTCTCACTGATGCCACCTGTTCGAGAACAGATATTTCTACATTTTGTGTGACTCTGCTAAGACAGCTCTGCGAAACCTTGAACATCTACAATTCTACTGAAAGAACATTTTTGTATTCTTGGGAAAGTTATTGTATTGCCTGTGAAAATACATTCAAACATTTGTCTACTGAGACATAAAAATAAGAGTATGTCAACATGATTCAGAACATTGAAAGCAAACGTCACAAACAAAATGGAATATGAGGCCTACAATTGTTATGATAGCTAGAGTTTGATTTTCATTAGTGCAATGTATTTATTTTTCTCATTTAAAAATGCTTTATTGAAACTTAACATAAAGAAATACAGCAAAATTCAAAATACATAAAGATGACAAATGTTGCAAAAAAAAGGAAAATAAACAATTATGCATCAAAGAGAATAATACTGATTTTAAAAAACTACAAATACATGGTGTACTCAAAACAAGAAATTTCTCTACGAAAATTAACAAACAAACAATTGCATTATAGCTCTAAGAGCATTTTATATAGTTTTGTCCTTTTTTTAGTGGGGAGGGGAGACTACCTATACTTAGTGAGTTCCAAATTAAGAATAACGAGGCGAGACATAGTAAGAAAATGTGGTAAGGATTGACCTAGAGGTACACAGTTAATGATATACAGAGATTAAAGAAATCAAATAAAATGACACGTAAGGTATTCATGGAGGTTTTGAAACTTCAGAATGTCTAATATTAATGGAATGAGGATGTGATAAGTCAGTGGTTAAAGGCAACCATAACTTATCTCTTTTAATGGCTACTTATATTATGGATTAATGTTGAGTATCCAATCTGTGGTTGTGACAGATTAAGTTCCACCATGTGAGAAAAGAAATGCTATTAGAGTTTTATGAATTAGAGGTAATAACCCAAAAGGCCACTGCCAGAAGGATATCTCCCAACATGCCCATAGCCCCATCTCTGGACCAGATATCAGAACACCCACCTAGGAAGAGATGAGCAATGTTAAAAGGAGCGGAAATAGAAAAAATGTCAGAGATTTTCCCCCAAACCTGTTTCTAAAATGAAGAGACCTTTGGACAGAGGAAAAACATATGAAGAAAATTCCCATTGGGGTATTGCACGTCCAGCAGTTATTGTTATCCTTTATTTTCTTCTCGAAAAAGGAACTGGGAGTTAGAAATAAGCTATTATACAAGAAAAACAAGGTCTGAGTGGTGCTAGCAAAACAGAAAGTATGACGTATCTTAACCTATATTTAGTTCCATTGTGAGATGGGAAATGTGAACTGTAAGTCCTGTTTCCAAGACTCTTCAGTTTTAGTCTTGGCTCTATCTAGATCCGAATTAGTAACCCGATTGTACAAAATGGAAGTTTTGATGTCATCGGAAAAGTCTTGGACGATACGGGAGCACTTTGAGGCTGTGAAAAAGAAGAGGAAGGATCTATAACATTTTGTCTAAGAATATCCAGGAGGAGCTTATATTTGGGTTGATATGAAGAGGGTATTTGGAAGCCAGAGCGTAGCTCCTGAAAAGAGATAAGATGATGGTTACAAATGAGTTGACAGATAGATGTAATACCGTTGGCTAACCTAGGAGACCATTTGAGTACTTAATTATCTATGGTAATTTTAGGGTTATACCACATGGTCAATAAGACCAAGAGCTGAGAAGGTGTATAAGATTGAGATAGAAACATCTTGGCAAGATAACTGGAGTGGTTGAGTTGTGTCAGGATACTTCAATTTGATTTCCTCAGAAGCAGAAGATAACTCCTCAGTCCCGACCCGAGCTACTCACAACGAATATTAATCCTTCGTGCTGAGTACCCCGGAGGGGGAAAGAGGAATGGGATGGTAGAGAGACTGCCACAGAGATGATGAACGCCAGTACTCAGTCTGCCTCTCCACATCTAAGATTGGATACAGCACCTGCAAGAGTCACAGTCGCAATTACTAAGGACATACAACATCAGTTTTTCACTTTCTACTCTCAACACTTAATTCTCTTTAATTCTATTATTTCTTCACTCACCCTGAGTTCTCTGTAGCCTTGCTTCTCTCTATAAATGATAGCTCTTCTTAAAAAAAATGCTTATTACTGATTCTGGAAGAACTTCTCAACCTTTGTTAGAGATTGGTTTTATGTTGCTATATATATATATATATAGTTGGTGATAATGCATTCTTCAAATCAGCTGATGTTATTTAATTTTTCCTGTCTTATTGTGACTTCTGTCAATACTTGTATTTGTAAATGCTTGTTTATTAAAGTTCGTTTCTCCTTTCTTACTTCGACATTTGTTGATAACTTGTATTTGTAAATGCTTGTTTATTACAGTTAGTTTCTCCTTCCTTACTTCGACATCTGTCGATAACTTGTAGTTGTAAATGCTTGTTTATTTAAGTTTGTTTCTCTTTTAAACTCTATTTTGGTTTATTACCATTGAATTTGTAAATGCTTATTTGTTAACAGTTCGTTTCTCCTTTAAACTTGGCCTTTGTTTATAACCTTGACATTTGTAGATACTTGCTCTTTTAAAGTTCGTTTTTTCTTTGACTTTAATATCTTAAACAAGAACCTTGTAAACATAAGGTTAATTCATACATTAACTCTGTAGCCTTGACGACTTCCAAGGGAACGGTCTACTATCAAACTCTTCGAATAAACCTTGACAATATTTATCCGTTTTCTGTAATATAATCTTCAAATGTAATTTTACCTCACAGGAGTTTCTGTTCTGAAGCGCGCTCTCTCTCCACAAAGCTGATTCCTGTCAGACCTCGGTTGAAGTGCAAGGCTTCCAGCTGGAGAGCTCGTAACCTAGCAACCAACCGATTGCAAGACTAGAACTGTAACTAACCTTCAGGACTCACAGCGGCCATCTTGGATCTTCTCTTCTTGATTCTTCCTTTGAAATAAGCGCAAGATTACTCTGCAAACCTTCTTCCAGTTTGGGCTTTGCTGTCTCCACTGAGGATATCTCTTTGCTTCTCTCATGCACTTCTTTGATTTGACTTGGCAAGTTTGTGTGGTCATGACAATACTCCCCCTCAAGGAACAGTTCTCCAATTTAGGATTGCTTGGGTAGGTTCTAAGAAAGTTTCTCACTAATCTTGAAGCATGTACATACTTGTGCGGCTCCCAGGATCGTTCCTCTGGACCATAACCTTTCCAATCAATTAGATAATAAAGCTGGCCATTACGGATTTTGGAATCTAAGATTTGATTGACCTCATACTCTTCTGCAGAGCTAATCTGGATAGGAATTGGAGGGGAGTTTTGACGTAAATTTGGAGGACTGTTCTTTAACAAGGAGACATGGAAAACAGGATGTATCTTTAGATGAGCTGGCAACTGCAATTTAACTGCCACTGGATTGATCATCTTGTCAACTTTGAATGGGCCTATAAATCGTGGCTGAAATTTGCGATTTCCTTTGAGACGTAAATGACGAGTGGATAACCAAACTTTGTCTCCTTTCGAATAAATGGGTCTCTCTCTTCTTTTTCTATCAGCCTGAGTCTTATATGAGTCTTTTGCTTGAATGATGTTTTTTCTAGCCCTAACTAACGTGGTCTGCAAATCCCTCACCATCTCTTCTACTGCAGGCACTGAATCATCTTCTTTACCCAACATTACATTAGGATGTCTACCATGGTTCAGATAAAAGGGGGTGAACCCAGTGGTGGAATGAACAGCATTATTGTAAGCAAATTCAGCTGCCCACATCAACTTGGGCCATTCCTTCTCTTTATCGAATAAATTGAGTCTTAAATACTGTTCTAACTCTTGATTCACTCTCTCTGTTTGCCCATCGGTTTCAAGATGGTAACTGGTAGAGTAACGAGAATCAATTCCTAATCTTTTACTAAAGGCCTTCCAAAAGCGAGAAACAAATTGGGACCCCCTGTCTGAAACTAGAATTTTTGGGATACCATGGGCGCGTACTATGTGTTGTGTAAACAACTGTGCAACCTGTGGGGCTCGAGGGATTTCTTTCAAAGGAATGAAATGCGCCATTTTAGTGAAAGTGTCTACAAAAACTAGGATAGTGTTAAAACCTTGGCTACTAGGGAGGTCCACTATAAGATCCATAGTAACAGTATGCCAGGCATGGGGTGCAGTGGGCAAAGGTCTTAACAGACCTTGTGAAGCTGTTCTATTTGATTTCCCTCTTTGACATTTGTCACAAGTTGACACATAGTGGGTCATTCCGACCCCGGCGGGCGGCGCCCGCCGGGCGGAGACCGCCAGAAGACCGCACAGTGGTCAAATGACCGCGGCGGTCATTCTGACTTTCCCGCTGGGCGGGCGGGCGACCGCCAAAAGGCCGCCTGCCCGCCCAGCGGGAAAGCCCCAGCAACGATGAAGCCGGCTCCGAATGGAGCCGGCGGAGTTGCTGGTGTGCGACGGGTGCAGTGGCACCCGTCGTGATTTTCAGTGTCTGCTAGGCAGACACTGAAAATCATTATGGGGCCCTGTTAGGGGGCCCCTGCACTGCCCATGCCTGTGGCATGGGCAGTGCAGGGGCCCCCAGGGGCCCCACGACACCCGTTCCCGCCATCCTGTTCCTGCCGGTTTTTACCGCCAGGACCAGGATGGCGGGAAGGGGGTCGGAATCCCCATGGCGGCGCTGCTTGCAGCGCTGCCGTGGAGGATTCTCTGGGGCAGGGGAAAACCGGCGGGAAACCGCTGGTTCCCCTTTTCTGACCGCGGCTTTACCGCCGCGGTCAGAATTGCCCCTGAAGCACCGCCAGCCTGTTGGCGGTGCTTCCTCCGTCCCCGGCCCTGGCGGTCCATGACCGCCAGGGTCGGAATGACCCCCATATTGTCTTATCTGAGTTTTCATTTTTGGCCACCAAAATTATCGTTGTATTAGATTTTGAGTCTTTTGAATTCCTTTGTGTCCAGCCAATTGATCGTCATGATAAGCCTGAAGATTTTTTTCTTGCAGCTCCACAGTCGGAACATACAGTGCACCTTTAAAGTATGGCAAACCTTTTTTGATTTTCTTTGGTTAAATTTTCATACAATATGGCAGATATGAACTTCTCTTGTGGAATAATCAATTCTTTTTCTGGAGGCTCTTTAACTGCACCGGTATCAATTCGAGATAGAGCATCTGCCTTCCCATTTACTTTTCCTGGTCTGAAAGTGATAACAAAATCAAAGTCTGCAAAATATAGGGACCAATGCAGTTGTCTAGCTGTTAGAGTTCGAGCTGATTTTAAAAACTGTAAATTTCGGTGGTCCGTGTAAACGGTCACTTTATGCTTAGCTCCCAAAATGTAATGCCTCCACTCACGAAAAGTTTCTTTGACTGCCAATAGCTCCTTATCCGCAATTGAATAATTTATCTCTGGTGGTGTTAATTTTCGAGAGAAATAGGCCACTGGATGTAATTGACCTGTATCTTTATGACGCTGGGAAAGGATACCTCCTATGGCAACATCTGAAGCATCTGCCTCCACATAATATGGCTCATCTGGATTGGGGTGGAGCAAGATTGGAGCTGAGACGAAGGAATTCTTCAAAAAATTAAAAGCATTTTCAGCTTCTTTTGTCCACTCAAACTTCACTCCTTTCTTCAACAATCGAGTAATGGGTGTAACTGTTTGAGAAAAATTGGATATGAATCTTCGATAAAAATTAGCGAACCCCAAGAAACTCTGGATCTCTTTGACATTGCAAGGAGAAGGCCAATGTTGCACTGTCTTTATCTTGGCAGGATCCATACTAACTCCTTCTGGTGACAAAATGAATCCTAAGAACTCAACTCGTTCCACATGAAATGCACACTCTCTCAATTTTACATAGAGATGGTTTTCTTGCAACCTTGTGAGGATGGATGGAACATGGGAAATGTGCTCCTGTAGATTGTCGGAAAAGATTAAAATGTCATCTATATAAACCACGGCAATCCGGTCGAGGAATTCTCGTAATATATCATTAACGAAATGCTGGAAGGCAGCGGGAGCATTGCATAACCCATAAGGCATCACTTGATATTCAAATAATCCGTATCGAGTCCGAAAAGCGGTTTTCCATTCATCCCCTGAAGCCACTCGAATCAAATGATATGCTCCTCGCAGGTCCAATTTGGTGTAGATTCTAGCATTCTTTACTTGATCTAATAAAACTGATACTAAAGGCAGTGGGTATCGATTCTTGATGGTAACCTGATTAAGGGCTCGATAATCAATGCAAGTTCGAAGACTCCCATCCTTCTTTGGTATGAAAAATAGTGGGGATGACACTGGAGATTCAGAAGGACGAATAAAACCATTAGCAAGATATTGATCCAAATACTCCTTTAAATGTTGATTCTCTGCTTCGGTCAATGCTTATATTCTGCTACATGGCAATATCGCACCTGGCTCCAGATCAATTTTGCAGTCGTAGGGTCGATGTGGTGGCAATTTCTCAGCCTCCTTTTCATCAAAAACGGCGACTAAATCCTCATATTCTTTTGGGATTTCTGCTGTCTTTAGTGCACAGATCATTGAAGAGTGTGATGATAAACAGGCCGCTTGGGACTTGGTGGACACTTCCACTCCATCATGAAAGCAATTCTCTTTGCAGTAAGAGGAATTCATCTTGATCGTTATTTTGCTCCAATCAATTTGTGGATTATGTTCTGTAAGCCAGGGCAGACCCAAAATGAGTTGAAATTGTGGAGCATCTATCAAATTAAAGATTATCTGCTCCTGATGTCCACCAAAACCTTGCATCTGAATTGGTTCGGTCTCATGGGAAATGGGTACTGAAGAAAGATTGGTTCCATCCACAGCTCTTACTACTTCCAAAGTAGATTTCTTGATAAATCGAATACCCATTTTACGAGCGTATTTGATATCACAGAAGTTGCCCGTAGCTCCAGAGTCTATCATAACTGAGATCCCTTGAATTTCCTTCTCAAGGGTCTTAACTGATACTGTTTGTACCAAATATGGCGCTGCGGTTTGTAAGGTATTCGCCACTCTTTGATCTAAAGGAGTTGTCTTGGGTTCTGCTTTCATCAGGGCAACTCCCTCTACTGATGAAGCTGGTCTTTTCCCGACTGAAGAGCTTTGGGTTTCTTGGGACAGTTTTTAACAAAATGCCCAGATGCACTGCAATATAAACATAGTTGATTCACTCTTCTTTTCTCTTTTTCTTCCTTAGATAAAGGACCTCGGATGGAACCAATTTGCATTGGTTCTTCTATCGTTATCCCTTCTCCGGCTCTCGTATGATCATTTCTTACACGATCAATTCTCAGGGGAAATGGTCGATACTCTCTTCTCTTTTCTGCTCTTCGTTCAGTTAACCGGTGGTCAATCTGTAACACAAGATCAATTAACTCCGAAATTTCGGTGGGTCTATTTGGAACTTGTGCTAAGGCATCTTTCAATTCATCTCTCAGTCCACGATAAAATATGGCGGCTCTTTTTGACTCCGGCCAGGCAGTCTCTACAATGAGTTTATTGAAATGAGCCAGATAGGCTACTAGATCTTTATTACCTTGCCTGATTTCCAGTAGTTCATTGTCAGTGGCTTGAGCTGCAGTTCGCCGATCCAATATTCTTAAGAACTCTTCCTTGAAATTTTGGAAATTATATAAAACAGGATCATTTCTGGAAATTATTGGCATGGACCATGCGGCCACATCTCCTGTCAGATAAGACAATATAAATGCCACTTTGGACTGGTCTTCGGAAAAAAAGACTGGTCTACATAAAAAATGCACTGAGCATTGGGTCAGAAAAATCTGCGCCTTATTTGGATCCCCACCGAAGCGCTCGGGTTGAGCCAAAGGAATAATAGGGGAAACTGCATGAATTACTTGAGTGGATATACCTGCAGGCTGTGAAGGGCTAGGGATTTGTGAAAACACAGATTCATTTGATTTAGCGGTGTTCCCTAACTCATTTATTCACTGTTTTATTTGGACTGTTTCTTCTATGGTGTTATTTAATTGTTTCTGTAACCCTTCCAAAACGGTGGCTAATGCTTTTATATCAATTCCTTCTGCCATTCTGCTCATGAGGAAATCTGTTTTTTCCCTAAAATTAGGGTGATGGCACTTCAATCTGTCAGGATACTTCAATTTGATTTCCTCAGAAGCAGAACATAACTCCTCAGTCCCGACCCGAGCTACTCACAACGAATATTAATCCTTCGTGCTGAGTACCCCGGAGGGGGAAAGGGGAATGGGATGGTAGAGAGACTGCCACAGAGATGATGAACGCCAGTACTCAGTCTGCCTCTTCACATCTAAGATTGGATACAGCACCTGCAAGAGTCAAAGTCGCAATTACTAGTGACATACAACATAAGTTTTTCACTTTCTACTCTCAACACTTAATTCTCTTTAATTCTATTATTTCTTCACTCACCCTGAGTTCTCTGTAGCCTTGCTTCTTTCTATAAATGATAGCTCTTCTTAAAAAAAATGCTTATTACTGATTCTGGAAGAACTTCTCAACCTTGGTTAGAGATTGGTTTTATGTTGCTATATATATATATATAGTTAGTGATAATGCATTCTTCAAATCAGCTGATGTTATTTAATTTCTCCTGTCTTATTGTGACTTCTGTCAATACTTGTATTTGTAAGTGCTTGTTTATTAAAGTTTGTTTCTCCTTTCTTACTTCGACATTTGTTGATAACTTGTATTTGTAAATGCTTGTTTATTACAGTTAGTTTCTCCTTCCTTACTTCGACATCTGTCGATAACTTGTAGTTGTAAATGCTTGTTTATTTAAGTTCGTTTCTCTTTTAAACTCTATTTTGGTTTATTACCATTGAATTTGTAAATGCTTATTTGTTAACAGTTCGTTTCTCCTTTAAACTTGGCCTTTGTTTATAACCTTGACATTTGTACATACTTGCTCTTTTAAAGTTCGTTTTTTCTTTGACTTTAATATCTTAAACAAGAACCTTGTAAACATAAGGTTAATTCATACATTAACTCTGTAGCCTTGCCGACTTCCACGGGAACGGTCTACTATCAAACTCTTCGAATAAACCTTGACAATATTTATCAGTTTTCTGTAATATAATCTTCAAATGTAATTTTACCTCACTGGAGTTTCTGTTCTGAAGCGCGCTCTCTCTCCACACAGCTGATTCCTGTCAGACCTCAGTTGAAGTGCAAGGCTTCCAGCTGGAGAGCTCGTAACCTAGCAACCAACCGATTGCAAGACTAGAACTGTAACTAACCTTCAAGACTCACAGCGGCCATCTTGGATCTTCTCTTCTTGATTCTTCCTTTGAAATAAGCGCAAGATTACTCTGCAAACCTTCTTCCAGTTTGGGCCTTGCTGTCTCCACTGAGGATATCTCTTTGCTTTTCTCATGCACTTCTTTGATTTGACTTGGCAAGTTTGTGTGGTCATGACAACTTGTGAAGACGACATGGGCCTAGGCCTTTCCATAATAAGAGAAAATTGAAGATAGGAAAAAGGAAAAATTAAAGAAAGCTCTATAGAACGCGAAAGTGGAGGGGAAGAAGGGATGGAAGTGCCTCATGAAGACCAAATCTGTTTGAGGGTGAATGGAGAGTGATATTGACTGAAGTTAGAAAAGTTGACGCAACCATTTTGTTGTGAGTTTTTTAGTTTGATTAGAGAGATGCGGGCTGGCCGCTTATTCCATAAGAATAGGAATAATAGGCTAACAATTAGTGTGAAGAAAGTATGAGGCAATCTAAGCCGCAGCATCGCTAAAAAGAAATTAAGGTAAAAAGATAGGGTATACATTTTTAGCTTCAGGACATCTATATTTAGCTTAATGGTGTCCTTGATAGAGGAAGAATACAAAATATCCAAACATTTGATTTTAGAAGAGTTCCAAATGAGACCAGTGTCTTCAAACATTTATTTGACACAGAATTTATTGAACGGCATTACTTCAGATTTGTCTATATTTAAATGATATATGGCGACAGAAGAATAGAGAGGCAGCAGTCTAAGAAACTCAAGGAGAGTAATATGAGGATTGGATACATATAATAAAATGGCATCCAAATAAGGTATAAATGTAATATTCGATGTATTATGAAGAAAGCCATTGAAGGTCTGTGATTTATGTAAAGATTGAAGGAAAGGTTCCAATGCCAAAAAAACAGTATAGGTGATAGAGGACAGCCCCGTCTAATACCTTTCGTAAGTGGGAAATAGTGGGATTGAAGGCCATTGGTAAATACTGAGGTGGAAGGAGAGGTCTTAACATATTACAGGAACCTGGGACCAAAACCATGGCATTTAAGGGCTCTGAAAATGAATTCCTAGTTTACATGATTGAATTCTTTTTTCATGTCCGGTTTGTCAGCAGTGATAGGGATTTTACTTTTGGAAGCGCAATTAATAATATTTAGGAAGGTGCGAGAATTATCAGAAATGTTTCGACCTTTGACAAAGCCAGATTGTTCAATACCAACCAGAGATGGGAGTAAAACTTTAGTACAAAGGACCAGAATCTTTAAGAAGGTTTTACAATCTGTATTGATAAGAGAAATGGGTCTGCAGTTCTTGCACTCAAACAAGTGTTTTTTTGTTTTTTTAGGAATTAGACATATCAGAGCTTCATGGAAGAAACCTACTTTGGCATCAGAAACGAGAAGATGTTGGATGAGCAAAAGAAGCTTAGGTACTAGAAGATTAGAAAATGTAGAGTAAAATTCTACCGTAAAGCCATCCGGACCAGGTGCCTTGTCTTTTGGAAGTTTAGAGCTAGACGTACGGATCCCTGCACAGGAGATTTCCTCCTCCAAGGGGGTAAAATCAATTGGAAAAGCTTGTATTTTAGGTATTGTATGAAAAACTGAGTCAAGGGAGACTTGATTAGAAGGTGTGTCTTCTGTATATAATGTAGGATAAAAATCTGCAAAACAGGCCATGATCTCCTGGTCTTTGAATAGTGGGTAGCCAGAGGCATCGTGTATGACTTCTATTTTAGACTTTTGTTTTTTAATTTTAAGATAGTTGGTTAAGAACTTACCAGCTTTATTAGAGCTGCTGTCATATTTTGCATTGATATTTAAAAAAGGGCATTACTAGCGTTGTTGATGGAAGTCCTGTTTAAACTAAGTTTTTCCTGAATGAGTTGCTCAAGAACTTCTTTATGGGATGTGGTATAATATTTATGGTCTTGTTTTTTGATGTGTTTTTAAATATTAGAAGATTATTTGGTGAAAGCCTTTTTGGGGGGGAGAGACACAGTTAATGATGTAACCCCTTGCTGTTGCTTTGAAGGAATCCCAAACACTATGAAACTTGTTCTTAGAACTGATGTTATTGCTAATGAATTTGATAGCAAATTGTTGAAAACCTGTGACAAACTGTGAATCCTGAAGGAATTTATTATTAAAGCGACATCGATTGGTGCAGGAAGAGGATTGGCTAAATTCCAAATTTATGATAACTGGAGTGTAAGCAGAGATAAGGATGGGACCTAATTCAGCACTTATCAAATTTTGTATGAGATTATTTATCAAGAAAAGCTTATTCTAGAAGAGGAATGGTGAGGTGGTGAAAAGAAAGAATATTCTGATAGGTCGGGTTTATAGAGTCGCCATGCCTCAACTAGGCCTCTGTCAGAGATTATTTTATGAAAGACCTTTCGCATATTGTTGGGAATGTATTTGAATGTAGATTTTCGGTTTAAGAAGGAGTCTAGGACCTGATTGCAATCCCCACCCACCAAAAGATTAACATTCATCACTGATATTAATTTAATTGAGAGTGAATTCCAGAAGGTTGTATCAGTTCCATTGGGTCCATAGATACTAAAAAAGGAGAAAGGGCAACCATGTATTGTAGTGTCTAAGTGAAGCCATTTACCATCATAGTCTGTTTCTTGATATAAAATATTAACAGATAAACTTTTGTGAAACAACATAACACAATTTTGTGATGAACAGCAGGAGAGAAGTAAACAGAGATAATTCAACTTTTTTAAGGAGGTGAATATCTTTTTTAAGCAAGTGGGTTTCTTGTAACATTGCAATATGACAAGAGATTTTTTTAAAGTGTGTTAGAACTCTTTGTTGTTTGATAGGACGACGAAGGCCTTCAACATTCCAAGACACAATTCTAAAGTTCTTCATGCAAATATTGGAGAAAAGGGTACATAACAATAACCTCTGTAGAAACGAAGCATAATAGACATAATAACTGTATAACAATATAGTTGTTTGAATGGAACTTTGCCTAAAATGATTAATACCAGGTGAAGGTGGAAAAAAGAAAGAAAGGCAGGGTATAAATAATGGATGAGTCTAGAAGAGACCCAAAAAAGGTAAAGTAAAGAAGTACGGTGAAGAGTTGAAAAGACCTGGACCATAACAAGAAAATCAGGAGAAAAGGAGCAGGAAAGAAAACCATGAGGGATGAACCGCAGAGACACCAGGTCCAATATAGATCAGATAAAACAAAGAGAGAGAGTAACCAGAGACATGAGACGATATAAGACCTTACAGGAGAAAAAAGGAAAATGGAGAGAGGACAAAAACCGAATTCAATAACAACATACAAGCAAAAAATCACATAAGAAGATCTTCCGCAATGGAAGAGGGAGGTCTGGGGTGAAAATTCAAGTGCTTGACACTAGACAACATCGGAACAATGTACAAAAAGTTTATGACATCAGCAACAACAAACAAGAGACCTAACGAGGTCTCTGGCCCCCGAGCTGCGTCCTGCTATGCGTGTAAGTGGCCGTAAATGACTCTGGTCCCCTCTGAAAAAAAAACAACAGACCAATGAGTGTCCAATGGCCAACTTGGAGGCACCGGATTGGAGATCCCCAACGTATTTATATTTGAAAAACAAAGTTAACATGCATATGAGGTGAGACTAATTAGACAAGAAGTGGTGTAAGAGCAAAAACATAAGGCGGGCCAGACCAGCCTTTTATTGCATTGTGAATTTCCCTGGTGGGCGCTAGCCATTGTAGGTCAGTTTTGAAACCCCGGGCCACTAATGGTGCCTGTCACTTTCTCTAGCTGCTCACGTTTAATTGGAGCAGGCCCTCAGGAGGTGGAAAGCAAGAGATCAGAGAAGGAAAGAAGAATAGAGAAGAATGGGTGGACTGAAATAGAGAGCGATGAGAGAGGGACTGGTTTGAACATGTTTTGCCAGGGCTGCTTTTGTTTCCCCATTCCAGCTCTGAACATTAAACTCCACGAATGTGGTTAAATTACAATTTTATTTTTGAGTATCACTTTGGCTGAGAGCAAGATGCACTAGGGGTGCAGAGGAAAAATAGAAAGACGGGATGAGGAAGGGGTAAAGTGAGGACGGATTGAGGGAAGCAAGATAGCGATAGACATAAGGAGGGCAAAAAATGCAGCAGAATGAAGCAGGAAAAGGAAAAGAGTGGATGAAAAACAGAGAATATGAGTGAAAGTCTCAAAAGAACAAATGAGCAGCTGAAGAAAGAAATGGTGAGAGCCAACAAGGAGTGTGAAGAAATCAGGGAGCGAGGAAAGGGAAGAACATAGAACAAAGAAGAAAAGAAAGGAACGAAATTATGACAGACACAAGTGCAAGAGAGGAACAATAGATAGTAAGGGATGTGAGCTAGGCAGGCAATTACACACTTCATTTAAAGAGATCCTCAAACCCACCTGAGCATTCACATGCTACAGTGCAGGCAGTGATGCCCTTGATACCTCCTACTGAAATAGGAGCTGCAGTACATGGCGCATATCTTGGGCCACTAGTGGTCAGATGCTTGCTTATACTTCAAACTAAAGGCCAATAAAATTAGTAGAAGTTTTGCACTAGGCTTTAAACCTATTCTTTGAAGAGAGGTGTGCATTTCAAACCAGTTCACTGGAAAATTAGCATATTTCCCTAAGTGGGCAAGTTTCTATGACACTGCTGACCAAGTGCAATTCCGTCATTCATTAAATTCCAATAAGTATGCACCATGGCTGAGTGAACAATTGTGACAGATTATGTTTCTCCTAATGATGGCTTATTGGCCATTTGATCTCTGATAACGGTGGGCCTCACTTGTGTTTAGTACTTATGTTGATGTTCAGTCTTTATTGATCGTCAGTACTGCTGGGCACTTATGTAAGCAGTATTAGGAGTCATAGATACATATAATGCAAGGGATTATGACTGAATTTAATGTAAAAAGCCACTGTTGCATATAATATGAGGTATCACTAATGCACCTACTGCATGAAGCCACTGATACAAATCCAAAGAGTAAATACTTATGGCTGATGAGGAGTGATACCCTTAAACCGGTCCCAGGATTCTTGTTTCCAGACCAGGTAGTTGTAGGAAAATGCCATCTTGCCTGGCATGTTACCCCCATATTTCACTGTATATATGTTGTTTTAGTGCAGCCAGGGCCCCAGTGCTCATAAGTGTGCCCTGTATGTGTTCCCTGTGTGATGACTAACTGCCTCACTGAGGCTCTGCTAACCAGAACCTCAGTGGTTATGGTCTCTCTGCTTTCTAAATTGTCACTAACAGGCTAGTGACCAATTTCACCAATTCACATTGGCATACTGGAACACCCTTATAATTCCCTAGTATATGGTACTGAGGTACCCAGGGTATTGGGGTTCCAGGAGATCCCTATGGGCTGCAGCATTTCTTTTGCCACCCATAGGGAGATCTAACAATTCTTACACAGGCCTGCCAGTGCAGCCTGAGTGAAATAACGTCCACGTTATTTCACAGCCATTTACCACTGCACTTAAGTAACTTATAAGTCACCTATATGTCTAACCTTCACCTGGTGAAGGTTGGGTGCAAAGTTACTTAGTGTGTGGGCACCCTGGCACTAGCCAAGGTGCCCCCACATCATTCAGGGCAAATTCCCCGGACTTTGTGAGTGCGGGGACACCATTACACGCGTGCACTGTACATAGGTCTCCACCTATGTACAGCGTCACAATGGTAACTCCGAACATGGCCATGTAACATGTCTAGGATCATGGAATTGTCACCCCAATGCCATTCTGGCATTGGGGAGACAATTCCATGATCCCCCGAGTCTCTAGCACAGACCCTGGTACTGCCAAACTACCTTTCACGTGGTTTCACTGCAGCTGCTGCTACTGCCAACCCCTCAGACAGGTTTCTGCCCTCCTGGGGTCCAGCCAGGCCTGGCCCAGGAAGGCAGAACAAAGGACTTCCTCAGAGAGAGGGTGTTACACCCTCTCCCTTTGGAAATAGGTGTCAGGGCTGGGGAGGAGTAGCCTCCCCCAGCCTCTGGAAATGCTTTGATGGGCACAGATGGTGCCCATTTCTGCATAAGCCAGTCTACACCGGTTCAGGGATCCCTCAGCCTTGCTCTGGCGCGAAACTGGACAAAGGAAAGGGGAGTGACTACTCCCCTGACCTTCACCTCCCAGGGGAGGTGCCCAGAGCTCCTCCAGTGTGCTCCAGACCTCTGCCATCTTGGAAACAGAGGTGCTGCTGGCACACTGGACTGCTCTGAGTGGCCAGTGCCAGCAGGTGACTTCAGAGACTCCTCATGATAGGCTCTTACCTGTGTTGATAGCCTATCCTCCTTCCTAAGTAGCCAAACCTCCTTTTCTGGCTATTTAGGGTCTCTGCTTTGGGGAATTCTTGAGATAACGAATGCAAGAGCTCATCAGAGTTCCTCTGCATCTCTCTCTTCACCTTCTGCTAAAGGATCGACCGCTGACTGCTCAGGACGCCTGCAAAACCGCAACAAAGTATCAAAGACGACTACTGCAACCTTGTATCACTGATCCTGCTGCCTTCTTGACTGTTTCCTGGTGGTGCATGCTCTGGGGGTAGCCTGCCTCCTTCTTGCACCAGGAGCTCTGAAGAAATCTCCCGTGGGTCGACAGAATCTTCCCCCTGCAACCGCAGGCAACAAAAGACTGCATCACCGGTCCTCAGGGTCCCCTCTCAGCACGACGAGTGTGGTCCCTGGAACTCAGCAACTCTGTCCAAGTGACTCCCACAGTCCAGTGACTCTTCAGTCCAAGTTTGGTGGAGGTAAGTCCTTGCCTCCCCACGCTAGACTGCATTGCTGGGTACCGCGTGATTTGCAGCTGCTCCGGCTCCTGTGCACTCTTCCAGGATTTCCTTCGTGCACAGCCAAGCCTGGGTCCCCGACACTCTAACCTGCAGTGCACATCCTCCTGAGTTGTCCTCCGGCGTCGTGGGACTCCCTTTTGTGTCTTCGGGTGAGCTCTGGTTTACTCCTCTTCCAAGTGCCTGTTCCGGTACTTCTGCGGGTGCTGCCTGCTTCTGTGAGGGCTCCCTGACTTGCTGGGCGCCCCCTCTGTCTCCTCATCCAAGTGGCGACATCCTGGTCCCTCCTGGGCCACAGCAGCATTCAAAAACCCTAACCGCGACCCTTGCAGCTAGCAAGGCTTGTTTGCGGTCTTTCTGGGTGGGAACACCTCTGCAAGCTTCTACACGACGTGGGACATCCATCCTCCAAAGGGGAAGTTTTTAGCCCTCTTCGTTCTTGCAGAATCCACAGCTTCTATCATCCGGTGGCAGCTCCTTTGCACCCTCAGCTGGCATTTCCTGGGCATCTGCCCAATCTCGACTTTGTTGCGACTCTTGGACTTGGTCCCCTTGTTCCACAGGTACTCTAGTCCGGAAATCCACTTTAGTTGCATTGCTGGTGTTGGTCTTCCTTGCAGAATTCCCCTATCACGACTTCTGTGCTCTCTGGGGAATATAGGTGCACTTTACACCTACTTTTCAGGGTCTTGGGGTGGGCTATTTTTCTAACCCTTACTGTTTTCTTACAGTCCCAGCGACCCTCTACGAGCTCACATAGGTTTGGGGTCCATACGTTATTCGCATTCCACTTTTGGAGTATATGGTTTGTGTTGCCCCTATACCTATGTGCTCCTATTGCAATACATTGTAACTTTACACTGCTTTCATTACTTCCTTTTGCTATTACTGCATATTTTTGGTATTGTGTACATATATCTTGTGTATATTTGGCATCCTCATACTGAGGGTACTCACTGAGATACTTTTGGCATATTGTCATAAAAATAAAGTACCTTTATTTTTAGTATATCTGTGTATTGTGTTTTCTTATGATATTGTGCATGTGACACCAGTGGTATAGTAGGAGCTTTGCATGTCTCCTAGTTCAGCCTAAGCTGCTCTGCTATAGCTACCTTCTATCAGCCTAAGCTGCTAGAAACCCCTCTACACTAATAAGGGATAACTGGACCTGGTACAGAGTGTAAGTACCCCTTGGTACCCACTACAAGCCAGGCCAGCCTCCTACAGTAGTACCTGTCCTGGCAGTTCGGGTTGGACTGTTCCCATGGGGAGCCAAGTCAAGACTGATTTGCATATGGCTGGGTCGAAACAGGTGGCATTATGCGCAAAAATACAATGGATTAAACCCAGATCTTTGTGACTGGGGATTAAATGTTTGCGTTGTTCAGCATTCCATCAATCATCTCTTCTTTTTGCTTTTGTCGCCTTAAATAGGAAGAGTATGCCCAGACTTAGGCCCAGTGCTCACTACACCAATGGATTCAAGCTACCATGGCTGATGAGAGATGATACCCCCAAACCACTCCCAGAATGCTTGTTTTCACTCCAGGAAGGACTTGTCCTGGCAGTTGGGTTGGGACTGTTCCCATTGGAAGCAGAGTCAAGACTGATTTGCATATGGCTAGGACCAAACTGGGGCAGCGATTTGAGTTTAAAAAACGATGGATTAAACCGTGATCTTTGTGACGGGGGTGAACTTTCGTATTGTTCAGCATTCCGTCCATCGTCTGTTCTTTTTTTACGGAGACGTTGGTTTCGTGTGTAGGAAATTCTCCAGTAAAAAATAAATTTACAAGTATGTCTTTTGTGTCAGTTAACGTGTCGCTCGATATTATGTTACCTAAAGCACTGCTCAAAATATTGCAATTATACTGGATATTTTAACATGTAAAACGTGTATTTCCAATCAGGCAATGCGAAGACCGCCCTGCGCTTGGGTCCTGAGGGAGAAGGCTAGACGTGCCGTACTGCGCATGTTCCTTCCTTTCCTGCTCTAGGCCCACAAGCAGCCGCAGAGGTGAGTGTATCCGGCTCCATCTATTGATATAACTGCTTTTAAACCTACGCGACCGCTCGAGTATGATGTGGGGCACATTACGCTGTCACTGATACCTTTATTTTCTCAAACGGAGTTTCGGTTCGTTTTATTCTCCGGATTACGCCGTTGGTTGCCGGGCTGGAGATAAATACCCCCTTTGCGCCAAGTAATCCCGCCACTCCGCCCTCGCAAACGGATAAGATTGTTCGTATGGTGGTGTACCGGGAGAGTGGGACCCAGCGAGGGAATTCTTAAGTTGGGGGCGCTATTAAGCGGGGTTAGGGTGTTGGAAACTAGTGGAAGGATTTGGGGAGCCTGCATTGATCCGAACCCTGGGCACCATGGGAGTTGTAGTCTGAATTTAGCACCGTTTAAAACCGCTGGCTGTTTGCTAAACCTGACATTTTCTACGTGCGTATTTATGCATTTTCTCATTAGTTACTCCATATTTTCAGATAATTATAATCGCCGGAAACTAGACTCTTCATATTGAGAGCAATTCACAGAATTTGCGCGAGTAGAAACCGGATTACGTTTTGTCCACAGGATGTTTTACTCGGGGGTGCCTGGGCGCTGTTGTTCATGATTTATACGCGACCAGTAATTTATTTCTATTGTAAAAGGCACGGAAGCAGCTCTGCTTCCGGGTTGGCATTTAATATTCACTTCTACTATACTTGGATAGTTTTTTGACCACGTGGAAATAAGACGGGTGTTACTGAATGGGTAGGCGCTAGACAGCAACTGTATAGATGCTAGGCTGAAAGTTACTTCTTGCTTAATCTTTGCCCGTGCGTATGTCTTTAAGTACGGTCACGAAAAAAAAGCTTGATCCCAAAATGAGGATGAGCTCTCTCAGCTAGTGTTTTTTTACACATGCATTGACCTCAGTATTGTTCACTTATACTTTTGTGACCCCGTGCGTCATCGACTAACAGCTTTTTATCGGCCTTTCCTGTTTAAAGTCTAGCTGCGTGTTTTTGGCGTAGGTATAACAATGTTTTGCGGCTGTTGTTGATACGTGCATCGGGCATATACATTTCAGAATGTTTTCTGTAGTGGCCCTATTTGTTTTTTATCTTGTAGTGGAGAATTGCAGACCTCTTTCCTCCCGGTGCGCACACTCGTTTGCTCGTGGACTGGGGCCATAATTCTCACACTATTGTTGGTACATTGGTATGGCAACATTATGTCAAACAAGATTAAGGATGCGGTAAACCAGCAGATGGCTGAGCAGAAGGATCCCTCTGTAGGCATGGAGTTTACACACATTAAGTGGTGTAACATCTCTCAAGCTAGGTCATTTTGAATTGTCTGTTCTACCCCATAGTATAATCTTAGTAAAATTACCAGGGATTCAACCCTGGGACAGAGCACGTTGAAGGAGACGAGTGTGGTGCTAGTCGAAGATATCCATAGTAATGTGCTCTATCTACATCTTGTCCTTTGCACGCATTGCTCTCTTACAGACCAAGCGGAAATCTCTAAACGCATATAGCTGTATTATGACTTATTACACCAGCACACTTCTCATGCATGTTTAGTTCGGGTATTGCTTCTTTACGGTTGGTTTTACGATCTGTTATTTGTAAACAAGATGGAAGGAAGATATTGGCAGAAAACTGTTTCCTATTGATTTCACAAAAGGATTACAATACCTAGCAGTTGTATCCTGAATCGAGTGTACAGTCCAGAAAGTTTACATTTACACAGCCTAATATACTCCCATATCATATATAAACCTCAGAAGATGCACGAAATACGTATCAGTGTTTCTGATGGAGAGTATCAGATTCAGATTTTTATCATATGCTGTAGTCCTGTCCAGTGATCCCCAAATATTGGCAATCACTAAATCCCGTAGGTTAGTTAGGTAATGTTAGTTTAAAACTGGAGACCTGTTTGTTAGGCTTAATGCCCTAATCTAAATGTAATGCAGCCTCACCGATATGGCTCTTGGGTTATTTTGGCGATGCAGTGGAAAATTTCCAATGCCCTATGTTAGCCTGAGAAGCAGAACTCATTACATGGTTTTAGGGCTCTGTCCTACATGCTCGGGTACACTGAAGTGTGCAAAGTCAAACATGACTGTGGGCCCCATTCTACTCACTCTAGCTGTCAGAAAAGACAGACCCTTCTAGTCTGTCGCCATTTAATTAAATAGGCCACTGTATGGTTGGATGAGGGACAGGGACCACTCCCTTGTGTGCGGTGTACTCATTTGGTACGGTTTCTTCACCTGAAATCTGATGACAGTGGATAAGGGGTGGAGATGGGATTACCTCCCCAATGTGGTCTGCTTTTTTTTTTTTTTCTGCTCTTTAAGATTCGTGCATGGGTGCTCATAAATTAACAGCTATACTTGTTGTTCAAGGCCTCTGGCATATTGTAGAAACGTTTGTCACTTTTGTGATGCAAATGCCTAATTTATGTTAAGAACAGTAGAATGTAATGGGGTAAAAAAAAGTTTGAAAACTGCCACATTTTTGCAACCTGCCCATAAAGGATTTTGACCCCTCAGAAACCTCTAGGCTCCAGGGATCTTTTTTGGTTTTTAGAGGCAGGGGTCACTCCCGGGGGGGGGGGGGGGGGGTGGGGGGGGGCAAATTATATTTAGGCCATTTCTGCAGAAACCACTAGACACCAGGGCGGCGTGTTTTTTTTTTTTTTTTTTTTTTTTTTTTTTTTTTTTTTAGGCCAATTTATATAAAGGGGGGGGGGTGACCCCTTAGGCAAGGGTCACCGGTGGGGAGGGGTATTTTTTTTAAATTTCTGCCCCTCCACCCAGGGGGCAGATCAGCCTATTGAGTTGGGGGGGAAGGGGAGTAAAAACCTCTAGGCGGCAGAATCCCCCCCCCCCCTTTGGTTTTTTTTTTTTTTTTTTTTTTTATATAGAGGTGGATAGCGACCCCTTAGGCAAGTCTCGCTCCCCTGGGGGGAAGAGGGGGTGGCAGCAAATTGTATTTAGACAATTTCTGCCCCCGGAAAGCCCACCAGGGAAGATTTTTATTTTTTTTCCCAAAATTAGAGGGAGATGATATGGCCATACCCCCACCCCAGATCAATGGGACCAAAGTTGCTCTGCCCACCAGTGGGCAGACAGTCTACAAGCACTTGGCCCACCTACACAAATGAGGTATTATTTTTACCGGGAGACTGAGGGGAACGTTGGGTGGTATGAAATTTGTCCCAGTGCGGTTATCCCACACAGAAATGTGAGGAAACCTGTGTTTTTTTTTTTTCTCAAGTTAAATTTGAGGATTGTGGGTGAGAAAACATTGGGGGATCCACGCAAGTCACACCTCCCTGGACTCCCTCGGAAATGTCTGGGTTTGGTAGGTTTCCTTAGATGGCTGCTGAGCCCAGGACCAAAAACAGGTAGTTTTGTATTTAATAATTTTGATGTTTCCAGATAGTGTTTTGGGGCATTTCCTTTTGCGGGCGGTAGGCCTACCCGCAAAAGTGAGGTGCCATTTTTATTGGGAGAACGCGGGGTGGGAGGAAATTTGTGGCTCCTCTCAGATTCCAGAACTTTCTGTCACCGAAATGAGGGGGGTGAGGGGTGGTGTGTGTGTGGTTTTTTTTTTCTTCTTTTTTTCTTTCTCTTTCAAGTTAAATTTGAGGCTTGTGGGTGAGAAAACATTGGGGGATCCACGCAAGTCACACCTCCCTGGACTCCCTCGGAAATGTCTGGGTTTGGTAGGTTTCCTTAGATGGCTGCTGAGCCCAGGACCAAAAACCCAGGTGCCCCCTGCAAAAACAGGTAGTTTTGTAATTAATAATTTTGATGTTTCCAGATAGTGTTTTGGGGCATTTCCTTTTGCGGGCGGTAGGCCTACCCACAAAAGTGAGGTGCCATTTTTATTGGGAGAACGCGGGGTGGAAGGAAATTTGTGGCTCCTCTCAGATTCCAGAACTTTCTGTCACCGAAATAATGGAGGGAAAGTGTGTGTGGTTTTTTTTCTTTTTTTTTGGGCCAAATTTTGAGGTTTGCAAGTGATTCTGGGTAACTAGTCACACCATCTTGGATTCCCCTAGATGTCTAGTTTTCAAAAATGCAAAGGTTTGCTATGTTTCCTTAGGTGCCGGCTGAGCTAGAGGCCAAAATCCACAGCTAGGCACTTTGCAAAAAACAGCTCTGTTTTCTTGGGAAAATGTGATGTGTCCGAGCATTAGGCCTACCCATGAAGTGAGGTACCATTTTTATCTGGAGACTTGGGGGAACACAGAATAGCAAAACAAGTGTTATTGCCTCTTGTCTTTCTCTACATTTTCTCCTTCCAAATGTAAGGCAGTGTGTAAAAAAACATGTCTATTTTGGAAATGCCCTGTAATTCACATGCTAGTATGGGCACCCCGGAATTCAGATATGTACAGATAACCACTGCTTCTCAACAACCTTATCTTGTGGCCATTTTGGAAATACAAATGTTTTTTTGATACCTATTTTTCACTTTTTATATTTCAGCAAATTAATTGCTGTATACCTGGTATAGAATGAAAACCCATTGCAAGATGCAGCTATTTTTTTTGGCTCTGGGTACTTAGGGGTTCTTGGTGAACCTACAAGCCCTATATATCCCTGCAACCAGAAGAGTCCAGCAGACGTAGCGGTATATTGCTTTAAAAAATCTGACCGCAGGAAAAAGTTAGAGTAAAACGTAGAGAAAAATTGCTGTTTTTTTCACCTCAATTTCAATATTCTTTTATTTCAGCTATTTTCTGTAGGAAACACCTGTAGGATCTACACAAGTGGTCCCTTGCTGAATTCAGAATTGTCTACTTTTCAGAAATGTTTAGCTTTCTGGGATCCAGCATTGGTTTCTCACCCATTTCTGTCACTAACTGGAAGGAGGCAGAAAGCACAAAAATAGTAAACATGGGGTATGTCCCAGTAAAATGTCAAAATGGTGTAGAAAAACTGGGTTTTCTAATTCAAGACTCGCTGTCCCTGAAAGCTGGGAAGATGGTGATTTTTACCACCACAAACCCTTTTTGTTAATGCAATTTTCGGGGGGAGGGGACACAAGCCTTCTTTTGCACCCCCCCCAATAATTAAAAAAAAAAAAAAGTTTGGCTACTTTCTTGGTCTCCTTCAGGGGAACCCAAACACTCTGGGTACCTCTAGAATCCCTAGGATGTTGGGTAGGGGAAAGGATGCTAAATTGACATGGGTAGCTTATGTGAAGAAGTAGTTATGAGGGCCTAAGTGCGAACTGCATCACCCTGCACTGCCAGCTTTCACGCCCTCACAGAAACTGGCACAGTATTTTAAATGGCCTCCCTATCAGGTGGGCTACTGTATGTTCTCAAGCCTGCTGACGAACAACTGTATGAACTACTCAGTGGCACTCAGCAAGCTACTGGTAGCTCATCGTCAACCTATGCAAGACCCCAGGGTTAAGCACTGCATAGGGGTGGGTGTGTTTTTCAGTTTACCGCATGGGCTTCTCCCACTTAACACCATATACCCATCCCTGTGCTTTTTTTTAGTTTTACACTAGTCTAAATAGCCTTGTTGGTGGCATGCACAATCCATCGTAATACTGCTAGTGCAATAATTATATTACTAAATCTAAGTTTTACAAAACTGTGCTCTGTTTATCTGCCTCTATGCAGAGTTGCTAAAAGAAACCTCGTGGGTGGCCACTTTTTTTTTTCCCTTTCATTTATGAAGTACTTCCTGATCCATTGGGAACAATAAGTGTGTTTGTGACCACACATATGCTTGGGGAGGAGGGGGGCAGGCACTTTAAATTAGGGTGTAAAAGGGGCTGCTCGATAATGTAAGTGTTATGTTACAGATGTTGATGCCCAAGAAGAACCGAATCTCTATCTATGAGCTCCTGTTCAAGGAGGGAGTGATGGTGGCTAAGAAAGATGTCCATATGCCCAAGCATCCGGAGCTGGCTGACAAGAATGTCCCCAACCTACATGTAATGAAGGCCATGCAGGTACTTAACGAGTTGAAGAACATAGCTTGGAATTGATCACGTTTGTTTTAAAACGTCAAGGGATTTAATTTTCTGTGTTGTCAAATTGGTTTGAGACATGTTGCCGTTTTGATTTTAGACCAGATGCAGAAGCTTTTTCAAGCATCTGATTCACAGTAGACACAGAATTGATCTTGCATCAGCAATTGGAGTGTTTAGTATGGATTTTTTTTATTGGCAGCACTTGTCATTTCAGACAAGCATCTTCATTGTTTTATTTTTAAAAGATTTTTAGAGCTGTGGTGTACCTAAAGGCAGAGTATTTCTGACTGCCATAGCCAAATGTTTGAGTTGGTGGGTTATTTAAATGAAAGAAAATGAGTCTTTCAGTCAATAAAATCTTAAAGGGGTTAGTGTTCTCACTGGCTATTCATGTGAGTTCGTTGGCCCCTCCTTAAAAGCCTTGTTGAATAGTATCTTACTTGTTCCCAAAGACCATTGAAGTTCATAAATCTTAGTAGTGCAACTCGTCTTAGCCACAAGGACCCTCTTTGTGATTGTGGATCTGAATTTTTATCATTTGGATCATGATAGATTTTTAAGGCCATTACAATTTTAGTGGGGTGTTGGGGCTTCCAGCCATGGATTGACACTAAGACCAGGGCTATGGAATTTAAAGCGGTACACTTTTTACATTTGTAGTCCTTGGTGTGCAATAAGGCTAATATGCAGGGTAGATGTTTGCTAGGTATGTAGGGCAGACAACGAAAAGATAGTAAAAGTAGTATGCTTGGGAGTAGTGTTTGGGGTCTTGACGGCATGCTGTGAACTCCTACTGACTGTAAACAGCCATAGGATTTTGCCTGTTGAATTGGTTAACAAAGTAAGTTCAATAATGTATACAGGTAGACACCTTGTGAGGAGCTTTGGCTCTGCCTCAGTGGAGGATAATTGAGATGCTGAAGACGTGTGGTGAATTATTTCTAATAATGCTGGATTGAACATGCTTAAGTGCAAGGGTGAAGTGAGCCTGCTTGGCGCTGCCCAGTTGCAGCGTGGCAGTAGGGCTTTCAAGGGGTGGGAGAAGGCTCATCACTGGCAACAAAGCTAAGTATTTTGTATGCTTTATAGATGTTTATTGAGTACTCTAAAAGCTCTTGTCTAGCACTTGTGGGGTTGGTAGTAAACAGATTATTCTGTACACCAGTTAGTAGACCACATCAACTTTAAATTGAAAGCGGGATTAGGAGAATGATCTGTTATGTATCTGCTACTTTTCAGTCTCTAAAATCACGTGGTTACGTGAAGGAGCAGTTTGCCTGGAGGCATTTCTACTGGTATCTGACCAACGAGGGCATCCAGTACCTGAGAGACTTCCTGCATCTGCCCCCTGAAATTGTACCAGCTACTCTGCGCAGGAGCCGCCCAGAGACCGGCAGACCAAGGCCCAAAGGTACAAAAACAGTGGTTTATTCATTTCTTATGCTATCTATTGCAGTTGTTGTAATGACGACTGTTCTTAAGACGCAACTGTCTTGAGAGAGGTCCCGATGCCCAAGTGGAAAACGTTTTCAGAAAAACTGTTTAGGTAGGTGGCAGTAATCATTAGGGCTTTACATCCACTCGGCTTTCTGTTTTTTTTTTTTTTTTTAATCTGATCTGCCACAGATCAGTGGCGAGTGTGCTGCTGTTCTCGGGGTTCAGGAATTTGTGAATCTCCCACAAAGAAAGGAGAGTTTGTTAATTTCAATCCGAGTTTTCCATTGTGGGAATCGCCACTGCATTTATGGATTGGCTGTCTTCCTGGTATTACAGAAGTCTACACTTGATGGGCAACAATGTTAAGTTTCTGATAAAAAAATTAACTGCTAGTGAAGTACCTGGTCTGTTCTGAGCTGGAGAGCTCCCCCCAGGCCTTTAAGGCAGTAAAGTTTTTACTCCAGTAAAGCTTTCTGCCTGCTCTTTTTTTTGGGGGGGGGGGGGGGAGCATGTTAAGGATTTTGAGGCTGCTGCTGTATGTTGAAAAAACGATCCGTTTGACCCACGAAGAGAAGACGTCGATACTTTAGATGCATGTTGTCCACTCCGATGGAGAAATGCCACTGCATTCCCATTAAAGCACAGTATCTGACAGAATCTTTGGGAGTCCTACAGTGAACATATTTAAAGAAAAAAATCTACACATCACACACTAAACATCAAATCTTTCCCTTGCGGTCTTGAATTAGTAGAGTGGGGTAGCATAGGAGTGGAAGGGTTCTGCCATTTTGCTAATTAATGCTTTCCAATTCAGTGAACATTTCCGTGATGGAGAAATTGTTGGTGCCGTTAAGGGAGGACCATGTAGTACCATGACCATGGTATTGTGTGAGCTGTTGCCCAATAACTTGATTCACTTCTGTTTTTCCTTTTAGGTCTTGAGGGTGAGCGTCCCGCACGTCTCAACCGTGGTGAGGCTGACAGAGACACTTACAGACGCACTACTGCTCCTCGTAAGTATCCCCGAGTGATATTTCTGTCTTTGATTGATTCTGAAGTCTGCATATCTATCCATGTGTACATTAGATGTAACCCTTCTCCGCCCGTGAGTTGATAAATGTGTTTACCCGAGTACGTTTCCTTTTCAGTTTTCAGTGGTTGCTTAGACTGCCTTTATACGCTGCCTCAAATGTCAGTTGCTTTCTTTGTGTGTGGGAGATGGTTCTTCCCTGCCCCTGGTGAAGAATACACTTTCTACTGATCCTTAACCCTGGGTGGTTCTCAACTTTTTGGCACTGTGGGTGCCCACTTTATCATTACTGGAACCTGGGAACCCCCACTGAATCATTAGTGGAATCTAAGGACACTACTAGAAGCCGGGGACCACAGCCTAAATATTGTTGTTTTGATCCTCAGAAAATACAGAAACATTCGTTTAAAATCCATACACAAATGATAACCCATTCTATTCAGTTTGAAAACCATTATATAAAAAAAATACAGTTTTGAAAAGGGATGTTGGAGCTTTTTTCAAATTCATCGGAAGCCACACATCGCCCATACTATATTCTGTTTGATGCCCCTGCACTGCTCCCACGAAGCAATCTGAAGATACAATTTTAATTTTAGCCTCCAATTTCAAATTCCTTGACCTTCATAGTATGTCTCCAATTTAGATTGTAAAGATAGCCACGTTATTTATATACATTTTATTAATTTGTTATATTAAATTTCTAAGCAGTCGCCGACCCCATGAGGAGACTATATGGATCCACAGGGGTCTCCAAACCACAAGTTGGTCACCACTGCCGCAAGGGCTAAAGAATCGCAGTCCCTTTGCCAATAAAATGAAATGTGGTTATGGTACATACAGATGCATGGCTAAATTGCCATGGATGAGAAGGTGCAACTGTGGAATAGAATTAAGCAGCTGCTCTAGACTTCCTCGGTTGGTGAAGCAGTCGCACTAGGTTTTTGAGCTTGAGATTAGCATGAATTGTAAATATGGTATGCATAGGGTGAGCCCCTGAAAAATATCGGCTAACATTGTAATTGGCAGGATTGATCTTTTTGTTTAGGGGTGCATTGATAAGTGGTGTTTTGAGGTCTGTGTTCCTTGGATACTATCTAAAGGACGTTAAAATTAATGTGAATTCTTATTACAGCTGGTGCTGACAAAAAGGCAGAAGCTGGTGCAGGTGCTGCTACAGAGTTCCAGTTTGTAAGTATTTCTTTTGTACCTCCTATATAATTTTCTGGGTCACGGTCAGGCTGCGTTTGTAATACAGTTCACCCCCCCCCCCAATACTTTTCTTGCACTGCCTGGCTCGTTTGCGGATGTAAGTTCAGGTCCTTGACCTGAAACACTTTAGTACCTTCGCCTTACATTCTAAGCCCTAAATACTAGCACATACACCCTTAATACTGGCACGTACACATTTTCGGCTTGCATCAGAACAATTAATGTACCCCAAAGGTAGAATCGTGCTTTACTCCTAGAATTTTTAGAAGTGTTCGTTTTAGTGTTTGTGTGTTTATTTTTTCTTTTTTATCTTTTCTATCACAACCATGGATGTTGAAAAAGTTGTGTATACTAAAGAATTTACCGGAGCTTAAAATGCAACAAACCTAAATCTGTCTTTTAAATTAGTTTGGTCAAATTATCTTGAACAAATCTTTGCGGAAAGAGCCTGCAGTGTAGTGTTGCCAAGTACCATGGATAGGCGCTGCAAGTAGCGCTGTCTGCAAGGCATAGATTGTCCTTTGCTTCGCGGCCCAAAGTGTTAAGTGCAAAGAACTGGAAACTAATTGCGCCACCTGTCCAGTTCATCTTCCTCATTGAACTACTTTACGGGATGTTGGTTGTTAATCCCTTTGGGGGCATTGAGATAAAGCGTGTTTGGATCCGAAAAATATTCCCCTATCAAGTACTGATTCTACGACTATCTAGTTGGGCAAGACCCGTGTCTCCCATGAAACATGGTTGGAGTTCCTGCTATCCTCTTAGAGGTGTCCACATTTCTATGGGACTGTAGTTAAGCTGAATGCCACATAGGGCTACACCTCCATGTTAAAACTAATGACGTTTGGCCTAGTACCCACATTGTGCTAAATTGTTCCCGTGGCATGGCTCCTGAATGCACAAGCAAATTGTAGGTACAATGCATGTTGGCCCCAGCTTCTTTATATCATGCGATGGACCTAAACAAGCCTAGTGTCGAAAGTTTCCAAGATGCCTGTATTGTCTTACGGTTCTGCCTGCTGACGGTGTGAGCAAATTGTGAGGCATGTTTGACTTGGTAATAAATAACTAACTGCCATTCCAACTTGTCGAGTGACACATCCTTGCACATCAGATTTTCTCCACCCACTCCACAACTTTGTTCTTTTGTGAAATAAACCTGTTGCCCATGCCCCAAATTGACTCCCTGATACAAACCACGAGCTTTTCATTTAAAAAGATGCAAATACAAACGACACCTGAAAACCCTTGGGAACCCCAAACCTGCTGGTAGAAAGGAAACACTTATGTTTGTTAACCCAACAGTCTTCAGAAACGGATCTCAATACATGGTGTGTTGGGTCGTGGAGTTATGGTCCCTTTTAGCTTTGCTTTGCAAATAGTCCGGGAATGCTTAGCGCTTTCCTTTTAACTTCAGTGGACTGGGGGACTCATGAGCTACTGGACTATGCACATTGCACGTGCATCATTGGCACAAGTATATTGTCACTAGCCTTTTAATGGCATGAAAGTTGTTCTTTGTACTGCCAAAACAGTATTTTGGCATTCTGGTACGTTTTGTTATCAATCCTCCTAACCTTATATATTTAGTTTTAAGAAAGCAATTAAAAAATGCCCCCTCTTCCCTCCCCGCCAAACAAAAAATAAAATACTGGCGGGGTTGTGCATCAAGGATGTAAGCTATTGCAGCTGTGTGTGGTTAAGACCCCTCCCTTACAAACCCTGGGTTTGTGGCAGAGGGAGCACATTCATGAGCGTCTGCTTTCAGTTTTTGGGAGCAGGATTGGGTGTTCGTTGTACTGACTTTTGGAAATGCATATTAACATATGTAAGCAGATACATTTATGAGCCACGGTGAACTTTCTGTATTGACACTTTTTCTTTTGCCTTGCAGCGTGGTGGATTTGGCCGTGGACGTGGTCAGCCTCCTCAATAAATTCTCTTTTGGATTTGTGTTAAATAAAGTTCTTGAAAAAACACAGCATCTGCTTTATAAGATCTTTCTGTACTTACTTCTTTACTGTTTAAGGTGGGATGCGTGGATCGAAGGTATCTTGGATTGGGTGCAAGTGGTTGAAGTCCAACGCAGTCAGTGTATTTTTTTGCTCGAAACCTTTTTCATTGGTTCTGGGGTATTTCTAAAGTTGGGCCTCTTGGGGCTTGAGTACATATTCAGCCTTCAATTACCCAGAAACCTACGACAGGAATTTGCACATGGGTGTAAGGAACACCAATAAGCGTTTATTTTTCACTGACGCTTAAATATTTATTGAATCTAACGTGCCTGTATAGTGAATGTTCTAATAGATCAAAAAAAAAAAAACAGCCGACATCAAACATTTGAGAATGCCTATTGTTTTGACTACTCAGTTGCATTGCTGCCCAGGATTTTTTTTTCTTTCTCTACACTGGGTGGTCTTTGTCTAATTTTTTGAAAGGCCACAGGGCAGGCAGGTAATAAAAAGCGCCACCACTCTAGGTACTGGGATCCTTTGCCTCTGCTGTCCTGCTATGGCTCTGCATACTGGGTCAAAGTTAACCCTTTCAGCATGTGGCTCGGTGGCAGCAATGGCGAGCCGTCTCATTCTCATTGGGGTTACACTAGTGTTATGTTTAATTATTAGTTTTATTTTAAGTGGCAGTTTAATTATTAGTTTTATTTAAAGTGGCAGTGCGCCTTTATGGAGGGTTGCCGTTTAAATATTCTGGTGACCTCAGCAGCATTCCATCAGGTGTCGGTTGAGATGTCGATCTTCCGATGGACGGCTGCTGAGGATGTTGGTGTTGACATAAGGAAATAAACTCCGCTTTCAGGAACCTTTTGTCTGCAGTTTTTCTTCTTCACTTCGGATACAACATAATTTGGCGACGAGTAGGAGTTGAATCAACACCAACAGAACAACCGAACCTACGCATGTACAAGTGTTTTCAGCTGTCCTCGCAGCTGTTTCTTTTTCTGGTTCCTGTAAGGTAATAATGTTTATGTTCGGAAGTGAAAAGCAAGTTTATTCAGAGGACGTTTCCATCTGTGCATTGTGAATCCGGTGGAGACCCGTGCTTAAGACTTTGCTTAAAGTATTTTATGGTTCTATCGATTGACTTCTTCCAGCGCTGTCTATTTAAAGACTCATATCTTAATGTATGGCAACGCATATGTCTCGCTAGTGACATGATTTATGGCAACGCGTATATTTTGCTAGTGACACAGTTAAGAAATTTCTACCAGCATTTTTCAATCTGAGCCCGTGCGCTTTATTCCTGCGTGACATAGCTACCAAAGTTACTGTTGCTATACTTCCTCACTCTGTGCATTCTGGACATGGGCCCGGTTTCTTCACAGCACAGTTGCCATAGTTACTGTATAGATAGACTTCAGAAGAAATTCGAAGAGTCGTGAGTGTTTCTCTGTGCAAGCTTTGCGTTTAGAAGTTTTGCATCTCGCATTCTGCTTAATTTTCAAGAACCTTTACACACTTTCCTATAGTCTGAGGAGTCATTGAACTTTGCGGCTGGATAATTCTTCAGTGACAGTTGGAGTGTTACTGCGAGTTTTCAGTGATTCGCACACTTTCATTCAAGCATTTTATGGAAGATAACAGGATCGTATGCAGCTGGAGTGTTCCTGCGAGTCTTCAGTGATTCGCACACTTTATTTCAAGCATCAAGGATTGCAGTTGGGGTTTATCTGCACATTTTCGTTAATTTGTACACTGTTAGTTAAACTGTTTTGTGAGTCAACGGTTGTGGTGCAAGTTAATTTCACAGTAACGGTCACAGTTTGTTCATTTTTACCATGCGAACGGCAAATTTGCCGGTGGCATTTTTACCTGAACCTGGCATTCCAACTCGGAAATGGCACCACTGGTTTAAATCTTATGAAAGTTATTTGGTAGCGATTGATGGATCAAATTCTTCTGCTATTCAGAAGAAAGCAATTTTGTACAATTGCCTGGGAACCGAAGGCCAAAGAATTTTTGACCACCTACCCCAAGTTATACCTTCGTCCACTGATCAGTGGGATGTGTTCACAGAAGCTGTCAATAGACTAGAAAAACATTTCAAAGACGATCTTAGCATCATTGTTGAGAGACACAAATTTTTTACTCGGAAGCAACTTCAACATGAGTCGGTTGACAATTTTATAGCTGAGCTCAGGGTATTGGCTTCCACTTGTGAATTTATAGGCCCTTTAGATCAATACCTTAGAGATCAATTAGTAGTGAACTGTTTTGATATTAGAATTCAAGAATTCTTTTTATGTTGTAGGAACCCTTCTCTGAATGAAACATTAGAAATAGCCAGAGGTATTGAGAGTTCTGTATTAGCTTCTATAGAACTGTGTAAAACGAAAATGAACATAGTAGAAAATGTGAACATGGTTTTCCCAAAATCCAAAACAATTGTGTCTACCACAACGGAGTCTAAGAAAAGTAATACTAAGGGTTTACTTTGTTATAGGTGTGGCTCTAAGTCACATGTAGCCAATGCAGTTAATTGTCCTGCGGCAGGGAAAGTATGTATGAAGTGCAAGAAAACAGGCCATTTTGCACGAGTCTGTAAACAATCGCAAAAAGTCATGATGGTTGAGCAGCAACACGCCTCATGGCAGACAGAGGATAATGAAGTTGACTGTATGAAAAGGTGTGTTTTGATTGTGGATACTATGCATTACCGTAACACTAGTTGCAAGCCTTCGAAAGATCCTGTGTGAAATCAAAATAGGTGATGCAATGTTAGATGTTAAGGTAGATTCTGGTTCACCCATAACCATCGTTTCGGATGTGAATTACCATTTGAATTGGAGTGATCTCACCTTACTGCCGCCTGATGTAAAAACTGTAGCATTTGATGGTCAAGAAATAGATATGATGGGGTATTTTGTTGAGAAGGTTTGTTACCAACATAAAACCATTAATACTAAAGTCTACGTGGCAAAGAGAGGGTACAACATTTTGGGGTGGAGAGACCAAGGGCAGTTTGGAATGGTTCTCAGACCAGGTACAGACCAACCAATCACTTTGGTTGAGAAAATTGACTTGAAGTTAGATTCTCTTCAAGATGTTCTTGATAAACATTCAATTATTTTCAAAGACACTTGGTTTAGTAAAGGGGTATGAACATAAAATTGTTCTTAAACCTGGTGCTGTACCTGTGGTGCATAAAGTGCGGGATGTACCTTTGAGTATTAGAGGAAAGTTGAAGGATCACCTGTGTGAATTATGCACAGAAGGGGTGGTTGAGCCAGCTGATTCATCTCAATGGGTGTCTCCGATTGTAGTGGCGGTTAAGAAATCAGGAGACATGAGATTGTGTGGACTTGAGGTCTCTGAACAAGAACATTTTGGTAGATTGTTTCCCGTTGCCTAAAATTCAGGATTTGTTGGCGCAATTGGGGGGAATGAGAGTATTTTCCTCGATTGACCTCCAGTCCGCCTATCATCAGGTTGAGCTGAGTAAAGAATCTCGTATTCTCACGACATTTATTACACCGTTTGGTGCTTACCGGTTTCTGCGAATGCCGTTTGGTTTAGCGTCTGCAGCATCTGTATTCCAGAAACTCATGTATCAACTGTTTGGTGAGGAGCATGGTGTGTTGGCGTACCAGGATGATATTTTGATAGGTTCAGAGACTGTTCAGGAACATTTACACAAACTTGACAAGGTTATTAGAATTTTGGAGGCTCATGGGATCACGGTAAGGAAAGAGAAGTGTACGTTTATGGTTGATTCGGTCGATTATTTAGGACACAGGATTTCGGCTCAATGAATTTTACCCAAGAAGGACTTGTTAGACGCAATTGAAAATTCTCCGTCCCCTAAAGATAAAGACCAATTGAAATCATTTCTGGGTCTCTGTGAATATTACTCACGGTTTGTGCAGAACTTTGCTTATCAGACTGAACCTTTGAGGAAAATGTTGAGGAAAGGAGAGAAATTTCAGTGGCAAGAAGAGCAAATGCAAGCGTTTTCAATTCTCAAAGATCTTATAGTGAAGGCTCCTGCCCTTCAACCTTTCAGTGAGGGTGTACCTTCTATTATTACTGTGGATGGGAGCGGAATTGGCCTGGGAGCTGTTTTGAGTCAAATGGTGGAGGGTAGGGAGCATACCATCGCGTTTGTGTCCAGGCGTCTCTCTAAGGCTGAGGTGAATTACAGCACTATTGAGAGGGAGGCGTTGGCTTGTGTTTGGGGTGCTAACCATTTTTCAACATGTGTGGGGGAGAGAATTTACTATAGTTACGGATCACAAGCCTTTGGTTTATTTGTGGAATGATAAAGTCTTTAATAAAACTAGTCCTAGATTGACCAGGTTATTAGCGAAGTTATATGAATTCAACTTGAAAATGAAACCTTTCAGGGAGAAATAACGGCAGGGCAGATTTTCTTTCAAGGTGTCCTGTTAGTGTTCCAATTGAGAATAAGCCAACTGAAGATGTCGTTGTTGGTATGATTGATGGTATGTTTGTTTCGGGAGAGGTTATTTCTAGACAAGCTTGGAAGGAGGCTGTGGACAAGGATAATTCTCTTTTACTTATTAAAAAGTATATTTGTGAGGGTTGGCCTGGAGGAAATCGCGTTCCTGAAGTGATGAGACCTTTTGACAAAGTCAAAGATGAGTTGAATGTGGAAGATGGTTTAGTTTTGAGGGGGGAGCATCTAGTACCTCCTAGCGAATTAAGGTATAAATTAGTTCAATTGGCTCATGAGGGACATGTGGGAATTACCGGCACAAGGAAACGGTTGCGAATGTACTATTGGTGGCCGGGTATGGACTCGGAAGTGGAGGTAGCAGGTAGGAATTGCTGTGACTGTAGGGGGGCAGATAAGAGTTTGCATACAAGGGAGGTGCCGTTATGTCCTGTACCTTGGTTTGGATTTTATTGGTCCAATAGGGGGTATGAATGGAGGCAAGAGGTACGTGTTAGTTGCCGTAGATTATCATTCCAAATGGATTTCGTACACATTTTTGAGAGAACCTAATACTATCAGTGTCATTGGATTTTTGAAAGAAATTTTTAATTGGGAGGGAATTCCTAAGTGTTTGGTTACGGATAACGGTGTACAATTTGTATTGCACCAAATGATTGAATTTTTGAAGGGTCTTAATATTAAGCATCTTACTACTGCTTTATATAGTCCACAGGGTAATGGTCTGGTTGAGAGAGTAAACAGAATATTTAAGGAAACGATACAATTGGCCATTCGTGCTGGGAAGTGTGTGCAGGATGTGGTGGCAGAAAGGATTTGGTGTTATCACAATACACCACATTCTTCTACAGGGGTAACTCCTTTTGTATTATTAAAGGGTAGACACTCTTGTAATGAACTGTCTACTGATTGGGTTGTTCAACAAACTAAGACAGGGGGTGCCACTCCTGGTATTAAACAGGTGAAGGATAGAGTGGAGAAATTGCAAGTTAAAAGTAAATTGAGATATGATAAGCTCAAAAGTGTGTGTGATATACAATTTTGTGTTGGAGATAAAGTTAGTGAAGAGACCTCATCGCAAGAGAAGTGGGGAGTCGAATTTTTATCCTACCACTAAGGTCATCAGGGTATCAAGGCATTCTGTCATGGTGGGAAATGGTAAGTGGTGGAACAAGAGGAGTATGGTGAAGGTTTGTGATGGGCAAGGAGTTTTGCCTGACATTCAACTTTCAGGTGTGCGTGTCGGAGGTGAGTTTAGGTTTGGTGGGGGTGTTGGTTATGCTCAGGAGGTGGGATCAGGTGAAAATATGCAGAGGAGTGGGATGCAACATGGATATAGAAATTGGAGTATGCAAGGTGCAAATGATCAGGAGGTGGGTTCAGGTGAAAATGTCCAGGGAAGCAGAGCGCAACATGAACGCAACAGTGGAAATCTGTGCATGGAGTGTGCAAGTGAACGAAGTGATGCTGGATGTTTGGATGGAGGTCGAAATCGGGAGGCGGAGGTTAATAGACCCAAAAGGATTATTGGTAAACCTAAATATCTAGGTCAATATGTTTTGTATTCAGGGATGTTCATGCGGCTTGTGGGAAACATCTTGAGTTTATGTTTGATCAATGTAATGTAGATTTATATATTTTGTTCCAAGTTGGGGGGATTGTCGTTATATATAATGTCATCTGTTTTGTTGTTTTGTTAAGGGGAAAGATGTGTTACGTTTAATTATTAGTTTTATTTTAAGTGGCAGTTTAATTATTAGTTTTATTTTAAGTGGCAGTGCGCCTTTATGGAGGGTTGCCGTTTAAGTTTTCTGGTGACCTCAGCAGCATTCCATCGGGTGTCCGTTGAGATGTCGATCTTCCGATGGACGGCTGCTGAGGACGTTGGTGTTGACGTAAGGAAATAAACTCCGCTTTCAGGAACCTTTTGTCTGCAGATTTTCTTCTTCACTTCGGATACAACATACACTAGCATTTCACTTGATCGTATATCAAAATACGATACACTACAATCCCATCTGGATACCCGATTTGCGGGTGCAATTCTTGTGCGCTTCAAAGTGGTTGCTCCAATATATATAGGTATACATGGACCTCGGTGATTTGGCAGGCATGCTCCTGTCATCAGTTGGATCGCTTATCAGCTTTGTTGTGCAACATGACATGGAACTTACAGCATCATTGTGTTCTAAGCTCCAGTAGCAGAGCCAGCATTCCAGGGAAGTCAGTTAGCAGCTGACTGGCTGAGGGATAGCCACGCTCTGACTGCAGGGATCTTTCCTGAAAATTAACTACTCAACACGTTACCTTGGTAAGTGTATCTTTTCATACAGTTCAACACTGGCGACGAGCGTCAGTCGGTCAGCATTTGCAGTCGACAGAAGTGGCTTTGGACCCATTCAGGAACATGCTGCGACTTCACATTTTATAAGAACAGTTGATAGTGGAGGTGAAGTACAGTGGTGATCGAAGTGCGCCAACGTGGTGACAGACCTACTTGAAGATTCCAGTACTGGGAAGTGGCCGATTTTGTGAGAAGTGGATCTGCACGTGCGCTTCACTCTTGCTCTTCGCGCATGTGTTTCTGTTTGAAAGCTGAAACGTCTGCCTGCATACGCACGTCTGCGTATCATGGGGAAACGTTTTGACGTTGCGGAGGACGTTTTGTACATAAGTAAGCACCATATTGCTTTGGGCCTATCACCGTGATCTGCACACCAAAATTTGTGTGTGGCCGGGAAAGGCAGTGATGCGCACACCGATGTTAAAAATACTTTGAGGCTATCCACTGGTATCCTGTATTATCGATGTAACTGTGCACATTGAGGAAATTCGATTTTTAATACGATCGTATCGACCCGCCATTTTGTGGCCCGCCGCCATTTTATGTTGCCTTCACTCAGGCAGCACAGCGAACGAAGTCCATTCTGCCTTTTCTGCTTATTCTGCAACATGGTGTTCAAAACAGCCTTCTGCCTCTATCTTTACAAGGCTGGTATTAAGGTCTGACCGAGTACACTAATCCCTGTCTGGTTTTCTAATCCTTGTTTCAACTATCTGTAGGCTCACACTATTCTCCGCCGATCTTATCGTCTGGCCTTCGCTGTCCTTTGCTAGTATTCTCTCATTTCACAACTGTCCTCCAAACGCACACAAACTTATCGCACCACATGCAACTTCGTTGTGGATCGGTTAATGAATTAGTTCAAGGGAGGGGTGACAAACACAGCTGGAGGGGAGGCAACCTTAAGTCACTTGATACTTTGTTTTCCAATTCCTTCTATTGGTGCTGTCTTGTTTTCCGACATTTCTATTGGCTCTGTTCTATCTTTACATTATTCTTACTGGCTCCTTTCTATGTGTTCTGGGAGTGTATGTAGTTAATAAATGGTTTTTATACGGTATATAAGATTGTGCGCCACAAAGTAAAGTGGCAGTCTCCTGAGAACATACCTTGTGTACTTCTTGGACAACTGTACTAGCTGCAGCTAATAAAATCTGATCTTTTACGCCTGACAGAGTGTCCCGTGTCTCTGTTAGTTGAGGCAGGTGAATCCAAGGAGATTTCAGGCGTACCCTGCGCCGTCAGGCCCATAAGGTTCTGGTTCTTCAACTGGCGCCCAACGTGGGGCGGCTTCAGCGGTACCGGTTCTGCCTGAAGGTCGTGAGGAACCCCGCAAGAAAATTCTGGAGGAATCGCGAGCCACGTCAAGCGACCCCTGTATGTCGAAGTGGTCTGAAGGTCTTTTTCAGCGTGGTTACTCCTTCCTGACGGCTACTGACGACTGCTGCCCTGACTGCCGCCCTGCCTTGGCCCTTTCTTTGATGATGTATGGTAAAGCGAGACGATAGACGGGCCTCTGTTGGTGTAAGAAGACATCCTTAGTTAAGTATTTGGTGGGTCGCGCCCACAAATTTTTGGTCTTTGTTTTGTCCTTAGGTCCTTAGATTTGGCCATTGCAGTGGCCAAAGCCGAGGGGTAAGTGCATTTGTGCTGTGTAAACTGAAAGTTTTACCCCCTTGATGTTTGTGAACAGCCAGTAAAAATCGTGAGATGTCTGGTCTGACTAAGTTTGGAAAACTTTGTTGCTTTGGTTGTAATAGGGACTCCCAGCTTGAGGACTCCTGTCCGATTCCTTCGGTTGGAACTCCCACATATGAGCTCTATTCTAAACATGGTGTTGGTCCTATTGCCTTTAATAAGACATGGACCCGATATACAAAGAAAGATGGTGTTTTAAAATGGCCAGAAAATGGTAGTTTCGAAACTGATGTGCTAGATAATTTAGAAGCAACGTTATTTAAAAGAAAAGACCGGCCGGCAATGTTTGACTCTTTTCGCCTTTGGCGTAAGGAAGCCAAACAGAGAGAAATTAAACAAGCGAAACGAGATAGGAAAACACAGGGAATGACGATTATACAGGCTGCTCAGCAATTCAAAGATGATGAAATAGATAATGCAATGGAAATTTCAGACAGACAGCATCGAATGGCAATAGATAAATGCTATCCGACGTTGCCTATCTCTTCCCTTGATAAGAGAAAAGATTTTGAGGAAGATCCCTTAATGTCCCACTTATTGAAATTGCCTCCGCCCTATGTACAAGGTGCTAATGCACCCCCGATGTTACAGCCTGTTCAGCCGCCAGTTGTGCTTCCGCCTGCTCCAGCTTTTCCACATTTGCCTCCTCAAGTATTGCCTATGCCAGCTTTGCCTTTAACTCCTTTGCCTTCTGCTCCTTTGGCAATTCCTAATGCTCCTTTAGTTAATTCACCTAATACCTTGTCCCCTATCCTTATGTCAAATTCTCCATCTATGCGTAAGCGATTTGCAGATACTGTCTCTGGTCTCTTATCACCTTTCTTTGAAGCTTTAAATGTGTCTCCAGCTTTTTCTCGAAGACAGTCTCGTAGTCAATTCCCAGACTCCGAAGAGCGAGAAAAATTGGACTCACTTGCTTGTAGATGGATCAAGAAGGGTCCCCAATATAGTACGTCTGATATTATGTCCACCTTTCTGCAATGGAATGCACCTACGCAGAGATATGTTTTTAAAGTTATGTGCGATACTCTCGCTAAAGAATGGGAGGATATGAATTTGGGTTCGGTCCCACAGGATCTGTTAGATGTTCAGGCTGACTTTGACAAAGGACTTATTGTGGGTCCTAAGGTTGAAAACGCTGTCAGAACACTTATTTCTTTCAGATCCCTATTGTTCTCACAGACTTTTCCTGATTCTGATCCTTCAGTTAGGACAGCACTGAAAAACTATCCCATGAGAGAGGTTTCTCCAATATGGAAGGAAGAAGTTGCAGCAGCAGGTGCTAATCCAGCTATTCCTGCGCATTTTCAGCGCATATGGATACATGTCCCCTGGAAAAGGTCTGAAGTTTTAGCACTTAAACAGTCACTACCAGATCCACGCAAAAATCCTGCTGGTTACTATAAAGAGTTGTCGCAAACAGTTGATGCATGTACTATGAATCTAGCAGATTTTGACATGTTGATGGGAAATGTAGTTCCACAGACAATATGGGCTAAAATTCGTAGAGAGGATCACGCTCAAGAATTAGGCGGCGATTGGAACGCTATTATTGCCGCAGATAGAGGTCAAGTAGGTGGTGCAAAGCCCGACGCTTTGATCTCAGAACTCCCTGGTAGGATTATTACATTAATGAAAACAATGATGCCTGCTTTGAGAGTTAATTGGGATAAGCTAGCAGCATGTAAACAAAAGAAAGATGAAAGTGTTTCCGATTTCTTTACCCGATTCGAGGAGACATTCATTGATCACAGTGGTCAAGATATGGCTACAGAAGGGGGAGAGCGATTATTTGTGGATAAGTTCGTATATAACTTGCTTCCTGAACTATCACACAAGCTAAAAGACTCCGAGAGTTCATGGGCAGTTTCTTCTTCCGCCCAGATATTGGCTACTGCACAATATTATGAAAATCGAGACAAAGATGAAAGGGAAAAACAAGAGAAAAAGACGAAAGAATTAAAAACTAAAGTTCTCTTGCAACAGGCTTATCCTCCTCGTTATGTTCAGCCTCAGTTTCAACAGCCTCCGCAGTTTCAGAGGTTGTATCAAAAGCCTGAACCATTCATTCCAAGACCTTTGCTAGGTCCCAATCAATGTGCTTATTGTAGGGAGGAAGGTCATTTTAAGAACAATTGTCCGGCATTGTTGCAGCGTAATGGAGCAACATCTGCTTCACGAGGTCGTGGTGGTCTTCAGTCAGCAAATAGAGGTAGAGGTCGAGGTGTGTTAACCCAAGAGCAGCGTTCTTTTGTTCCTCCAAATTCCGGAAATTACTTTGACCAGCAAAATGTTAGGTCTACACAGTATTACAGTGAGGATCAGTATATTGAAGGAGGGAATGAAAGTCTTCATTTTGAATAGGACAGCCATGGACAAAGTAAGGGGGTTATGTCAATTCCAGTGGATCAGAATGGACCTTATGTTAATGTCACTACAATGGGTGTTTCAGAGCCATTTCTTTTAGATACTGGTGCCATGAGAAGCTCTATCATTCATTCTAAACTCCCTGGCGCACCTTTGTCTGGCTTAACGAATGTATCTGTAGGATTTTCTGGCGCCCCTGTTCGCAATCCAGTTTCTTGCCCTTTGCCTGTTTCAATAGGCCCTTATGATTTAGAAGCTCCGCTTCTTCTGACGAATGGTTGTGGTGAAAATCTGTTGGGTTTAGATCTATTAAAAAGAATGCATGCTACGATATATTGTTCACCTTCTGGTGTATACCTCACTCTAGGACAGAAAATGACTAGTCCAATGTACTTATCAAAAGATCAATTCCCACCTGAATTGCTTTCTCTTCCCGAAACGCTTTGGGCTACGGGTCCGAATGACGTTGGTTGTCTTGAGATCCCACCTTATGTTGTTACTCTTAAGCCCAATGCTGAAATGCCACGTATTCCGCAATACAGAATCTCTACTGAAGGTGAGAAAGCACTTCTGGAAATTGTCCATGATTTGATTCAGAAGGGTGTGGTTGAGGAAATGAGAGGAAATACATGTAACAGTCCTGATCTTCCGGTTCTTAAACGCACTGATCCTTCTCAGCCTCCTGTTTATCGTTTTGTAATTGATCTTCGGGAGGTAAACAAGATTGTCGTACCGCAGTTTCCTGTAGTCCCAGATATCACTGCTCTGTTGACGATGATACCTTCTACAGCGACTTGGTTTTCAGTTATTGATCTAAAGAATGCTTTCTTTAGTATTCCCATCGCCGAAGAGAGTAGAGATATTTTTGGTTTTTCCCTCGGAGGCCGAAGCTTCCGGTTTAAACGCGCACCTCAAGGTTATTGTGAAAGTCCCTCTATTTACAGTCAAGCTCTAAAATGTCATCTTGATGCCTTTTCCTTACCGTCCGGTGCCGCTCTCATTCAGTACATGGATGACTTATTAGTTGCCGCTGATTCAGAGGAGATTTGCAAAAACGTGACCGTTGCACTGTTGCGTCATTTGTTTGATCTAAATCACAAGGTTTCTCCTTCTAAATTACAATATGTCTGTCGCGAGGTGACTTATTTGGGTCATCTCTTGTCAAAGGAGGGACGACGATTCACCCCCGAACGAATTCAGGCAATTGTACAAATGTCAGTGCCATCCACACAAAGAGAGGTACGTGCCTTTTTGGGCATTACTTCTTATTGTAGACAGTGGATTCCGAGTTTCTCTTTATTGGCTAAACCGCTGTTGGCGCTAACTTTAAAAGATACGCCTCAGCCTCTTCCGTGGACTGACGAATGTCAGAAGAGTTTTACTGATTTGCGTATTGCTTTGTGTTCTGCTCCTGTATTGGGTACTCCTGATTACAGTAAGCCCTTTACGCTCTATGTCCACGAAAGAGAGGGTTGTGCATTGTCAGTCTTAACGCAGCGTTTTGGAGATCAACAGCGACCATGCGCATATTTCTCAGCTACGTTAGATCCAGTAGCTAAAGCATTGCCTAGTTGTCTTAAGGCGACAGCGGCAGCAGCAATTTCTATTCGACAGTCTGCTGGAGTAGTGCTAGATAATACTCTCATTGTTATGGTGCCACATGCAGTGGATACTTTACTAAATAGGACAAAAACGCAGCATCTTACGAGTGCTCGGTTGTCCGGATATGAGCTGACGCTTTTGGCTAGTCACATACACATCAAACGATGTAATACCCTGAATCCAGCTACTTTGTTGCCTCTTCTAGAAGAGAGAGATGTCTCTGAACAGCATGATTGTTTTCTCCGTACTGAAGAAGAGACTAAGGGTAGAATTGACCTAAAAGACACGCCATTAGTGAATCCAGATGGAACACTATGGGTAGATGGTTCTTGTTTCAAGCTCCCGAATGGAGATACAGTTTCAGCCTACGCTATTACTACTTTGCATACGATTGTGGAGACAGCACGCATTAGACATAATTCAGCTCAGGCAGCTGAATTGATAGCCTTAACTAGAGCGTGTGTGTTATCCGAAGGAAAAAGAGTAAACGTGTACACTGATAGCCAATACGCTTTTGGTGTAGCGTTTAACTTTGGGCGTTTATGGAAGGAAAGAGGATTCTTTACTTCCCATGGTACTAAGATACAACATGGTCAATTAGTGACTGAACTTCTTGAGTCACTTACAATGCCTACTCAGATAGCGATCGTGAAGTGTAGTGCACACAAAAAGATTGTGGACGATGTTGGTCGAGGAAATGCATTTGCAGATGAGGTAGCGAAAAAGACAGCCAGAGACAACACAAGTCGAATGTATGTTGCAGGTCCCGCAAACTGCGTAAGAGAAAAGGGAATGTGTGAAGATACAGTAGAGAGTGTGAAATCAATTCAAGGAGAGGCTACGGAGAATGAGTTGAGAAAGTGGAAGGAAAGTACAGGAATGTTAGATGAGATGGGATGTTGGGTTGAATTATCAGAACATCAACGTTGGCTGTTACCAGATGCTTATGTACTACCTGTAGTTACTATGGCACATGGTCCAGCTAACCTAAGTGCAAAAGGAATATGTAAACTTCTGGCTCCAGTGTGGCAAAATGAGGGGATCCCAAAGTGTGCAAATAATGTAGTAAAACATTGTATTGTTTGCTTGATGTACAATCCGGGAAAGGGAACCCCAACTCCAGCAGGTCATTTTGCTCCTCCAACATATCCATTTGAGGTGTTGCAGATCGATTATATTCACATGGAACGATGCAACAACCTCAAATATGTTCTGGTGGTAGTATGTGCTTTTTCTAGATGGGTAGAAGCCTACCCTCTGAAGGACAATACTGCTTTATCAACTGCCAAAATACTTTTGAAAGAATTCTTCCCTAGGTTTGGTTTACCGCGCATTGTCTGGAGTGACAATGGGAGCGAATTTGTGGGTCAAGTCATGCAAAAAGTTTGTGCAGGTCTTGGCATAAAACAGAAGTTCCACGCGGCGAATCACCCACAGTCGGCTGGTTTAGTAGAATGCTACAATGGAACCTTGAAGCTTAAAATTGCTAAGGTGCAAGCTAGCACAGGACTTAATTGGCCTGATGCTTTACCATTGGCTCTTCTGTCCACCAGAACAGCAGTACACTCTCGTTTGGGGCTTAGCCCTTACGAAGTGATATTTGGTCGCCCAGCTAATGTATGGGGAGTTCCTCGCCCTAAGAAATACTCAGACTTGCCATACCCGATGTTGATTGACTACTTGCATGACCTTACAACTAAATTGCGTGTTCTTCATCAACAGGTTCAGAGTGCTCTACCAGAGGCTTCCACAGACCCAGGTCATTCCATCCGACCAGGTGACTGGGTCTGCACGAAAAATTTCCAACGACAGAGAAATTTGGAGCCCAGATGGAGAGAGCCACGCCTGGTTCTTTTGACCACAAGAACAGCAGTTAAAGTCGAAGGAAAGAAAAACTGGGTGCATGCCGTGCACTGCAAGAAAGTGCCTTTGCCCTTGCCTTTCGATCAGTGGGTCCGTAGAGGCATCAGTGACTCTGAAAGTGAGAAAGTTCCGCAATTTGTACCATTCAGTGATGCGCGTCTAATTGGAACACTTTCTGAGAAAGAGGACGACGACATCCTTCAAGAAGCAATACCATCGCATCGTCGCTTGAACACGACAAATCCAGGAACATTGTTTCAAAACCAGACTGCCTCTGGACAGGAACGCTATAATTTGAGACCAAGACCAAAGAACTTGTAAATTTCTCTCCTATGTAGTACTCTATCCCGGTTGCAGGGTCACGGTAGGAGTCTTAGTTACGACCTGAGTAAGTGGCAATAGGCCTGCAGGACCTCACAGTGTCATAGGACGGTAGATAATCGTGACTACAGTGATTGAGGAAGATTGCCGTGAGCATCCACTTAGAAAGATGGAGGCTACATTAGATAAAAGAGAAAGTAAAAATGTAAAGAATAATTGTAAAGAAATATATAGTCGTTGTAGTATTGCTCTATGCGTCATTATATTGTCGTGTATTCTTTTGGCATCTGTAAACTGGATCATTATTACTCTGCAGCAAAAAGTTGTCTCTTCTCCTACCTCTACATCTTCTTCTACTATCTCTCCGCACCTATTTCACACTCTTCCCCAGCATGAACTCATCAGAAGAACTGAATACTTTAACAATTCCTTCGTCCAGTTGTTACATCAACATCAGTTAGTGATCAATACAACTGACTGTTGGGTGTGTGGACTCATACCACATACGGTAGAAAAAGGAATGCCATATTTAGTTCTTCCATTCTCCTATGAAGGTTCCGCTTGGGCTTATTTTGTCATTTTCAATAATGCATATCAAAGTAAAATTAAACAACCTGTCAGTTCACATAGTGTTGGTTCAGATTTCAGTCATAGTTTATTGATAAAGGGAATGGTAGCTATGGCTAAAATCATGGAAAAAAGTGAAGCTTCCATAGATGAAAGAAAAGCATATACCAATTGGAACATAACTAATTACATTTCCAGCCTCAATGATAAGGTTAAGCAAGGAAAATCTCCTCCGATACGGGTCATACCCCAACAAGGAAATTTCTGTCTGCAAATAAATGGTAGAACTCCAAACACCGGACAAAGAGAAAGTTTATGTTCCCATACATATGTTTATTCAGCCCTGAATTCACTGCCGTTAGTACCATCTCAAGGTACATACTTCGTTTGCCACGATAGGGCTTATACATGGTTGCCAGCTGATTTCTCTGGTACTTGTTATATAGCCTTTCTTCTTCCCCCTACATACACCGCTCCTGCGAACCATCATAAAAATAGATATGGCAGAGGGATTGTGGATTCGAAAGACACAGCAGGACAAGAGGGAGGAGATTTCCTCAAAGGATTTCTTCCCTTCTGGGGTCCAATGGCCAACAGCAGAAATATAAGTCAATTGGTTCGTGTCGTAGAAACCACCATAGACATCACTGTAGGAGCTTTAAGTAACATTACAGCTGAACTACAGGCTGAACGTCTTATGACCTTGCAGAACCGTGTTGCCTTAGACTTTGTTCTTGCGGACCGTGGTGGAGTATGCAAATTGATCGGATCAAGTTGCTGTATTTTCATACCTAATGACGCTCCGACAGTATACCAAGCTATCTCTAAGTTACACATAATCTCCGAGTCGATTCATCAGGACGAAGGAGATTGGTCCTTTTCAGAGTGGTTTTGGGGATTACTGTCCAAATGGGGTTGGAAGGTATTGACATTCTTTGGAGTAATTTTAGCTTTTATATTCTCTTGTTGTCTTTGTATGCACTGCGGTCCTGCCATCTGCAACCTATGTGCTACTGCATGTATTCCCAAACCCAAGTCACAAAGAGCAGAGAATATCAAAATGATGGTACAGCAACAGCTTGATGACCTCATGGCCATAGACATCGACTCAGATTAACATGAGTTTGTGTATCTTGCCTGAGTTCTGGCAAAAGGAGGGTCTGAGGAAATTCGATTTTTAATACGATCGTATCGACCCGCCATTTTGTGGCCCGCCGCCATTTTATGTTGCCTTCACTCAGGCAGCACAGCGAACGAAGTCCATTCTGCCTTTTCTGCTTATTCTGCAACATGGTGTTCAAAACAGCCTTCTGCCTCTATCTTTACAAGGCTGGTATTAAGGTCTGACCGAGTACACTAATCCCTGTCTGGTTTTCTAATCCTTGTTTCAACTATCTGTAGGCTCACACTATTCTCCGCCGATCTTATCTTATCGTCTGGCCTTCGCTGTCCTTTGCTAGTATTCTCTCATTTCACAACTGTCCTCCAAACGCACACAAACTTATCGCACCACTTTTAACTTCGTTGTGGATCGGTTAATGAATTAGTTCAAGGGAGGGGTGACAGACACAGCTGGAGGGGAGGCAACCTTAAGTCACTTGATACTTTGTTTTCCAATTCCTTCTATTGGTGCTGTCTTGTTTTCCGACATTTCTATTGGCTCTGTTCTATCTTTACATTATTCTTACTGGCTCCTTTCTATGTGTTCTGGGAGTGTATGTAGTTAATAAATGGTTTTTATACGGTATATAAGATTGTGCGCCACAAAGTAAAGTGGCAGTCTCCTGAGAACATACCTTGTGTACTTCTTGGACAACTGTACTAGCTGCAGCTAATAAAATCTGATCTTTTACGCCTGACAGAGTGTCCCGTGTCTCTGTTAGTTGAGGCAGGTGAATCCAAGGAGATTTCAGGCGTACCCTGCGCCGTCAGGCCCATAAGGTTCTGGTTCTTCAACATTACTTTTATACAGTGATAGGCACACCATTATTTCTGTGGGTGCTGGGAAGGACGGTGATGCGCACATCAATGTTAAATATATTTTGAGGCTATCCACTAGTATTCTGAACTATTGATATAACAGCACTTCTGTACAGTGATTTACACAACAAACCAGTTGTGTTGTGAAGGCGGGAGAACTATACTATCTACACTGGGCGTTAATAACTTTTCAGTTTTTACAAGCATATTGACTATCATTGCATTGGTGACCATATTGAAGATCTTTATGTTGAAGTAAAAAAACGCTTGGAAGAAAGATTTGCTAAAGATGTAAATATAGTAATGAACCGTTATAAATGTTACCCTCAGTCCCAGGCTGAGGTGGGAGAACATTGACCTTGTCTCAAAGTTGAGGGAATTGTCTTTAAAATGTAAATTTGGCAAATTGACTGCGTTAGTGACAATGTACTACTTGTACATTGTCTAAGTAAGAAAATTCAGGGACGACTGGGCAAGCAAGAATCCTTTGCTTAAAGATGCTATTGATATTGCTAAGTTGTGGAGCAATCCGAACTGTGTGAAAGAAATGGGTAAAGTAAATGATGTGGGTATTGTTGGGGATAAGTCTACTACTGATATTGGAGCACCAACAAAAGCTGGCAGTGATGTGCCACAGTTCAAACAACAGCTTAAGTTGTGTTATAGGTGCAGCCGTAAATTCACACTGCAGGGAATTGCAAGTGCATAGCTACAAATATAACGTGTAGTAGATGGGGACATAAGGGACATTTTGCAATTGTGTGCAAACAGGAAAACAGATGCAGAATAGCCACTGTAGATGTTGCTGAGGTTGTACAGTCAGAACGAAGTGATAGAATTCTTAGTGTAGGTAGCGCAGATATGGACCAGAGACGACAGAAGAGACAGATGGCTCAGTTTACAACTTATGATGGATTCGGGTTCTATGTATAGGATTATTCCCTGGGACATGTTTACGAAACATTGGATGCATATGAAGTTGTTCCTGAAAGATATCATTCGTGGAGGGTATCGGGAAAGAGAATTGAACTTGTAGGATACATGGACACCACTATAACATTTGATGGAAGTGAGACAGCTGGTAAGGTATATGTAGCCAAAGCTGGGCCACAGATATTAGGTTGGGCACATCAATATGATCTTAACATAGTTGTGAACCCGAGAGCACACAACCAAGTAATGGTGAATGAGGACATAACTTAGTTTGATACTTTAGAAAGAGGTGTGGGATGCGTTTCGGGAAGTGTTGGGATATTTGAAAGGGTAGGTCCACTGCTCAAGCCGGATGCCATACGGACAACATAAGGTACGAAGAATACCTTTGGTAGCTTGAGCTGCAGTGAAGGAAGTGTTGGAAGATATGATTACTAATGTGGTGATTGAACCCATTGAAACATCGCAGTGGATTTCACCAGTAGTTATGAAAAAATCGGGTGGAAAATGTGTGGACCTTAGGTCATTAAATCAGAATGTGTTGGTGGACATGTACCCATTACCCAATATAAATTGATTGATACTAGCTTCTGGTGGAGGGAAGTTTTTCCCTAAATTAGACTTAAAAAACGCGTATCATCAGATTGCATGATGATTCTAAATCTTTATCAGCTTTTGTCATGATGGAGGGGAATGTTACAGTTCACTTGCATGCCATTCGGTATGTGTTCAGCAGTGAGTGTTTCAGAGAATGATGGGTGAAATTTGCAATGAGAGGAATAACATTCTCTATTTCCAGGATGATGTTCTGGTTTTTGGAGATACAGACCACCAACATAACTTGGTACTCAGGGAAGCGCTTAATAGATAGAGGAAAGCTGGCTTGTCCCTTTGTCGTGATAAATGCAAATATTTGATAGATAATGTTGAGTACTTAGGACATAGTATTATAGCTGATGGAGTGAAGCCTAAGGAAAACTTATTAGATGCTATAAGATTGGCCCCATCACCCAAAGATAGGTTAATTTAAGGTCTTTCTTGGGTCTAATTGAATACTATTTGAAATTTGTCCAAACGTTATCTGACGAAACTGAATGTTTGAGATTGTTTTTGAAGAACAGAGTCAATTTTGTTTAGGGAAAAGAACAGTGTTGTGTATGGGTTCGGTGCGCGTTCTTCAGAACGCTTATGTTCAGTGGATTCTGGAGATGACAGTTTGACCTGTTTCTCTGAGTTGCTGGACGCTAGGTCACGCATTACCATTAAAGTTGTTTACAATACCTCTATTGTGGATCGATACCTTCATTCACCACAGTTTGGCGACGAGGGACTTGGCACGACCTAGGTCTGTTCCGGTCATCAGCAGCGACAGGGTGTTTTCCTGGAGGAGTGGATACGATCGACATTGTCGTTTCCCGAGGGAGAAGTGGGTGAACCTGCGTTGTCGTTGACACCTCGATTTTCACTGGAGTAGCGGGGCAGCTTTGAGTGTGCTGCTTCGTGTTAGCGTGCTGAGAGCCAGCGCCGATACTGCCATTGACATCGAAGTTTTTGGTGGAGCACAGAGCGGTTTCCTTTGTGCTGTTTCGGGTGGGTGTGCGGAGAGCCGGCACTGAGGAAGGAATGTCACTACTGATGACAATACCGCTGTTTCCTGTGTGTAGGAAACGTGCGCGGTGTTTTCAGGAGGAGCGGAACGGCTGGGGCTTTCAGTATGCGAAGGAGCCGGTGCTGATGTGACATCTTCATTTTTTTTATACTGAACCTCTTGCGCAACCGGAACCTCTTGTGCAGGAAGTAGATTCCTGGGCTGTACCCCGGAAGTGTTCCTGCCTTGGTTCGCCTAAGTGTTAAAATAGGTGGAGTTGTGAGAACATTATTTCTGTTGTTTCTGCTCGTTTCTATAGGGACTCTTTGAAACTCCTGACTGCATTTAAGTGCCTCTACTGTGAGAACTTTTTACTTGCTTTTATGATGTTCATGTAATGGCTACATGGCTTTTCTGTTCACTGCATTGCATCGTTTATTTTGTGTTAATACGTATTTGACAATTGCTATGATGGCCAACTACTCCAATATTTCTCCACCACCTTTACTTCTACCTGTTCCAGGGGTGCCAATTCTTCCTTGGGAGGATTGGGTGGAAATGTTGGAGAATTATATTGTTGCCTTGGATGGTCAGGGTTATTCTCCTCAAAGGAAAAAAGCTATCCTTTTGAGTACTCTGGGGTGTGAGGGTCAAAGGATTTTTAAATATCTTCCTCCTTGTATGGGGCCCAATGGACAGCCTATGGATGATATTTATAAAGAAGCAATTAAAAGGTTGGAGAACAGGTTTGCAAAATAAACTAATTTAGTTTTAGCTAGGTATAAATTTTACACTCAACCTCAAGATCATCATGAGTCTATTGATGATTTGGTGTCGTGGTTGAGGGAATTGTCTGTTAAATGCAAGTTTGGTACCATGACAGATGAACTGATACGTGATCAACTCATTGTGCAGTGCCGCAATAAAAAAATTCAGGAGAGGCTATGGGCGGCTAAGAATCCCACGCTACAAGAAGCAATTGACTTGGCAAAAGTGATGGAGGAATCGAAACGCTGTATTAAGGAATTGGAAAGGAAAGAGAAAACTGTGGAAGTTATAGCTTTAACAAATGATTCTACAATTTTGAGACCAGAAACTGGAACTGCAGCAAAGAAAAACATGCTTGGTGGTAGTAAGGGGAGGGAGTGCTTTAGGTGTGGTAGTACTTCGCACTTGGGTGACTCCAAGAAATGTTTTGCCATCAATAAGGAGTGTCGCAAGTGTGGTCGCAGAGAAAATACTCTGGGTACTAAGGAATTTAGATCAAGCATAAATTTGGTTGAGGAATGTGGTGAGTCTCCTTGTGAGGATAGAGTACTTGTGGTTGGACAAGACTCCAACGTGAAAGTGAGTGTGAGTGATCGTCGATGTTATAGACCGACAGCTTCTTTTTTAATTGGGGAAGTTCAACTAAACCTCATGGTGGACTCGGGTTCGTTGTACACCATTATGCCTGAGAGTCTTTTTAGACGTTTTTGGGGTAAAGAAGAGTTATTACCTAAGGATATATCCCCGGGGGGATATCAAGGGGTGGAAATTAATTTGCTGGCTTACATGTTGAAGGAAATTTATTTTGGGGGTAGGAAAGTTCTTGGAAAAGTTTGTGTCTGTTGAGGGCTCACCTATATTGGGTTGGATGCATCAATATGATCTCAACATTGTCATCAGTCCCAGAGCGCCCAATCAGGTTTTGTTGGTTGCAAATATACTTTTGGAAGATATTTTGGAAGGTGCTGGGGATGTCTTTAAAAAAGAATTAGGATGTCTAAAGGGCTACGTGCATAGAATAGTGTTGAGAGAGGATGCTCATCCTATCCAAAATAAAGTCCGCAAGATACCATTTGTGGTAAGAGAGGAAGTCAAGAAAGTGATTAACAACATGTTGATTGAGGGTATCATTGAACCGGTTGAAGTTGCTCCATGGATTTCCCCGGTTGTTATTACGCGGAAATCGGATGGGAAGGTTCGGTTATGTGTGGACTTGAGGTCTGTAAATCAGAACATTGTGGTTGATACTTACCCTTTACCCAATATAAATGAGTTGTTATCTGCGGTAAAAAATGGTAGGTTTTTCTCTAAATTAGATTTGAGGAGTGCTTACCATCAGATTAGACTTCATCCTGATTCCAAGCATGTCACGGCATTTGTCACTCCGGAAGGTACCTTCCAATTTACTCGTATGCCTTTTGGTTTGGCTTCCACTGCAAGTGTGTTTCAGTGATTGATGGGTCAGATGTTTGGTAATTTCAAGGAAGTATTATTTTTCAAGATGATATACTTGTGATGGGTGATACCGTTGATGAGCACAATGTCACACTGAGGAAAGTACTCAAGATCATTGGAGATTCTGGTCTAAGCTTGAATAAGGAGAAGTGTATTTTCTTGGTAGAGGAAATTGACTATCTTGGGTATTCTATTGCTAAAGGTAGTATTAAACCAAAGAAAAGCCTGTTGGAAGCCATCAAATTTGCACCTGCACCAGCTGACAAAGACCAGTTGAGGTCCTTTTTGGGACTGGTGGAGTATTACTCCAAGTTTGTACATAAATTTGCGAGCAAGACTGAGTGTCTAAGGAAGTTGTTGAGGAAAGGGAGTAAGTTTTGTTGGTCTGAGGAACAAGTGGATGGTTTTAATCGTATTAAAGATGAGATTTGTGGTGCAGGTATTTTGTCAGCTTTTGATATTAATTTACGTTCTATCCTGACTGTGGATGCCAGTGGGACTGGTTTAGGAGCTGTGTTGTCACAAGTTCATGGAAAGCAAGAGAAGACAGTCGCGTTTGCGTCTCGTACGTTGACACAAACGGAACGGAACTATTCTGTTATTGAGCGGGAAGCTTTAGCGGCTGTTTGGGGCACAGAACATTTCAGAACGTATTTGTGGGGGTTGGAGTTTACTTTAAGGAGTGATCACAAACCCTTATTGAGAATATTATCGGCTGGTGGTGCTGGTAAGGGGTCAGCGAGGTTAGCTAGACTATCTGCAAGATTGCAAGAGTATCTGTATCGTGTAGAGTATGTTCAGGGTTGGAGAAATGTTCAGGCTGATTGTCTGTCCAAGTTGTCTCTTGACTGGGAAAAGGTGGATGCCCAGTTGGTAAAATCTTGTGATACAGATGATGCTGTGGCTTCTATTGGTAGTGTTGTTGAATGGGGTTTAGGTACATTTACATTGGATGAATGGAAGAATGAGATGGCAGTTGATGATTGTCTTAAAAGTGTTTTTAGATTAGTTTCCTTGGGAATTCGAAGGGAGAGTACGTTTCCACTGTCTGTTAGGCCTTTCTTGGATGTGTTGGATGAGCTGTCGTGTTGTGGGGACAGTGTATTGATGCGAGGGGAACGTTTTGTTCCGCCGGTGGGATTGAGGTTTAAGTTATTTTCTTTAGCTCATGAGGGTCATTTGGGTCAGGGGATGACTAGCAGAAGATTAAAAGAAAATTTTTGGTGGCCTCGTTTGGATGGGCAGGTTAAGTGTTGGGTGGAGCAGTGTGCACTATGCAAAGAGAGTGAGAAAAGGTTGAAAGTGGGAGTTGGTAGGGTGGAAGGCCATATTGAAGATCCGGGAAAACCTTGGCACACGATTTGCTTAGATTTCATTGGTCCATTAATGGAAGTTCCCTTTCAAATGCGTTTTGCTGTTGTAGTTGTGGATGTTCACTCAAGATGGTTAGTGGTTAGATTTGTACATGATGTTACCACGACCACGACTATAAAAGTTTTGGAAGACATTTTCATGGAGGAAGGTATTCCCAGGGTTCTTATCACGGACAATGGCACTCAATTAACTTCGAATGAGATGTGTTTGTTTTTGAAGAATTGTGGAGTGCGACACACCAGGACGTCTCTCTACTACCCACAGGGTAATGGAATTGTTGAGAGGATTAACAGATTAATCAAGGGAACTATACAGCTAGTTTTGGCTAATCACTGTGGTGTGCAGAAGATGATAATTGATGTGGTACGAGCATATCGCTCCACGATTCATAGTACTATTGGTGTGTCTCCTTTCCGTGTGATGAGAGGGAGACCGATGGGGACGAAATCGATTCCTTCTTGGCTTCAGGAGTGGGTTGCATCTGGTGGTAGTAACAAGACGGGTGTTCCCTGTCAGCATGATCATGGACTGAGTGTGGGTGACTGGGTCAAGGTTAAGTCAGGTAGAGTAAGAGCGGGTGTTTCAAAATTTAGAGGCCCTTTTCGTGTGAAGAAGGTTGGAAAATTTCAAGTTGAGACTGGGGAAGGAGAGAAGTGGAATGTGAGAAATGTGGCTCTTTATCAGAAGTGGGGGAAGTGTGTTTCTAGTCAGGTGGAGGATGAATGTTCTAGCTCCTTCTTTTGGAGTGTTGATGGTGAGTCAGATATAAGTCACAGTACTAATTCTGATACTGTAAGAAATGATGGTAGAGAATCTACTCCTGGTAGGGGTCATGTTTCTGAGGCTGGAGAGAGTGAATCACAAAGTTTAACTCAAGAAATTGAGAAGTCTCGAACAGAAGGAGTGGTTCGTGAGCAATTGATGAGGTCTCGCAGATGTCCTGGTTATCTTAAAGATTATATTTTGAAGTGATTAAGTTTTATAATTGTTTTTGATCTGAAAGACTGTAATATTAAGTAACAACTTGTTTTTTGTTTAAGTTATGTTTTATGCTAGATATTTACTTTTGTACACAGTCTATGTGAAGGCAAGAGGATATGTTGTGTATGGGTTCGGTGCGCGTTCTTCAGAACGCTTGTGTTCAGTGGATTCTGGAGATGACAGTTTGACCTGTTTCTCCAAGTTGCTGGACGCTAGGTCGCGCATTACCATTAAAGTTGTTTACAATACCTCTATTGTGGATCGATACCTTCATTCACCACAAACAGCAGGGATGTTTTGATCTTAAGAGAGCTCTGTAGTGCTGTTATTTTAACACCTTTTGATACAGAGCTGAAATCGATTTACGGTAGATGCTAGTGCCAGAGCGGTTTTGTCACAGTTTTATGGAAAGCAGGAGAAAATAGTGTTTGTTTCTAGAACATTGACAGTTTCAGAGAGAAATTACTCAGAGAAAGAAGCACTTGTGGCAGCATAGGGAGGAGAGTATTTTGACACATTTATGGGGCGCTAAAGTTGTGTTAAGAACAGATCACAAGCCCCTAGTCAAGATTATTCTGCCTGGAGGAGCTGGTAAGTGATCTGCAAGGTTGGCAAGACTTGCAGCTCGACTACAGGATTATTGTTACACGGTAGAATATATTAAAAACTGGAGGAACTCTGATGGTTTATCCAGAATGTCCTTGAATTGGGAGGGAGCGGATGGATCAGTTGTCAGAGCTCGAAGTTGAATGGGCGGTAGCATCAGTACAGGATGAGGTGGACATTGAAGGAGCTCATCCAATTACTGAACAAGTGGGAATCAGTGAAATGGAAGCAAATCTTACTTTAAAGGAAGTAAAACACTTAATTTTGTTGGGAAATAGGAGAGAAAGTACAGTGTCTACACCTGTAAGACCGTATCAAGATAATAGATGAGTTTTCAATTTGTGATTGTGATAATGAGGGAAGTGAAATTTGTTCCTCACTTTGGTTTGAGACACAAGTTGATAAGGGCAGCACACGAAGGTCACTTGGGTCAAACTAAAACTAATAAAAGTTTGAGGGCAGATTGGTGGTGGCTTGGAAAGGATGACCAAGTAGATGAGTGGGTGAGGAAGTTTGAAATATGCAAGGAAGGTGAAAAATGATTAAGAGTAGGCAATCAATCAGACGTAGGACAAAGTACTGAACCAGGGAGGCTTTGGCACTCTGGCTTTGGATTTTATTGGGCCGATTAATGAAGTAAGTATGAATTTAAGCTACGTCATGGTGATAGTTGATGTTAACACCAAATGGTTGGTAGTTAAATTTATGAGCAAGATCACCAGTAGAGCGACCATAAAGGAGTTGAAAACCGTATTCAGTGAGGAAGGAGTTCTGTCGGTTATGATGGATAATGGTACCCAATTAACCTCTCATGAAATTAAGACATTTTTGGCCTCTTTGTTGATCAAACACAATAGTACGTTATTGTAAAATCTACAAGGGAATGGTATTGCTGAGAGCACACAGAATGGTTAAAAGGGCAATCCAAATGGCTGTAGTGGGAGGTCAAGGTGTTAAGAAGATGGTGACGGAAATGGTATGGGCGTATAGAACAAGTGATCATGGAGTCCTGGAGTAGATGCCGTTTGAATTGATGCATTGTAGGATCCCAGGGACAAAGGTAGTTCCAGCTTGGATTAAAGAAGTGTCAGGATGGTCACAGGTGAGGTCTCCACAGGGGGAATCAAATGAAAGGAGTGGAGATTTCTGGACATATTAGAGTAGGTGAAGGTTTGGTGTGGTCTGATGAAATTGAAAGGTCCGTAGAAAGTTCTGGAGGTTCATTGTTTCTTTGTGGTATTAGACAATGGAGAGAGGTCGAATAATAGGTGTTTGGCCTTGTATCAAAGAGGAGGTCTTGATGTGGTGAATGGGGGTAAACCGAAGAAAATACTTACATGATGATGTCGGATGAAGAATTGTGCTGTCCCATGCAGAGTTCTGAGAACATTGGTGTGGGTGAATGGGATGGTGGGATCTCATGTCTCGTTCTCTCCTTATTCTAACCAATTGAGAAAGAGTTGGAGAAGTAGACCAAGACGTCGTCCGCCATCATACTTAAAAGACCCTGTTTGTTAGGGCAATGTCGATTGCACATTGTATTTTTCCTTATTGTAATTTGTTTCAAGAGTATTGTCTTTTTGTTTTTTAATGTACATGTTTATGATCATTTATTGTGTATATGGAAAGGAGATATGTTGCAAGCTTACCACCTTTGTTGTGTGACATGATATGGAACTTAGAGCATCATTGTGTTCTAAGCTTTAATAGCAGAGCCAGCATTTGAGGGATGTCTACAGCTGGCTGGCTGAGGGATAGCCACGCTCAGACAGCAGGGATCTTTCCTGAAAATAAACTGCACAACACGTTACCTTGGTGATTTTATCTTTTCGTATTGCTCAACACTGTTCTTATTTTTAATGGGGGAGCTGTGATAAACTTGGCAGATACCCTGCTGCACGCATGTGACGTACGGTGATGTCTTTGACCTGTAGGCACAAGCTAAAGCAGTGACACAATTGCAAAGGGTATTCTGAATTGCAATACCATGAATATGTTTGAGTTTTGGGCACTTACGCCATAGCCTGGGGAGGAGTTAACAGAACTCCATTCATTTCAGTAGTGGAGGTGAGGCAGGCTGATGTGGAGAACTAGGTAATGGGTAGTCACAATTTAAGTCATCAGTAAGGCGGTGACTTCAGGAAGTTCCTCTAGTGTAGTATGCTTTTCACTTGTAAAATCATTATGTAACTGAAGATGAGCCTGAGCCCTTTCTCTTGAGAGCAACTTTCTCACCTTGTTTGTTGTAGCACAACCCCAAAAGAATGCATGTTGGTTGGCACCAATTTTCCTTAGAAGCTGTAATTATCCAGGATTGTGTAGTTTATTTCCATTTGCTTTGCAACCTTTATGCACACTTAGTTGATGGCATGCACAAACTGTTTACCTTGAACTAAACCACCAGGTGCTGTGTACTTTGCCACCAATTTGCCTCATGGTGTTCCTGTGGGACTTAGTAGGTTTTTATTTAGCGCTGCAAGCTCCACCCAAAGGTACTGGTATGCAGTACAGGAGCACCTTGGCTACAGTACACAAGGTCCGATGTTTTTAGGCACCAGACCTCGACCAGGAAAAGGAAGGTTCCAAAGCTACATCAGACGCCTCTAGCTCCTCATACAAATAGCATCAAACATCCCCTTCAAGATGATATTTCAGAGGCACATACAGGGTGACGATTCTAAGGGTCCCGGAAAGGGTGCCTCTGCTCGCACCGTACACCCCACCTCCAAACAGTGACTCTTCTTGTTCACCCCCAACCATCTAGCAACTGTCTGGCACAACTACAACAGCTCTTTCCCCCCTCACCATGACCACCTGGGAAACCATAAAATCAGATCAGTGGGTGTTGGACATAATCCAGCATGCTTATTGTCATCACCGTGCCTCCAAACATCTCACCTCTCAGACAAACTCTGTAGAAGTCAAAACCTGCTCAGAGAGGCAGTGCAGTCTCTTGCTCAAAGGAGCCATAGAGCCGGTCCCTCTGCGACAGTCAGTAGCTCCCGTTGTGTCAACAACACCCTTCCATCAACTAGGTTTTACCATGAAAAATACGGCAATCACACCTTCACAGGTCCAGCCCTTTTTAAGGGCTATTTTCAACGTTCCTGGGATTGGCATACCCAAATGTAAACAGGATTCAGAACATCCAAGCGCTACTACAGTTTCACCCTGACCAACACAACAGTCAAAGCCTCCTAGGGATCTTGCATTCTAATAGTCCCACATGCATGACTACATATGCACCTGCTACAGTAAGGCCTGGCACCCCGGTGGTCTCGGGGTCAACTACAACATCTAATGTTGATAGACAGCTGCACCCATCAATCTCAGCAGTGGTAGAACTCAAAATCTGTCATAGGGGTATCCATTTCTTGGCCTTGTTCCCTTGGGGTGCCCACATACAGGGTCTCTGGGACATCAGTCACCACAGTCCCCATGTCAACTACCTTGAGCTTGAAGCTGTTCACCCAGCAATGAAAGCTTTCATAACTCCCATGATATGCAGGGTTGTCATGGTGTGGACAGACAAAATGACAGCCATGTTTTACCTACAAAAACGGGGGAAGATGGTTGAGGGGGGAGGAGGTTGTCACTCTAGATTTATCGCGCCTATCAGAATATTTTGGCATTGGACTATGCATCACAGCGGCCACCTGTTAGCAGAACTCCTCCCAGGGATGGTCAACAACTTTGCTGATCTCAGCAGGATGCGGCAACAAGTCCACGAGTGGGAACTCCACCCCAGAGTCGTCCTGCCATACCTCCGCAAGTGGGGGTTTCCACAGACCTGTTAGCAACTACAGACAACACAAAATGCCCAGACTTCACCTCCAGGTTTCTGTAACCACTATCCAAAGGCACTGCTCTGTAGATAAACTTGTCAGGGATATTTGCCTATGCTTTTCCACTTTTTCCCTCTTCTTCCATTTGTGGTTTGGAAGCTCAGAAAAACGTCTCTCACGTCTTCCGCCACCCTATCCCCTCCTCCCCTCCCCACACACGCCCACCCAACCCTCTCAACCTGGACCTTCACACTCAGAACCATGGAGAAATCAGGCTTGCAAGTCCAAAGGAACTAAACCATGCGATTTAGCTCCTGATGTCATAGAATTTGGTTACTTTAATCTCCCACCTGAATGTATGACCATTCTCGAAGCTTGTAAACCCACAGCTCTAAAGTGTTATGCTGCTAAGTGGAAGAGAACTGTTTTCTATTGGTGCAGTAAACACATTGAAACATTAAATGCAACAGTTCAAAACATTGTCTGCTATCTTCTCTATTTGCAGACATCTGGTTTAGCTTACACTTCAGTATGCTTGCATTTAGCTGAAATGGCTGCCTACCTACAAAACAAGGAACACTTATCCTTGTTCAAGGTACCAGTTATTAAGGCATTCATGGAAGTCCTTATAAGAGTAATCCCACCTAGAGTTCCACTTGCATGGAATCTCAACATTGTACTCATCAGACTATGCAATGGTTTGAATCCACAATTCAAACCATTGCATACCTGCCCCCTCCTATTTCTCACTTGAATGGTCCCGTTTTTTGGTGGCCATCACTTTACTTGGGAATGTCAGTGAGCTCCAGGCATTAACCTTATAAGAACCTTTATTCCAGCTACATGAAGTTAATGTAGTCCTTTGAACAAACCCAAAATTCCTCCCAAAGGTGGTTTCCACTTTTAACCCCAGTCAGTTGAATTACTTGTTTTCTTTCTGCAACCTGATTCAGTTGCAGGAAGGGCCCATCATATACTAGATGTAAAAATAGCTTTAATGTACTATGTTGACAGAACTAAAGGGTTAAGTACAACCATAAAACCTTGTTGCTTTTTCACCCCTTGCAAACAAAAGCCTATATCTAAATCTTGCATTTCCAGATGGATAATTAAATACATTCAGACATGTTATGCCAAAGCTAAGAGAACTTTGTCCACGCTTCCTAGAGCACCCACTACCCGAAAAATGGCTTTTATGGCTTTCCTGGGCAATATACCAATAGCTGAAATTTGTAAAGGCGCTACATGAACTACACCACACACTTTACCCTAAACTTTACCCTAAACCTATTCTGACACCCTCAAAGAATCAAAGAAAACTTGTCGTGCCCTTGAGAAGGCCTGGCGCAAGGACCACACCGCTGACAACATGACCGCCCTCAAGAACGCTACACGCGAACACCACCACCTGATCCGCACTGCCAAAAGGAACTTTTTCACCGACAGACTAGACAAAAACAGCCACAACAGCAGAGAACTCTTCAGCATCGTCAAAGAGTTCTCCAACCCCAGCGCCAGCGCCAACGCCGTCACGCCCTCGCAGGATTTGTGCGAATCCCTCGCCACTTTCTTCCATCGCAAGATCAGCGACCTCCACGACAGCTTCGGACACCAGACCCAACCATACACCACTGAACCCGCTTCTCCGGACATCCCCTCAACAACTGGACCCACATCAACACGGAAGAAACCAAATCCATCATGAACTCTATCCACTCCGGCGCCCCTTCGGACCCCTGCCCGCACTTCATCTTTAACAAAGCCGACGACATCATCGCCCCGCACCTCCAGACCGTCATCAACTCTTCTTTTTCTTCTGCTACCTTCCCCGAATGCTGGAAGCACGCTGAAGTCAACGCCCTACTAAAGAAACCTACGGCTGACCCAAGCGACCTGAAAAACTTCCGCCCCATCTCTCTTCTACCTTTCCCAGCCAAGGTAATAGAAAAGACCGTCAACAAACAGCTGACCACCTTCCTGGAAGACAACAACCTGCTCGACCCTTCACAAACCGGATTCCGAACCAACCACAGCACGGAAACCGCCCTCATCTCAGTCACAGACGACATCAGAACCCTGATGGACAACGGTGAAACAGTCGCCCTCATTCTCCTCGACCTCTCGGCTGCCTTTGACACCGTCTGTCACCGCACCCTAATCACCCGCCTACGCTCCACCGGGATCCAAGGCCAGGCCCTGGACTGGATCGCCTCCTTCCTCGCTAACCGCTCCCAAAGAGTTTACCTCCCTCCGTTTCGCTCAGAACCCACCAAGATCATCTGCGGCGTACCTCAAGGCTCATCGCTCAGCCCGACACTCTTCAATGTCTACATGAGCCCCCTCTCCGACATCGTACGCAAGCACGACATCATCATCACCTCCTACGCCGACGACACCCAACTTGTACTCTCCCTCACCAAGGACCCCCCCAGCGCCAAGACCAACCTACAAGAGGGTATGAAGGACGTCGCAGATTGGATGAGGCTCAGCCGCCTAAAGCTGAACTCTGAAAAAACGGAAGTCCTCATCCTCGGCAACACCCCGTCCGCCTGGGACGACTCCTGGTGGCCCACGGCCCTCGGCACCGCACCGACCCCCGCAGACCACGCCCGCAACCTCGGCTTCATCTTGGACCCTCTTCTCACCATGACCAAGCAAGTCAACGCCGTGTCCTCCGCCTGCTTCCTCACTCTCCGCATGCTCCGCAAGATCTTCCGCTGGATCCCCGCCGACACCAGAAAAACCGTGACCCACGCCCTTGTCACGAGTCGCCTGGACTACGGCAACACCCTCTATGCCGGGACCACCGCCAAACTCCAAAACCGCCTGCAACGCATCCAAAACACCTCGGCCCGCCTCATCCTCGACGTACCCCGCAACAGCCACATCTCCGCACACCTGAGACACCTGCATTGGCTCCCAGTCAGCAAAAGGATCACCTTCCGTCTTCTCACCCACGCACACAAAGCCCTCCACAACAAGGGACCGGAATACCTCAACAGACGCCTCAGCTTCTACGTCCCCACCCGCCCCCTCCGCTCCGCTGGCCTCGCACTTGCTGCCGTCCCTCGCACCCGCCGCTCCACGGCGGGTGGGAGATCTTTCTCCTTCCTGGCGGCCAAGACCTGGAACTCCCTCCCCACCAGCCTCAGGACCACCCAGGACCACTCCGCTTTCCGGAGACTCCTAAAGACTTGGCTGTTCGAGCAGCGATAACCCCCCCTTCCCCCCTAGCGCCTTGAGACCCGCACGGGTGAGTAGCGCGCTTTATAAATGTTAATGATTTGATTTGATTTGTGGATGTGTTAGCATGCTAACAAGAAAATGTAGGTCAGGCAGTGCTATGTACACTTTGAAACTGCATCTCCCACAGGCTAGCCCCTGTTTCTGAAGGGCACTGCTTTACAGTTCATCTACGGCCACACATGCCATCAAACTGAATGTTACTTACCCGGTAAGCATCTGTTCGTGGCATGTAGTGCTGTAAATTCTTATGCCCTCCTCCCTGGACACCTGTGACTGTTGCAGTTCCTTCTCAAGGTTTCTTTTGCATGGACATCGCTTTAATGATACGTAGCTCCATTCTCACCCGCCTGTGGGAAAACAGTAGAACGATGGAGTCAATGCCCATGCGCATTATCGAAAGGAGTAGTCACTTTACATCATGACTCAAAAGACTTCTTTGAAGAAAAACAACTTGCACAAATCCGGATCTAACACTAGATGGCGGTAGTATGCAGAGCATGTGAATCTACAGCACTACATGCCACAAACAAATGCTTACAGGGTGAGAAACATATTCTTTCTTCAGTGCCTTCTGCCTGAATTGTGTTTACCTGACATAGGACAGACCATCTCAGAAAGGAGAGGGCAGGCAGTCCATAGGTATGTGGTCTTCAAACTTCTTGAAGCCCATCCTTCCCTCCTTTCCCCAGTGGAAAAACAAACAAAAAATCTGCCCCCCCCCCCACTATTTTTTCACAATTCTGTTAATTTGGCAATGTTTTAAGTATGTCTAAACATATTTAAACTTTGAAGTTCTGTTACCCCTTTTACACATACTCCCAATTAGGATATACATGACAAGATACCCGCCTCACCTATCCACTTCCTCCACCCCCCACCACAGACTCACTTAAGGCCCCCTCAGTTTGAAGACCTTTGCTATAGAAGTCGAGGAGGACAGACTATGTCAGGGCAAAGAGGGCAGGATGAGGACAGATTCCTTGGAAGGAGAGGGCAGTGGGCTGAAGCAGGAATACCCAGCATCAGACTTAGCACTGGGGGGTTAGGAGGCAGAAGGAAAGGCTGCTAGATGGGATTGGTGATGGGGACAGTTGGGGAAATCATCTGCAGCCTAATGGAACATGTCTAAAAAGTGCTTTATAATTGAACTTCTTGGCACCATGTTCTAGAGCACAGATTCTATTTGGTGCAGGTTTCACATGTACGGGAATTCATCTTGCCCCATTTAAGGCAACTTTTAATATTACATATTAACCCTGGTGTTTTCTTTAGACCTAGTCTGTCCCTCCTAAATTTGGATGTTTGGTTATGGCAAGCATTAAGTGGTTGAGTTGTTTGCCACTGGGCAAGTCTTCGAACCACGCCTCCCTCCCCACGTCGCCTGTTCCAAAGACCCAAGGAAAAAAAACCACAGGATTGCTACTTCACTCGTTTAAATTTCATTTTTTGTATTCTGCAGCCTTCATGGTGAAAGTGCCATAAAATGTAACTAAAGTTTTTCCGAAGTTGCTGGTCACAAACACCAAATGCATTGTCTCCATCTCTCAACAATTCAAATGTTGCAGCGCCTACAGTGCTCATGACAGAAAGCAGACCTCTGTCTGAATTGACATAACCTTTGGGGGTAGCTGCGCCCCTTCTGTTCATTATTAGTACATCTGGTGATGGGCTCAGTTTGAGAGCAGGTTTTTAGAGATACTTGAGTTTAGGACATTTCTTCGGTGACTGCAGTTTTTGCCCAACAGTTTGAGAGGTGCATGTGTGAGTACAGGACAGCGATCTCTCTTTGTGAGTGCAGGGGGGACGTTGTGCCTGTGTGAATGCAGGAAATGTTTCACTACTGTGAATGTATCTCAACTGCTGTCCAGGCTGCTCCGTTTTTGGCGGGCAGCATAAATATTGCAGGCTGGAGAGTCTTGGAAAGCTTAGAGGTTTCACTTTGAGTGAATGCATGGTAAGGTGCCTGGCATTTTTCCAAAAACAGCATGCCCTTGATTGTCCTAATCAAACGATGTGTAAATTATTGTTTTTATTGCTGGAAAGTCATAGATTGTGAGCTGGAATGTGTTCCTCCCTAGTGTTTGCTGCCTTGCTGGAGTGTGTAGAGCGAAAATAAAGAAGGGAAAGCTGGTCTGAATTTTAGATGGTGACATTCACATTTGAAGCAATTGAATTTTCTTTTTGTGAGGTTTTAATTAATTGACAATTATAAACTTACAGAAGGCAGATTCTACTGTTTTAAATGTGAATGTCACCATCTAATATTCAGGACCCCGATTTTGATTTTTCAGGGCTATATAGCATTGTGCATGTTTACTGTCACTTTACACACTCCAGCAGGACTACATTCCAGCTCTACAAAAATGACTCAACAATAGTCTACTTCCTAGAGGCTGGTCATAACTAATTGTTAAAAGCAAAAAGACCAGATGATGGACGGAATGCTGAACAATGCAAACATTCACCTTCCCTACCAGTAACAGATCTGGGTTTAATCCTCCATTTGCACTCCATGCCACACCAGTTTGGACCCAGCCATATTCAAATCCGTCTTGACCCTGCTCCCTGCCAGGCCAGGTCCTCCCTGGACCAGAAACGAGCCTCCTGGGACCTGTTTTGGGGTATCAACCCTCATCAGCGAGGCTAACGTAAATCCAGTGGGACCCTGGGCCACAAGACCCACGAGGTGCAATTCCCTTCCCACTGAGGATGACAAAAGCAAAAAGAACAGATGATGGATGGAATGCTGAACAATGTACACATTCACACCCCTGTCACAGATCTGTGTTTAATCCATTGTGTTTTTTACTCACCACACCATCCAAGTTTGGACCCAGCCATATGTAAATCAGTCTTGATCCTGCTGCCCTCAGGAACAGTCCAGCCCTGTTCAAGAGAGTGTGCTCTGCATTTTTCTTGGTGCTTGTTGGGCACCACAGGCTGTCATCACTAAATAGCTCTGGATGTCTGTGTCTTTATCGAAGAGAAGATAAACAGAACTGGATGTAGAAAAAGCCAGTGCTGTTTGGAGTGACACTCATGTGGCGGCTGCTAGCAGGGTAAAGTGGTTGGGCAGTGCGAAGGACAATAATAAAAAAAGAAAGAAAAAAAAACTTACCTGCCACCTGTTGCCTCTGTGCTCTTCAGCTCCTGATGCACAGGCTCCCAGACTCCCCATGTGCCAATCCCTACGCTGGATTGGTATCACCTAGCATGAGATAAGTGCTGGAATTGGGTGGAGCAGGCTTGTTTTATGCTTCAATAGGGACTGGGAGCCTGTGTCTGCTATTTTCCATGCAACAGCCTGGAGAAATTCTAAGTGTGTATGTCAGTTTGGCCATCCTAAGATAGCAGGCCAAACCGGCATGCGCACTTGCAGTGCTCTGTGCCCACCACTATTCCTGCTGCTGTAGGAGGATAGCTCTGGCCTCAAGACTCTGCTCAGTCATGTAAAATAAAATGATACTAAAGAAGTTTTATTAATTGCTTCATTTTATTTTACATCTTTTCATCTGCTGGCTACAGCAGTGGGGTGACACTCCTCTGTAGGAGGCTGGCCTGGCTTGTAGTGGGTACCAAGGGGTACTTACACTCTGTACCAGGTCCAGTTATCCCTTATTAGTGTAGAAGAGGTGTTTCTAGCAGCTTAGGATGATAGAAGGTAGCTATAGCAGAGCAGCTTAGGCTGAACTAGGAGACATGCAAAGCTCCTACTATACCACTGGTGTCATATGCACAATATCATAAGAAAACACAATACACAGATATACTAAAAATAAAGGTACTTTATTTTTATGACAATATGCCAAAAGTATCTCAGTGAGTACTCTCAGTATGAGGATGCCAAATATACACAAGATATATGTACACAATACCAAAAATATGCAGTAATAGCAAAAGGAAGTAATGCAAGCAGTGTAAAGTTACAATAGATTGCAATAGGAGCACATAGGTATAGGGGCAACACAAACCATATACTCCAAAAGTGGAATGCGAACCACGAATGGACCCCAAACCTATGTGAGCTTGTAGAGGGTCGCTGGGACTGTAAGAAAACAGTGAGGGTTAGAAAAATAGCCCACCCCAAGACCCTGTAGGGTAGGTATAAAGTGCACCTACAACTCCCAGAGAGCACAGAAGTCGTGATAGGGGGATTCTGCAAGGAAAACCAACACCAGCAAAGCAACAACAGTGGATTTCCAGACCTGAGTACCTGTGAAACAAGGGGACCAAGTCCAAGAGTCGCGACAGTGTCGAGAGTGGGCAGATGCCCAGGAAATGCCAGCTGAGGGTGCAAGGAAGCTGCCACTGGATGGGAGAAGCTTGGTGTTTTGCAAGAACGAAGAGGACTAGGAACTTCCCCTTTGGAGGATGGATGTCCCACGTCGTGAAGAAGCTTGCAGAGGTGTTCCTACGCAGAAAGACCGCAAACAAGCCTTTCTAGCTGCAAGGGTCGCGGTTAGGTTTTTTGGATGGTGCTGTGGCCCAGGAGGGACCAGGATGTCGCCACTTGGACGAGGAGACAGAGGGGGCGCCCAGCAAGTCAGGGAGCCCTCACAGAAGCAGGCAGCACCCGCAGAAGTACTGGAACAGGCATTTAGAAGAGGAGTGAACCGGAGTCCACCAAAGTCAGAAAAGGGAGTCCCACGACGCCGGAGGACAACTCAGAAGGTTGTGCACTGCAGGTTAGAGTGTCGGGGACCCAGGCTTGGCTGTGCACAAAGGAAATCTTGGAAGAGTGCACAGGAGCCGGAGCAACTGCAAATCACGCGGTACCCAGCAATGCAGTCTAGCATAGGGAGGCAAGGACTTACCTCCACCAAACTTGGACTGAAGAGTCACTGGACTGTGGGAGTCACTTGGACAGAGTTGCTGAGTTCCAGGGACCACGCTCGTCATGCTGAGAGGGGACCCAGAGGACCGGTGATGCAGTCTTTTGTTGCCTGTGGTTGCAGGGGGAAGATTCTGTCGACCCACAGAAGATTTCTTCAGAGCTCCTGGTGCAAGAAGGAGGCAGGCTACCCCCAGAGCATGCACCACCAGGAAACAGGCGAGAAAGCCGGCAGGATGAAGCGATACAAGGTTGCAGTAGTCATCTTTGCTAATTTGTCGCGGTTTTGCAGGCGTCCTGAGCAGTCAGAGGTCGATCCTTTGGCAGAAGGTGAAGAGGGAGATGCAGAGGAACTCTGGTGAGCTCTCGCATACGGTATCTGAAGAATTCCCCAAAGCAGAGACCCTAAATAGCCAGAAAAGGAGGTTTGGCTACCTAGGAAGGAGGATAGGCTAGTTAGAAAGGTAAGAGCCTATCAGGAGGAGTCTCTGACGTCACCTGCTGGCCCTGGCCACTCAGAGCAGTCCAGTGTGCCAGCACACCTCTGAATCCAAGATGGCAGAGGTCTGGGGCACGCTGGAGGAGCTCTGGGCACCTCCCCTGGGAGGTGCAGGTCAGGGGAGTGGTCACTCCACTTTCCTTTGTCCAGTTTCGCGCCAGAGCAGGGCTGGGGGATCCCTGAACCGGTGTAGACTGGCTTCTGCAGAGATGGGCACCATCTGTGCCCATCAAAGCATTTCCAGAGGCTGGGGGAGGCTACTCCTCCCCAGCCCTGACACCTTTTTCCAAAGGGAGAGGGTGTAACACCCTCTCTCTGAGGAAGTCCTTTGTTCTGCCTTCCTGGGCCAGGCCTGGCTGGACCCCAGGAGGGCAGAAACCTGTCTGAGGGGTTGGCAGCAGCAGCAGCTGCAGTGAAACCCCGGGAAAGGCAGTTTGGCAACAATTCCATGATCTTAGACATGTTACATGGCCATGTTCGGAGTTACCATTGTGACGCTATACATAGGTAGTGACCTATGTATAGTGCACGCGTGAAATGGTGTCCCCGCACTCACAAAGTCCGGGGAATTTGCCCTGAACAATATGGGGGCACCTTGGCTAGTGCCAGGGTGCCCACACACTAAGTAACTTTGCACCCAACCTTCACCATGTGAAGGTTAGACATATAGGTGACTTATAAGTTACTTAAGTGCAGTGATAAATGGCTGTGAAATAACGTGGACGTTATTTCACTCAGGCTGCAGTGGCAGGCCTGTGTAAGAATTGTCAGAGCTCCCTATGGGTGGCAAAAGAAATGCTGCAGCCCATAGGGATCTCCTGGAACCCCAATACCTGGGTACCTCAGTACCATATACTAGGGAATTATAAGGGTGTTCCAGTATGCCAATGTGAATTGGTGAAATTGTTCACTAGCCTGTTAGTGACAATTTGGAAAGCAGAGAGAGCATAACCACTGAGGTTCTGGTTAGCAGAGCCTCAGTGAGACAGTTAGTCATCACACAGGGAACACATACAGGGCACACTTATGAGCACTGGGGCCCTGGCTGGCAGGGTCCCAGTGACACATACGCTAAAACAACATATATACAGTGAAATATAGGCAAGATGGTACTTTCCTACATCCTCCACCATGACAGAGGACCCACGGCTGACATTCTAAAAGGAAAAGTGAACGGTTTCATTTTCTCCATACAAAGGGTAGACAAAAGGAGTTGGATAATCTATCAGTGCTGAGAAGTGGTACAAGTGGTTGCAACAGAACTGTATTAACGTTCAACAAGAAATCTTATTTGATCTTCTGTGTTCTCTTATGCAGTATGGTAAAGGTTGGGTCCAGCAGTTCCCATTATCACCGTCCATCTTGCTTTACTAAGTGTATGGCTTCTTGCTTAACATGTGCTTGCTGTTCCATTTCTTTAGAATACTTGTTTAATAATTCCCATGTAAAATTTAAATTCAAGGTTTAAAAAGTGCATATAGTTTAGCTTCCTGTGTGTAGACTTTGTTTTTTACACAATTGTTTGGTAAAAACGTTTAATTGCTTTATGTTATTTCTGAGTTTAACAGTAGTTGTGGAGTGTCCAGCTGACATGCATGGTGGGGTGTATTTTGTTAGGTGCACACTTGTGAATTAAGTGCCGAGTGCACATCTTTGTCAAGGAAAAATCATTTAAAAGAAAATAACAATCAGAGGCACAATAGATGTGTATCAGGGAGCGATCCTTGTGAAACAAATCAGCCACATTTGCGGTCTCTCTCTGGATGGCGGCCTTCAGAAAAAAATTGGAGGTGCTTTAGTGGTGGGCATGTTTTAGGAACAACCTGTATGCACCTCGTGATCCTTTACCAGTAGTGTGGAAAGAAGGCGAAAGAGTGATGATGTAATGCTAAGTGTGTTCAAGGAAGAAGAGTGCATTGATGTGTTTTTATTGTCAAATTACAGGGAGGATATTTAGTATGTTAATGTGTCTGTGGTTGCCCAGATTGGAACATTCATCTATCTTTGTGTGACAAAAGTGTCACTTGTAGCGTCCTGCTGTAATGGTGTGACTGGCCGGGACACTGGTCAGAGTTGGTGAAGATCTGAGCTTAACATGGTAAATGTCTGATCCGGGTAGGGATTGAAATTACCTTGTTATCCATTTACTATTAGAAGTGATCCCTCTTACAGATACTCTTGCGACTTCAGCATGCAGCCCCTTTTGAGATTACAACAAGCCCTTTTGTACTTCTTCATTGCAAATCTGATTTTCCTCCACCATTAAACTATATGTAACTATTCTCCATATTTCTCGTACAGTGTTCCTGAAGTAACCATGCTTCCGTGTTCCTTATTTGCTTTACGATACCCACCTACACTAATTCTAATAGCAAATGTCCATGAGATTTTGCACAGCCTGCACTGCTTACCCAAGTGTTGTTTGGGAAAGTGTCATGGAGTTCACTGTGCCCCATTTTTAATTATACATTTTGATAACTTGCTCTTTGACAAACCTTATCCATAAATTAAAGTATATAACAGTTCAGCTGATGACTTGTAAAACTGGCCACCTGGAGTTCAAGACTGATTTGCATATGGCTGGGGTGGCAACAAATTACGGATTAAACCCAGATCTTTGTGACTGGGGATGAATGTTTGCATTGTTCAGCATTCCATCCATCATTTGTTCTTTTTTCCTTTGTCACACGAAGTGGGACGGGTATGCCCAGGTGTGGGTCCCTTGCTCACTGTGCCACTGGGTTCAAGCTAGCCTGGCTGATGAGGGGTGATACCCGAAACCAGTCCCAGGATGCTTGTTTCAGGTGCAGGGAGGACCTGGCTTGTCCGTTCGGGCTGGGCTGTTCCCATGGGAACAAGTTCAAGATTGATTTGTATATGGTTGGGTCCAAACTGGGGTGGCGTGGTGGGCAAAAACAATGGATTATGTCCAGGTCTTTGGGGTTGAATGTTTGCATTGTTCAGCATTCCGTCCATCATCTGTTCTTTTTGCTTTAGACTCCACATGATGGCAAATCAGTCAGTTGATCGCCTGCTGCGTACATTTGAATGTAATCTGCAGAATAATGTGCCTCAGCTCCATTAGTGCCTGGAGCTACAAAGGTCACTATGCATACATGTGATCTGTACCAATCCCAGTAGGATTGCTCAGAAGGATAATGCACCTGCCCCAAAGAAGTGTAGGTGAGATTAATTTCACATTTTCAAATCACACCAAGGTTAGTAAATGAGGTAATGTGTGCTGGCCACATCTGTGTAAAGCTTGCATTTCGAATTTCCCTGCCAGATAGCTGAGTTAGTTAATGTTCATTCTGTAGCGATCTGTACTGTATTTCAGAAGGGGGAGTGAGGGCAACAATGGGCAACTTCTTCAGCTGAGTGAGTGAGTGTATTGTGTCTGTCCACAACAAAGCAAAGGGGACTTTTAATATGTGGTTTAAAGTCCACCATTTGGATCAATTGTTTTCAAAATGTTCTTGCTGGGGGAGAACGCCCCGCACCCTCCTTTTTCACTTAGGGCTTGCTCACTTCACTCTTTCATTATACTCTGGTATAACATTTCCACCCCACCACCAAAATTCACCAGCCGCCACTGAAAAGCAGTTTATCTATATGAAAAAGGATATAGCTCACGAAGTGATGGGAGGTTGACCAATCCAGCAGAGAATAAAATAAGATCATGCATCTAGGAGATTGATGTTTCAGGGTGAGAAAGTGGAATCCCTCCTCAAACCACATTCTTATTCAGACTTTGGAGGCAAACATCTACCTGATGAGTTACTGATGTCTTGCTTGCTGCAACCACCTGTGTTATGTTCAATTATGCAGATTTATAGAGAGCCCTATCACGCGGTACGGTATCCTGGTACTAAACAGGTGTGATTCTAGCCACATCTAGGGCCTAATGGGACTACACGAAAAGTCAGGTCTTCAGCTTCTTGTGGAATTTAAGAAGTGAGGAGGAGGCTTTTATGTGTAGAGACACGTTGTTCCATGCTTTGGAAGTAATGTAGGAGAAGGTGTGAATTCCAGATCTGGCTTTCTGTATGTGTGGGATGTGTGCAAGTAGGACTCCAGAGGAGCAGGCATTTCTGGAAGGTTTGTGAGAGCTGATATAATCGTTCAGGTATATTAGGCCATTGTTATGTAGTGACTTGAAAGTATGTGTGAGAAGTTTTAATTTGGCTTACTTGAGAATGAAGAGCCAATGGAGCTCCTTCAGGTGTGATGTGAGAACGTTGTGGGATGTTGAGAGTGATTCTGGCCGCCGAGTTCGGAATGGTCTGCAGCCTTCTGGCGAGTTTTTTGCTGATCCCAATATAAGTGTCATCATAGTCCAGCTTGCTTGTGACCAGGGCATGCATGATGGTTTTCTGGGTGCTGATTGGGAGCCATTTGAAAATCTTCCTCAGCATCTTCAAGGTATAGAAGCATGAGGTGGTGATGGTATGGATTTGGGCGGTCATGTCAAGTTTGTTGTCCATGACAATACCGAGGTTCTTTGCTGGGTGGGAGTCATTCCTAGCACTGTTGGCCAGCCATTGGAGTCCCAGAGTAATGTGTTCTTCTGAAGATCACGATTTCGGTCTTGTCAGTATTAAGCTTTAGATAGATGGTGTTCATCCAGTGGATGATTTCAGTCATGCAGGCATTGAACTTCATCTGGGTAGTGGGTGTTTTGTTCGTGAGGGAGAGAATGAGTTGCATGTCATTGATGCTGACTAGAGAGATCATGTATGTGCTAAAGAGGGTCGGACTCAGGAAGGATTCTTGTAGAATTCTGCAGATGAGGTCATCGGCATTCGTGGTGTACACTGCCAGGCTGACTGACTGGTCCCTTCTAGTCAGGGAGGAGCACATCCATCAGAGTGTTTGTCCTTGGATTTTGATGTAGTGTAAGTGTTTGATGAGGATGGGATAGGAGATTGTGTCAAATGCTGCAGACAGGTTAGAGAGGATCAGGGCCGCCATATCTCCTCTGTGCAGCATCATGCAGATATCATCCGTGGCAGTGATGAGGGCAGTTTCCATGCTGTGGTTGGGTCTGAAACCAGACTAGGTGGTTTCAAGTAGGTAGTCATTCAGGTATTCAGTAAGGTGTCTCTTGATGATTTTCTCTAAGGCCTTGGCCGGGAATGGTAGAAGGAAGAACAGTCTGTTGTTGGAGATTGTTAAAGGGTCACATAAGGTTTCTTCAGCATTGGGAGGACAGTTGCTTGTTTTGAAGCATCTGGAAAAGTTGTGGAAGAGGTGGAGGCATTCAGAATGGTTGTGAGCATGGTGTTGATGGGTTGCAGTCCTCTAGAGTATATGTGGTGGAGACAGAGGTCCGATGGAGCCCCTGAGTGGATAAACTTCATGGTGGTGGCAGTTTCTTTTGGGATGATGATTGGCTTAGTAGTTAGCATTGGTTCTTGGGATAAAATTAGGAGGCTGTGAGGGACGTAGGGCGATGGTCGGGGATACAGAGAAGACGGACGCAGATTTTTTTTTTAACCATTTTTGTAGGGACTTTTCTTGTTTATTTTCAGGTTCTTGTAAGAGGGTAAATACAAATAGGATAGTGTCCTTCTTTTCCTTTTCCTTGTTCTTCTTTTCCTATTTTGGGGAAGGCCCGGGTCCTCAGGTTTTTTTTAATCTTCTCTCTGTCAGGTGGCGAGATTCAGAGGTCCTTCCTTTGTTCTGTGTTTTTCCCTCGGAAAAACAACAGAGGATACAGCAGGTAAGTGGGACGATATACCTTTGGTCTTTGGGTCTCTGTGTGTAGTGAGGGGAGAGGGGCGGTTGTGAGGGAGGTAGTGAGGGGTTTTAACAACTCTAATGACTCGGGGAGGTGCTTTCTTAAGTGCAGATAACTAAGGATTTTTGTGGAGGAGGGAGGTTTTTTTTTTCCCCTTATCTAAGAGTGAGTGGGAGGGGTCCTGGGTGTCCTTCCTTGTCCCCCCTTCCCTTCCTTCCTCGCCTTCCCTCTCCCCCTTCCCTTCGTTCCCCTTAGTCTGAGTGCCCTTAAAGAGGGCCCGTACCTTGTTGAGCCACGACCCTCCTGGGCTGTGGCAGGCTACTTCGTGTCCTCCAGTGTTCGACGTTCCAGCCGGTTCCCCTCTGCTGGAATCTGCTCTCGGTTCCTGTTCGCCTTCGCTGGGGTCTCCAAGAAATTCCCTCCGCTCCGGTTCCGCCGCGCGCCTCTCTCTCGCGGCGCCGTCCATTTTTAAAGGGCTGGCAACCCGGAAATCGGGTGCCGATTGCCGTCTCCGCCCCCACGCGTCTCCCTGACGACGTGGGCGGAGATCGGGGAAGGCGTCGTGTACACGCCAGGTCTGCCTGTTCGTAGGCGAGGCGAGCGACGCCCGCCTACAGAGGCGTTTAATGAGGTCTGTCAAGTTTAGTTTGCAGGCTGAAGTTGCTGTAAATGGTGGTGATTTTGTTGCTGAAGAATTAAGAGAGATTTTTGCAGATGTCTTGTGAGGGGGTGATTGAGTTAGAAGCAGCCATTGGTGAGGTGAAATCTTACACAATGGTAAAGATTTATTTACCTCTGTTGGTGCTAGCATCAATGTGGTATGCCAGAATGCTGCGTCTGGTAGTCCGGGTCATTTTGTGGTAGCGTTTTAGGGCAGATTTGAACTTGTGCCTATCTGCGTTGTCCTGGCTGCTTTGAGCAGCCTCAGGAATGGCTGCAGGGCAGGCTGGGAGCCTGTGCCTGCCTCCAGCCAGCAGAGGAGCAGAGCGCGGCACTGCATAAAGGTAATTATTTTTTTTTTTAAATGGTATAAATATTTTCGCCCCCTGCTCACCCCGCCCCACCCATTTTAACACCCACGAGCCACGACTGCTAATAGTATGTTTAATCTGCAATTCCCATAACTTTCTAATGTCCTTTTATGCCATGAAGAAGTTTGTATGAGTAAATTGTGAAACTGTTTGTCTGAACTGGTGCATGCATTTAAGATTTGTATGTCTGTAGACTTAAATTAACAGCAGTAAATTATTTCGTTGGATTATAAAGACCTTCAATATAACTTTCCTTCCAAAGTTTTATAGTTGTATAATGAGCATATTTATTTCGACCAGAAGCATGTTCACCCAGAGAAATAGGTTTAATAGAAATGGTTACCTAAGATACTTATAGCTAAGTAGGCGGTATGCAAGCTATGTAAATGCGTTTGCAAAAAGTATATTCCAGAAATTCAGGACATTTAAGTCTTCAAATGTCTGCCATATTGTTTCTGACACAGGCTGCAATATTCCTCTGCTTTTTGAGGTGCAGTATCTCTGACTAGGAGTATTCTTATATATGTGGGAGCCATTGGATGAGATTAAACTCCCGAAACCCAGAATACTGCTGAATGAGAGGTGTTTAGAGGGCAATACAAATTGTGTAAAAACAAGTTTTTCTTTATTGTGGGCATATAATGAGGTCAACATCATCTCTTGATAGCTAAATCTTATATAGGCAAGAAGTACATGTCTACCAGATGAATCAGCTTGCAATGGTAAATGTGAGTTTATTTAGAAATTGCAGTAGCGCCGTAATTTGAGCCAATGAATTTTAGTTGATGGCACTTACTAATTTGCACTCGCCCCCTTGCAAGCATTATTATTTATCCAGTTCTTTGGTACTATTATACCAAACCTATAAGGTTTTATTTTGCTTTCACAGAAAGCATGGAGCTGAAACAAATTACAAAGGTGAGTACTGCATTGAATTTTATTGTATGATTAAAATCGTATAAAACTCCTAGACAAAAACATTATTCAATAAAACAATTCCAAGAGTAGACAAATAAGACGATATGTTAAAAAAAACAATGTTCAAAAATCACACCCTGGGACTGTGTTATTAATCTACCACATGTGTGAGTCGTGTGGTCAGGCGAGTTTTCAGTTTTCCAGCTTTACAAACATAGAAATAAACTATACCGCGGACTGGCCTAAAGCACCTAAAGTGTGTCCACCCCTGTGAAAGGCATAAGCCAATAGAGCAAATCAAAGGGCAATCAGAAATACAGCATATCTAAAAGCAGCTAATTAAAATCATCCTTCAAAGCTGTGCAACTAGTCAAATATCTGGACATATCATGTTCAGTGCAGACCATCATCCTAAGCCATGTCACAGACCTAGATGGAAACTACACCACTATCTAGCTTAGAGCACTAGTGTAACATGTTTCCACAGCCAGTAATGCCGTAGGCCAACAGAACAAATCGAGAGGCTGCCAAAAATACTGAATATTTAAAAACGGCAAGGTAAAATCATCATCCAAAACTGTGCAATTAGTCTAAGGAGAGAAACGGTAACAAAACAATATTGCTGTTACAGTGCCTGCGAAGACTAGGTAATTCTCACTTTTTCTAAGTTGCAAGAGGAGGCTCTTCCAAAGCTTGGGGGCCGGGGGCCGGGTGCCGAAAAGAGCATCATCCGGCCCAGGCCCTCCAGACAGGTGGAACACTTGGCACAAGCACATTTTCTGACTGCATAGAGAACGGCCGGGTTCTACGGCTGCATGAGATGAGATGAGAAAGTTCAGGTCATTCTCCTCCATAGATGTATGCACAATCCAGTGTCATTTAAAATGATCCCTTTTATTCATGTCTAGTGCATTGCTATGTTAGTCTCTGAGGCTTGATCAAGAGGTTATGAACCCTTCTGACTGCAAATTTCTGCACTTGCTGCCCTGTTGGCAATAGGGTAACAGGCAGACCTAGGAACAGAAAATTGCAATAAAGACATAACAGAAACCTTGAATATTGATGCATTGGGTGGTCTTTAGGAGGAATGAGAGTATTTACCTCAGAATATCAAACAGGTGGAAGCAAAAACTAACTACTGCAGTAACTTGGTTTTTGTGATTCCTCATGAGCTAGTGAGACCTACAAGCACTTAACTCTCGGAGCAGATGTTAAAGAATCCACTGTACGATGGTGCTACAAAGCACTGGCATCCAATTATCAGTACTGTTCCCCAGGCAAAGAAGCTCATTTCTGCTACCATTGAGGTTAAGGGGATTATGGTGCATCCATTAATGAATGGATGCCAAGCAAGCAATCCCTCAGTCTTGATCGAGACAAAGTAGCCCTTGTATCTAGGCTAAGGATAAATCATATTTCATCGATGTAGGACAGGACCCTGCATCCAATATAGCTGATCATATTGGCTAGTGGAGAATATTAAAGAGTATGGCAGGGAAGATCCTTGCTGCACTGAACTCCAAATGGTCTATCTATCTATCTGTCTGGAAGGGAGTAGTGAAAGAGTCTGAATCCACCTTGTCGACAGTGATGCAGACCATTTCAAAACTGTGCTGATGATTCCTGTCTCAATAGCGCACTGGGCGAAAACCCCATGGTCCAAGGTCTTAAGTGTGGTGAAGTAATCCAATATGATCACCCTTTTGTGTCATTGTTATCATGTATGGACCTGATGTCATAGAGTACAGTAATCAATACAGAAAGTGTCATGGCCTAGATAGAGGCCTACTTGACAAGGGGTAAGCACTTTCAGAAAGCTGAGTGCCTGGGAACCAGCTTCTGCAGCTTGCTTAGCATAGGTGGAACGGTGGTGGGGTGATATTTGTTGGGGTCACTTGTATCAAGTAGTGATACTACACTCAATTTCCAGAGATTTAGGTACAAAGAGCAGTGCAGCTCTTTTAGCAATGCTGGGATAACCGCACATCTGTGTATCAGGAAGCATTATATCCTGTTTAGAGATATTCACATAGGAAGCAGTGGAATTAAGCAACATCTTGTCCAAACTCGGTAATAACACCTCAGCAAATGGAATGAGTGTTTACTGCTTTTCTATGCGACCATCTAATCTGTCCTCTGCAATGTAATCGTCTTTTTATGCAGTCCCTTCAAAAAATGGCGAAAGCAGCTTTCCCCAAAGGCCTGAGCAAGCTTTAGCTTGTTACAGATGTTGAATACTGAGACGCAGGTAACACATTCTTAAACCATTACTGTTCCTCATCCCTCTGTTCGTACTTGGCACTCTGCTGGTAACTTGAATAGCTCCCCTTTATTCTGGGCTCCGATAGTTTCCATAGCAAACTTTAAAGTATGTTTCATCCATTTTGTTTCAGTGTCAATCGCTTGCTTGGGTTGGAAACCTTTTGAACTAAATTGCATCCCTAATCTTACCACTCTCATAAGAGTACACTCCTACACTGACTATACATTGCACCAGAGCCACAGGTGACAACCAGACTCGAGTGGGGTGAAAATAGTCCTCTATTATCTCCTTTACTCGAGCATAGCAAACTTGTAACGCTTAATAATGCTCCCCTTATGCTCTCATTATTCTAATGAGACTACTGGATTTTGAGCTGCAGAATCGACCGCGGAGTGGGAGACTGAGTCTAACCCACTGCGGGTGACACCTGTGGCTCTAATCCAGGTTTTTCTCCGGCTAACTAGCAGTGCCTCATCTCTACCAAAGGATAGTGATGTTCGGGCAGCCGAGCGCATGACATACTAGGCTTCTCAGGGAAGTCGTGGTCACTCAGGTTGCATCCGGTTCTCTAATTTATAATTCAGTCTCATATATAAACGACAAAGAGAGACAGTATATGTTTCAATAATGAGTTTAATAAAATGACTGCATCTTAGATATCAAAGCGTGAGCTGCAATAACCAGGACGACACAACATGACAGTATTAAATTTGTGACGAGAAGAGTGAAGCATAAAAACAACGCTATCATATTGTCACTATGATCGATGGACTATTTCCTATCTAAGTTATAATTTGAGCACAGCATGGTAAGCTCTAGTTCTACCTTTCAGGTTCCCCAGGGAAGACATCAACCCCCATACTTGAGCAAAGGCCTATGGTCTGTGTTAGCATCTGTAGCGAAGCATTCAGCAATCAGCATACAGTCGTGGTTCCCTGGCTGGAATCTCCCTCTAACGTGTAAGGGACAAGGAAGTGTTTATATAATAAAACAGCTGATGTTCTGAGAAAATGTCCCTACATAAGGATGTGTATTTTCTACAAATGTTGGAGACTAAACTTCTACCACGTTCACAGGCAATGTACCGAACTGCAGCCTTGAATGAAACACAGAGTGATCAAGAATGTATTGATTGAGAACAGAGTGCTGGCCTAGGCAAAAATAATTAGATAGATGAAAATAAAACAAGACCGTAAAAATGGTTATTGTAATAATAATAATGCAAAGCTGAATAAAATATATCTAGGTTAAAGTGCACAGCGGCCTAGTGTGTTAAAATAACGTGCAAGGAGCTATAACTAAAATGGCTACACAACAAGGCATGTAATAATTTTTTGGTTCTTGCTGATGCTACAAACTCGTAAAGATTCTCAGTACTGTGGTTCAGAGATATTTGGGTTTCTAAACTGAGAAATGTCAGTATTAGTGCTTTCATTCTGTCATTCAAAAAGTTGGACTCACTCACTGCAACTACATAACTTGAGTTGCCTTTACTCACGTTTAATAACTCCAGATTGACTCCCCCCCCCCCCAAGGTATTGCCCAGAATATGTTGGAAGTGAAATAATGCAGAAGTACACCTGCTACTCCTGAAACACAGGCCCTAGAAGATTCCGAAATCTAAGCAACACAGCCACAAGTGTGTAATTTCACACATGAGATCAGCGTTAGCGCAGTGTGTTGGAAATCGCCAGTGCGTGAACAAAGGTTCACCAATGCCTAACCTGGTGTTAAAACTGGCAGAACACCTTCATCTCTCCTCACTCCGTGTGCACTACTGCACACTGACTACTGGACAATTCATCACAAGAATAGTCTGGAGTACGCTAAATGGACAGTCCACTACTAGAGATACATTTGACTTCCTGCTGCAATGCCTATGGTTGCTTCGGTATGGGCCCCTAAATAAGAAAGCCCTGTAGCAACAAGTTTTCCTTATCCTTGATACAAGTTCCTCAATGTTTACAATAAATGACTTAGGTAGCAGTCCCAGGGGCTTGTTCAGTGTCCTCTCTTTGTGTAGTATGCACCAATGAAACATGTTTTGACATAGCAATAAAACTACTGCCTTTGTTTTTTGATGTTTGAGACAGTGTACCCCTGTCCCCTTTGTTTGATTGGCTTCTTGTTGAGTTAGTGGGCTGACAAGCTTTTTGGGATGCACCTGCACTCGGGGACTGGAAACCTGAGAAGACTGTGAGTAGCATTGTCAGCACCGCAACATTTAAGGTGTTCCTCTCTACTGAAGGACAAATATTCAGAAAAATTAGTCTAGAGATACACAGCACAAGCTGCGCCAACAATGGTAAATACTAAAGATGTTGAATTAATGTGACTGTTATATCATGCACAGGATTTACCACAATGTAACTGGTGGAATTGTGCGCTGCTATGCCAGGCAGTGTGCGCCCACCCCCATTTTGTTGTGATTGGCTCATTGTTAAGTTTGCAGGCTGACAAGCTTGTGGGACGCACCTGCACTCTGGATGTGGTACAGAAATCTGGGAAGATTGTGAGCAGCATTGCCAGCAACCTGAAACATATGTGCCTAAGAATAAACAGCACTGGCTGCACCACCAGTGGTGAATATTAAACACTTTAAACTAAAGTGAGTGTTATCATGGACTGCATTTACTGCACTGCATCTGAGCAAATTTTGTGCTGGTGTATCAGGCAGTGTTCTCCCACCTTCCTTTGGTGAGTGGTATAGATCAGCAAGAGATCTAGTTTAAGAGGTTCTAAGACTCATTTGATAGTCTCTGGCACAGAGAGAGGGTAGTGGGGGGGGTAGAAGGCTGTGGCAGAGGGATGGTGCTTCTGATGGCTGTGGTCAGGCTTGTTGGTAGCATGTCAGCGACTGATGGTGGTAATGGTACTCAAGGGTTTCCAGGATGGTGCTGATGGGCATTGTGTGTTGGCTTGGCTGTTCAATGGTATGACGATGACTTTCCTTTGGGTGTTCTTGAGTCTGAGTGGTGTGTATGTACTATAGACAGGGCCAATGAAATTATGCAATTATGTATCAGCAGTGTTTTCCCCATAATTATGGATTTGCTGCATTTGCCAGATAATCTGTCACCTGCTGCATACTCTGCAGATTTTAATGGAAATAATGGGCCAGATGTAGCAAAACAAAAAATTGCGACTCGCATTTTGCGAGTTTATACGACTCGCAAAATGCGAGTCGCAATTTGTAATGCAAGGAAAAAAAACGTTCCGAAATAGCGACTCGCACCCGGACTCGCAACGCAGTGTGCGAGTCCGCAGATTGCGAGGTCGCTTTTTGCGAGTGTGCAAAAAACGAACTCGCAATTAGCGAGTAGGTGTTGCAAATTGCGATTACCTTGAAAATTGCTTACAGGTGCATCAGAACACTCCAGAAACCACACCAGAACACTCTGGAAACACTTCCTGGCACATGATGATGACATCACAGCCAGGAAGTTTACAAATACACCTGGGAGGAGGGAGGACCACACCCTTTTATAACTGCTGAATTTCACACAGGACAAACAGCAGCTGCCATGGAGGGAACCCCAAGAAAGAGGAAGCTCAAATTTTCTGAGAGGGAGCTGGAGGTGCTGACAGAGGAATGCTGTCAGCACTATGATGACTTGTTTGGGAGAGCAGCCCACAATGTTCCTGAGGCCACAAAAAAACAACTGTGGCAGGACATCCAGGACAAGATAAATTCCCTGGGGGTGAGCCATAGGACCATCAACGACATCAAGAAGAGGTGGTATGACCTCCGCTCCCGGACCAAGGAGAGGGTGGCTGAAAGGCTCCGGGAGATGAGAGGCACAGGAGGGGGACCATTGTCTGTGCCACCACCCACACCCCTGGAAGAAAGGGTGGAAGAAACCTTGGAGCAGGAGGCAGTGTCTGGATTTGGGGACCTGGACACCTCAGAGCCCAGCACATCAACCGGTGAGTACCATGTGATATGCCTGTACCCCTATCAATGCCATACCCCCACCCACCATGTACTCAGGGGCACGCACAACCAAAATAGCTCCATTTCAGGGTAGCAAATGCCAGAATGATGCATTATGGGAAATGTAGTCAAGTAGGCAGTTCATAGGCAAATGTTTATTAGGAAGTGTGCAATAGATAGTAGACACTGACAGTCTGTTCCCCATGTCCCACAGGTCTCCAGCAAGACACCACCAACACTCCAAGCACCCAGGCCCATGAGGACACCCCAGGACCCCCCAGCACCCCCACCTGCACGGTCAGCAGCATCCCTGCAGTAGCCACACCTGCTGCAACAATTCCGCAAGAGGCTGCCCCAGCAACAGGCAGGGAGGAGACAGGTGGAAGCACAGGGCAGCCACCGCTGCGCAGGCGTCGCAGGTCAATACCATCTGGGCTGCAGTCTGCATCCGGGCTACTTCCTCCAACCACCAGTGAGGCACATCGGCTGCGTGGTCAGCGCCTGCAGAACAGAATTTTGGGCAGAATTAGTGGTGTGCTGCACCGCTTTGTGCGCAACAACCGTGCCAGCATGCAGCACCTCAACACACGGATGGACATGATCTGCAGTAACACTGGGGACCTTGCCCTTGCCATGAGGGAACTGGCGGGAGGACTACTGGCCCAGGCAGAGGGTGGGCGGCGCAGGGATCGGCAGATCATGCACAGACTGGACAGGATGGCCACATCCATCGGCAGGCTCGCCATGAATACCACAGGCCTGTCGAGGAGGACAGTTGGGCTGCAAGTGGAGATGGGCCATTTCGCTGGGGATGTGGCAAGGGGCCTGGGACGTCTCACCCACATTATCGAACTGATGGAGACACGGGAAATGTCGAGGGCCACAGGGGAAACACCCCAGGACAGTGAGGAGGGCTCAACAGTGAGCAGTGTCTCTGTCACTGACAGCAGGGTGCTCAGGAGTGGCAGGCAGAGCACCACGGACGCAGCAGGGACCAGCCAGGCTGGCAGGAGGGGCAGAAGGTCTTAGATATCACCCTGGACCATTAAATGTGGCACATGACGTTAATGTGCCACATGCCTGGTTGGCATTTTACTGCCCATGGACAATCTTCACTTGTGAATAGTTTATTTAATACACTAATAAAACAGTTATTTTTTTGCCACTTAACAAATTGAGTTTTTGGTTAATAGGTGAGTATAGTTGGAGTTGACACGTACCGTCCAAAATATTGTGTTGCAATGTGTTCCCGTCTCAGTCTGCCTTGATTTGCCAAACTCCTATCCTCATGATGGCGATGTGGTTGTTCTTGCTCTTCATCATCAGGATCTGGGTCTGCAGGGGCGAGAGGTAGCCCACGTCGGGTGGCTATGTTGTGGAGGATGGCGCATGCGACCACAATTTTAAATGCGGTAATGGGGGTGTATTGGAGGGCACCTCCACTGCGGTGGAGGCATCTGAATCTTTCCTTCAGGAGTCCGAAGGTGCGCTCGATGAGGTTCCTGGTCCTCTTATGTGCACTGTTGTATTGCCTCTCTGAATCATTGCTGGGTGTTAAAAACGGAGTCATGATCCAAGGCCTGAGAGCATATGCACTGTCACCTATTGGGCACAAAAGTACACTGTTAGGAAGTCCAGATTGTCGTGCACAGTGACCTGTGTGTATGTCTGCAAGTGTCTGTGGCTCTACCTAGGAGGTAACCGTCTCCGAATTCCCCACGTTCCAGGCGTTGATGTATCCCACTATGCCTAAAAATGTATGAGTCATGGGTACTGCCTGGAAACTTAGCTACAATGTCAGTGATGACATAATGGGCGTCACAAACAACCTGAATATTGAGTGAGCGGGTACACTTTCTGTTGCGGAAAATGTGTTCTAGATTAGCAGGGGGGCATATTTGAATGTGTGTCCCATCTACACACCCTATGACATGGGGAAAGTGGGCAATGCGGTAAAAGTCCAGCTTGGTGCTGTTCATTTCTGCCTCATTCCTTGGTAAGTATATGAAGTGGGACATGTGCGTGACTAAGGCATCTAGGAAGGCCCTGAGGAACCTTGACACTGCACTTTGGGATACCCCACCTGCCACAGCAATGACCCCCTGATAGCTCCCTGAGGCCAAGAGGTGCAGTGAGCATAGCACTTGCACATGCGTAGGGATGGCGCAGCCACGCAGAGTTTGGTGCTCTAGCTGTGGTTTGAGTAAATCTATTAATTCTAGGATGGCTGCGCTGCTAAGGCGGTATTTGTCATAGATCTCATCCTCAGTTTGCTGAAAAAGAGTCTGCCTTGTTCTATATATCTTCTCCTGTCTGTGACCCCTCCTCCTCCTCTGCTGGGCTGCGTGGACTCTCCTTCTCACTGCTATCAGGTATATCTCCACCATCTTGTGTAACCCAGATGCCTTCTGGGTCTCCTTTTATACTTTGGTAATGGTTACCACCTGCTCTGAGTTAGTGGTAAATGGGACATGCAAAATGGCCTTTTTGCGACTAGTCGCAATTTGCGAGTTGCAATTGCATAAGGTTTACGACTCGCAAATTGCGACTTGGTATTTGCGGGTCGCAAAATGGGGTCGCAACGGATGTGAATCGCAAACGGGTCCCATCGCTTTTTGCGAGTCGGAAATGGGCTTTTTGCATCCCATTTCCGATTTTGCACTGTCGCAAATTGCGATTCTGCCCGTTTGCGAGTCGCAAACCTTTGCTACATCTGGCCCAATATTCCTAACTGAAACTGATGAAAATTTACTAAAAATGTTGCCCGTCAGTGGAAGGCCCGTCACAAAGGTTGACTGATCGTCTTTCTAGTGCTTAGTGCTGTATTTGGGTGTCAGACCCATTCGAATGAGGTGAAACCTTTGGCCAGATAGTGTTAACATATGTAAAAATGACAAAATAATGAGGGAATCCTATCCCAAAATATATGTGCCACATTAGACTGGATATTTTACTTTTCTGATGGATACAACTACCTGTGGATTCCTCACCTAATGAATACTCCCATGGCGCCAGCATTCGACGGAAATCTTCTTCCCAGCTTCTGCACGTCGACGAGGACGTCACATTTGCCCACGCGACGCCGTCTGACGTCATGCGGGCAATAAGAGGTCCTCGCCGACGTGCCGACGTCAGTTCCCTTTTTTCCGTGCGTTCGAAACGGTTATCTTCGAGGGAGCTACTGTTGCTTTCGAAGTTACAGTGTTTTTTTCTACTGCGTGAATTTTCTCTGAGGTTACTATGTCTCAGAGGAAGTCTGGTTTCAAGCCCTGTCGGGAGTGTGGGGGCAAGATGTCCGTTACTGACCCACATTCGGACTGTTTATGGTGCTTAAGCTCCGACCATGACGTCGCAACATGTGATTCATGTCAACACATGAATCCCAAGGCCCTAAAAGAACGAGAGGCTAAACTCTTCATGGCGAAGTCAAAAAGGAAGGAGAAGAAGCGTCATAGAAAGTCCTCCTCGCCGAAGTCTCATCGGCGTCATCGAGACTCCCGGCGCCGTAGGGATTCACGGCGCCATTCCAGCAAAGAGAGGTCTCGATCGAGGTCGCCTTCGGCTCGGCGTCGTAAGACTTGGGAGGTCAGTCCCACAGTCACTCCACATCCATCGACGCCGTTGCCTTCTCCGGCTTCGCCGACTTCGCCTGGGCAGACTTCTTCAGTGGTCGAAGTGACGCAGCCTCAGGTGTTCTCTCCGGCGTCGCAGACGTCGAGGCTGGCGTCGGGGTCGCCTTCCATCCAGGCACCCCAGTATCTGGCTTTTCCTGCCCCTGGAGCCGATAATACCAAATTTTTGAATGCGATGTATACCATCTTCCAGCAGATGGCTCCAGGAGGTGCTCCAACTGGTCCTTCGGGGCCGTTGGCTTTCACCTTGGGTGCTCCGGCGCCGCTACGGCCAGTACCCTTCATGCCCTTTCTCCCCTTAGGGAATGTGGGCTCGGCGCCGGTGTCGGCTCCGGTGTCCGCTCCAGTGGCCACAGAGGTTTCGGCCCCGGAGGTTTCCATCCCATCGACTTCGGGGTTTCGACCAGTGACTCCGGCAGGTCCATCGGAGACTCCGAGACGCGCCTCTCTTCATCCGGCTCCTACCTCGGCGTCGAAGCTGCCTGTGGCGCCGGACATGGCGTCGGATGGATCCGGAGATCGGCGCCGATCCTCGACTTCGGCGGATGCCATGTCGACGCTGCGTATTGAAGAGAGACTACATTCTAGGAGGCGTGCTCTCCGTCTCTTGGAGGAGCAGGAATACCAACGGGTCTTGGAGGAAGCAGAGATTGAGGATTCTGGCGAGGGTCTTCATGGTCTGGATACAGCGAGTGGGCTGGATACTTCCCCTGAGTGGGACTTGTCATCTCCAGGGGAGTATACTGAGGAGGCAGCCACTTTTCACGCTGTTGTAAGAAAGGCAGCTAATTTTCTTGAACTGCCTTTGCCGGTAGCAGAGGCGAAACAGAATTTGTTGACTGATGTCCTACATACGGCCTCTACTGCAGCGGAGCCTCTTTTACCATTCAACGAGTGTTGGAGGTGTGGAAGAAGCCGGTATCTTCCTCGGCTGTTCATAGGGCTGTAGCCAGGAGGTATTGGGCTGCACCATCTGACCCTGGCTTTCTGTCCAGACACCCTACGCCGGAGAGCTTGGTGGTCCAGGCCTCCTGTTCTTCTAGATCTGCGCCTGGATCTTTTCCGACGGTGCCGGGGGATAGAGACTCCAAGACGTTGGACTCACAATCCAAGAAAATATTCTCGTCCTGCAGCATAGCGCTGAAGTCCACCAACGCGACATGTATCTTGGGGAGGTACATCTATGCTCTTATGGACGAGATAACATCATCACATACGGAGCTTCCCCAAGGACTTTTGAATATCGTCTCGGATGCCCAGGCTGCTGCAACCCAGGTTATCCAATCTGGGTTGGATACGACTGACTCAGTGGCTAGGGCGATGGGCACGGCTGTGGTTGCGAGGAGACAGGCTTGGCTTCGCAACTCAGGGTTCTCTGCGGACGTGCAGTCGACCCTGTTGGACCTCCCGTTTGATGGGGACAAACTTTTTGGAGCCAAAGCGGATTCGGCCTTGGAAAGGTTTAAAGAAAGCAGGGCCACAGCCAAGTCATTAGGGCTGCAAACCGCTTCTTCTGCCTCCTCCAGGTTTTTTAGGAGGTTTCGTGGATTTGGACGTGGCTCTTCCTCCTCTTCCTTTCGGGGGAGATTCCAGCAACCTGCCTCTTCTCTCACTTTTAGATCAATTAGAGGGAGGGCTAGGGCCCGCACCAGGGGAGCCTCTCAGCAGCACTCTGCCTCTGGAGGGGTGCAGCAGGGGAAGCAGCCTTAGGCTTCCACCAATTCCCACTCACTCCTCTCCTGTAGGGGGAAGGTTACTGCATTTTCTTCACAAGTGGGAGGCTATTACATCAGACACTTGGGTTATCAGCATTGTGGGAAAAGGCTACACCCTTCCCTTTTGGGAGTTTCCACCCCCCATCCCGCCCCGCCCATCTTATTGTTCAAAAGAACACCTCCTGTTGTTAGAACAGGAGGTTCAAGTCCTCCTTTTAAAGGGCGCGGTGGAGCTGGTTCCAGAGCAGGAAAAGGGTCGAGGTTGTTACTCGAGGTACTTCCTGATTCCCAAGAAGGATGGTCGGTTGAGACCAATCCTGGACCTGAGGATCTTGAATTGGTTCCTCAAAAGGAAAAGTTCAAGATGCTGACCCTAGCTCAGGTGCTTTTGGCGTTGAACAATGGAGATTGGATGGTGTCTGTCGACTTGCAGGATGCTTATTTTCATATCCCTATACTCAAGTCGCACAGGAAGTATCTCTGGTTTGTGGTGGGGTCGCAGCACTATCAGTTTGCGGTCCTCCCGTTCAGTCTTACTTCGGCACCCCGAGTCTTCACGAAGGTGATGTCGGTGGTTGCGGCAGAGCTCAGAAGGAAGGGGATAGCAGTATTCCCTTACTTGGACGACTGGTTGATCAAAGCCAAGTCCCCGGAGCTTGTGTTGCATCATCTGCAGTCAACAACCCAATTGTTGTTCGACCTGGGCTTTTCGGTGAACGTGCCCAAATCTCACCTAGAGCCCTCTCAACGCCTCCTGTTCATAGGGGCAGTACTGGATACAACATTGAATCGAGCCTTTCCTCCACCTCAGCGGGTTCAAGATATTCAGGAGTTGGTTCCAATGTTTCGAAATGGAGCGGTCGTTCCAGTCCTCAAGGTCCTTCGTCTGCTCGGTCTGTTTGCCTCCTGCATACTGTTGGTCACGCATGCTCGCTGGCACATGAGGGCTCTTCAGTGGTGCCTCCGAAGGCAGTGGTCTCAACACAGAGGAGATCTCGAAGGTTCTGTCAAGATCTCCAGAGATGCTGCTGCGGACTTGAAGTGGTGGATTGCGGGCAATCCCTTCGCGGTCAGTCTGTTCAGGTCCTAACAGACAATTCTACCGCGATGTGGTATATAAACAAGCAGGGAGGAGTAGGGTCGTACCTTCTCTGCAGAGAAGCTCTTCGACTATGGTCCTGGGCAAAGGACCATCAGATTTGCTTGGTAGCAAATCATCTGGTGGGAGTCTTGAATGTACGTGCGGACAATTTCAGTCGCCATTTCTCGGCCAACCACGAGTGGCGTCTCCATCCAGATCAAGTCCGTCTAATCTTCCAGATGTGGGGGGTTCCTCGGATAGATCTGTTTGCCACCCGGGAGAACACGCACTGTCCGTTATACTGCAGTCTCCAGTATCCGGTGCAGGGGGCTTTGGGGGACGCGTTTCAGAGAACCTGGTGCGACCAGTTGCTTTACGCGTTTCCCCCCATACCCTTGATTCCTCGAGTATTGAGGAAAATTCACCAGGACCGGGCCCAAGTAATCTTAATAGCTCCGGATTGGCCAAGGAGGGTGTGGTATTCCGACCTTCTCCAACTCTCAATGTGCCCTCCGCTCCGTCTCCCTCTCAGGGCAGACCTCCTCTCGCAGTCGCAGGGGCAGGTTTTACACTCCAACCTCCAGAGCCTGCACCTTCATGCCTGGAGATTGAACGGGGCAACCTGAGTTCCTTCTTCTCCCACCTGATGTAGTGGATGTTATCTTAGCGGCCAGGCGACACTCCACTAAGTCTATCTACGCTAATAGGTGGTCTAAATTTGTGGTATGGTGTGGAGAGAGACAGATTGATCCCTTACGTGCTCATTTGTCAGATGTCTTATCTTTTTCTTTGTCTCTGGCGCAGAAAGGTTGTGCAGTGGCTACTATTAAAGGTTACTTGTCTGGCTTGTCAGCCTTCATTTGTCTTCCAGACCAACCATCGTTATTTAAATCCCCTATAGTTCTTAGATTCTTGAAGGGCCTTATGAATAAATACCCTCCAAAACCTTTCGTTATGCCTCAATGGGATTTGTCCTTGGTCCTGACTTTCCTTATGGGGTCCCCTTTTGAGCCTATGCATTCTTGCCCCTTAAGGTTCTTAGTTATTAAAACAGTTTTCCTGGTGGCCATAACATCTGCAAGGAGAGTGAGTGAGTTGCAGGCTTTATCGGTAAAACCCCCATATACAACTTTTTATGGGGATAAGGTGATGTTGAGGACCAAAGCTGCTTTCCTGCCGAAGGTTGTTTCACCCTTCCATTTGGCCCAGACAATTACTTTGTCCACGTTCTATCCTCTGCCTCATCCTTCAAAGGAGGAAGAGAGACTACATCGCTTGGACCCAAAGAGGGCGTTAAGCTTCTACATAGACAGAACGAAGGATTTCAGGCTGGAGGATCAGTTGTTCATCGGATACGTGGGCAAGAGAAGAGGAAAGGCAGTCCACAAGAGAACACTCTCCAGGTGGGTTGTTCTTTGCATTAAAATCTGTTACTCTTTAGCAAAGAAGGATCCTCCTGATGGTATTAGAGCTCATTCCACCAGGGCTAAGTCGGCCACTTCGACCTTGGCTAGAGGTGTTCCTGTGGTCGACATCTGCAAGGCCGCAACTTGGTCGTCCCTTCACACTTTTGCGAAGCATTACTGCTTGGACTCTGAGGTCAGAAGGGATGGCCATTTTGCACGGTCAGTGCTGCAGGATTTCTTGGTTTGACCATACAGGCACCCACCACTGAGTGCGGTACTTGGGACTCTATTCATTAGGTGAGGAATCCACAGGTAGTTGTATCCATCAGAAGAACGAGTTACTTACCTTCGGTAACGACTTTTCTGGTGGATACATTAGCTACCTGTGGATTCCTCACGGTCCCACCCGCCTCCCCGTTGCCTTTTTGGTCTCACCAAGTAATCCTTGAGTGTGCTCCTCTTGGTCCTGAGGGCTGCAATGGATTATGTATATATGAATATTTGTATATATATATATTTCTTTGTGTATATACATATTTAGTGTATATATGTTTTGATTAAAAAAATTTTTTTTAAAAAGAGAAAGAAATATATATTAAATCTATAGCCATTTTCTTGCAATGATGTGTGGTTTACAATGTTATGAGATGTTGCCTTTATCTTTCATTGCATTGGATTATTGTTCTCAGGCACGTAAAAAATGTTGGTACTGACGTCGGCACGTCGGCGAGGACCTCTTATTGCCCGCATGACATCAGACGGCGTCGCGTGGGCAAATGTGACGTCCTCATCGACGTGCAGAAGCTGGGAAGAAGATTTCCGTCGAATGCTGGCGCCATGGGAGTATTCATTAGGTGAGGAATCCACAGGTAGCTAATGTATCCACCAGAAAAGTCGTTACCGAAGGTAAGTAACTCGTTCTTCTTGCACATAATTTAGTAAACCCTGCACATAATTTGGTATTCCTCAGGCACATAATTCCAGTGACCCTGACCTTAGGGTAGCCCCCTCTGGAGGTATGGTTTGGGATGTGAAATGAGTGGGGTTAAAGGCAGTGGGGCATGGTTAGAGTGAGCTGTGGAGATCTCCCACAGCTCCTAACTCTTCTCAAGGACCATACGGATGTCTTGGAAGTGCTGTCAGCCAGTTGATCCTGGCCTGGGTAAATGGTTGAACAGCGGAGAGGTAGGGGGAGTGGGTAGCTTAAGGTCAGTATGACTTTGCTGTAGGGGCTCAGTGTCAAGGGCACAGATTAGATGGGAGCACAAGCAAGTTGTGAAATTTGCTGCCCCTTTCCATCAGCCAACAGTTGTAGGAATGGAGATACATATGGTACTTTCATTAGGCATCAGGCTGTTGGGGGTGGGGGTGCGGTTGCTGGTTCTGCTAGGACAGCTCTGGATCTATTACAAGTTCAGTTCAATTACATAGGAGAAATGTAGGAGTCTGTGTATTTGTTTAGCAGAAATAAAGTGTGATTGTTGGGCTAATGCATGGATTGAGATGGAGGCCTCAGGTGCTTAGCTTTATTTCCCATAGTGTCCATTGAGTTTGTGGCACTCTTAACAACCACACTTGGATTCTCAGAATTGTAAGTCATTTAAGTTTAGCCGTAGTTTACATTTCATAATCAAGCACCTATGCAGCTAGACAAACTGACAAATTCCTCTCAGTCTGCCTGAGTCTGCGTCCATTTCTCCATAATTTCCACCTTTTCCACATACTCTCTTCACGTCAAAGGCATTGTCACTCTGTCTGGCCTCTAGCTTCACAAAATACCTCCGTTCTTGTCTCTCTGGTGGACCATGGTCATTGCATATGTTTACACTGCTTGCTCTTCAGCCTTTATCCTTTGTTGCCTAGAAGTTGAGTGCAATTGTTAGTCAGATGTGTGTTGATCCTTCCCAATCGGGCCGTCCTTGTGTCTGCACTATTAATCTGTAGAATAAAAAACTGTGAAGCCACTTTGATTGGAAGAGTCAATAGGAGAGGTTTTTATATTTTATTGTTATTTATCAAGGGAAACTATGATGCGATAATCAACATTTGTACCCTAGTGACTTGGAGTATGGGAGCCATGTTGTTGTGTGTCATCATATATTAAGTTCCCTTTTGTATCCAGTAACACAGTATGACTCCACAATGCCCTGTATAACAGTCTTGGCGACCCGGGACATGGAAAGGAAAAGAGTGGACCTGTGATAGCTGTGGTGCAATTTTGGGGGTTTGACTATAACAATGGTCCTAGAGCAAGGAGCCCTAATTCATCTATGCCAACTTTGGATGTGTAGAAGTTAAAAGGACCAGCCAATTGTTTGGACAGAGTAGAGCAAAGATGTTTTTTACCCAGATCATATAGAGCCCAGCTGCTGCAACACTGACAAAGCAGCAGTGTGGCAGGTCCAACTGTGACACCTCAGGTAAGGAGAGATGGGGAATGGAGAGAGTATCAGAAGACCCAATGAAGGAAATGAGCTTTTAGAAAATTAAAGGACTATTGTCTTCATTATACTGAATCATTATTTATTTAACACAAGTCTGTCTTTGCCACAGCCTTTAGATAGATAACTCTGTCGCTGTCTTTAGAGTTTGACCAGTGTATGACGAGTGTATTGTACAAGTGTCAGAGCCCTGTGCATTAATCTAGTGAAATGCTTCCTAGCAATATGTCAGAGATGGTACCACTTGTGTTTCAAATTCAAATTTTGAATTAATCGTCTTCATCTTTCTTAGGATAATTAACAAACATGTTTATTCCACCATTATTTACAACCCGCTCTTTATCTTGTTAAATTCATGTAACCATTTTCTTACAACCAATGTTTGCTGAATTTCTTTCTAGAATGTCACTTTATACAAACTTCATTCATCATCAGCCTCAGTGCATTTCAAGGCACCGGGGCTCTTCCTCGGGAGCTAAATAATTCAAAAGCTGTAACTAAAAAAAAAACAAGAGCCATGTTTAATATGTAATATTAGAAGCACTATTTAAATGAGTAACCTCAGACTACTCAGTCAAGTCATCAGGTGTTCAACATTAGCACTTATCTTCATCATTGTATATATACACACAGTCTTATGTATTCTCCCTACTACACTATCAATTAAATCACATTTGCAATATTTCATGTTTCAACAAATTGGTACAGTTTTACCAGTCTTTTTGCTTCAGTCCTTTTGTGTTTTAGTTACGAAAATATATATGTTCATCAGTAACGGTGCGCAGCAATAGCCTTTACTACGCTGAACATTTGTTTTTTTCTTACTTTGCAAGTGTTTATCACTAGTTCCTTGATTTCTTTCTTTCGAGTGAAAGCAAGCAACGGCAATTAATGTTTTTATTTCTGCCTGTGCTTGTACTTCCCTTTCATATTTAAGTTTTTAATTTTTAACTCTGTCTGGAATATTTTGTTACAGGTACACAATCACTGGTCACTTATTTGAGACTCTATTTTGTTCTTGCAACAGAGTTGATCTTTCTATGTATCTATTTGTACTTTCATTTTTTCAAGTGCTTGTGTACTGTAAACTTTTTCCAAGTTTCTTTTCTTTGTTTCATTTTTCTTCTAAAAGTCTCTCCACTTATTGCTGTTATTTTCGTTCTGATTTTTCTTATTATTTCTGTCAGTTGGTAACACATGTACTTTTGTCGTGACTAATGGTATATGTAAATTTGATTTTTTGATGTTGATTGTTGAGTTTTTGTATAATTTTTATTTTAGAATTTCCTCTGTGCTATACTGAATAGCAGGCTGTCTCCTGTGCCTTCTTTACCAGTTACCCACCATGCCTTGTCGTCACTCCAATCTTGAAACTGGCTCTATGTCCCTTTCAGGAAAAATATGTTCCCTCGTTTTGCCTCTCTCTGTGCAGGCAGGGTGCCCCCTACCCTAATGCTATCAAGGAAAATGAGATCGTAGTGTGCCTTTGTAAAGTAAGACCGTCATACCTTTGATGTAGTGGGCCCCTCGCATCCTGAACCAGTACCACTGCACCTGCTGCGCTAATGGGCACAAATAGTAATAATGTCCTGTTATTGAAAAAAAAGAAAACTCACGTTTCACCTCTTTCTTCAGGGCATCTTGCTGAGAAATGAGTCTCTGTCCATTTCTAAATTAAAAGATGACCTCCAACATAGTCCTGCTTCCTATGGGCCACCTTTTTGTCAGTATCCACTGATCCTGTTCCTTTCCTCTTTCTCGTGGGCATTACTTTGAGGTCCCAGGAGTCCAGACTATTAAAGCTCTGAATCTGAATGCAACCCTGCTGGCCTCCTCTCTGCCGCTCACATGAAAGGACATCTGCATATAAATAGAGGTTGAAGTGGAAGGGAACTATGGAGACAGAACTGCCCATGCTTTCTTAATTTTACAAAAACAGTTTCTCATACTTTTTGATAAAACAACCATACCTGGATGGTTATTGCAGACCTTGAGGTGGCCCTGGCTGAACACGAAGAGGGTGTTGTGTCTCCTATGCTGTGAAGCCAAAAGAGGAACAGAATTCTAAACAAGCATTTGCAATGCAATAGGTCTAGAACTTCCTTGAGTTAGAGCTATTGGAATTGTAAATTCAGAACTGGACTTTTATTGCCACATAAATTGGTCACTGGCAGCTACTGGCATCAGAAATCACAAGCCCTTGGGCAGAGACGAGATGATTGCACTACCTCGTGTTATGTAAACGTCTGAACAGAAATTGGAAAATAAGGCTGGAAAAGTATTTAATTTTTATTTTAACAGAATGAAAAGTCTTGCAAGCATTCTTGTCCTGCATTTCAAGGAGCAGAGCAGCCTTAGCAGATGTATGGCCCCAATAAAGGAGATAAGCAATGCCCTGTGGGCAATGTCATGAGTGCTATTAGGGAGAGGCCCTAGAGAGAGAGACTCGAGATGGGATGCCAGGCTAAGCAAGCTTCACATCATTGCTTCTAGATTTAGCTACGTTCTAACAGAAGGGGCATATTGTGACTCTTGTGAGCAGTGAGCTAAACGCCTGGTGCTTCTTTTGTAAAAAAAAAAACGTAGTTTAGGAGCCACAGGCAAACGAGGACAGCACCGGAATAAAGCCAAAACAAATGTCAGTGACATGGGAAGAGATAGGAGGAATGGAATGTTGAAATAAAACGCAGGCAGTTACCACCCTAAAGCACCCACAGTGAAAGGGGAGAACCAAAGAAATAACAAAAATAGTCTGTCGCACCAACGGGTAAAGAAACCAAAGTGGATAATACCGTAGTTGGTCACTGCTCTGAAACAGAAAAAGGAGGAAGAAAAAGGCAACCAACTAATGAAATCGCTTTAAGCCATAAGAAGTATACTAAAAGTATACATGAGGTTAAACGCTTACTCTCGACCTAAAAACAGGTCTTTTTACAAGACTGCCTGCTACCGGAAAGAAATGTAAATTTGTGCAATTGGTTGATCACCAATTTCAAAGGCTTCTTGAGAGCCTGTATTGACTTTAATTGATGGAGTCACTTGAGGCTTCAGTTAGACAAAGATTTATTATTTTTAAGAACTACAGTAAGGGCATTATCAGCTGAGTTCTTCAATGCATATTCTACTGGATGTTTATAAAAAACATTTGCACTAGGCGCAGTCTCATAAGGTATTGCTAAAATATATCCTAGAAAAGCGATTCCTTTATCTTAAACATGAAATAATTTTGCGACAGCTGTTTTGTCTTAAACAGTAAATCGTTTTCCAACCGCCTACCTAATACTGTGTGTAACACAATTTTAAAATATTGCCTGAAATATTCGCAGTGCTTTCTGTCACATTCTGGGACCTTGTAGCACTATAAACACATACATCACTATTCCTCACTACACTAACCAGAATTCAGTTCTGTGACTCTGGTTACACACAACGGCATATGCAGTGATTACATAACTAAGTGAAGGTTTGTACTGTAAAAGACTAGATTTTCCCACTAATTAGTTTAGCTTGCACTTATTTTTCACTTAAGGTCTGTGCATTACTTTATATGTAATAACCTGAAAGGGAAAGTGCAATAAAATATTTACAGACCATTTTGGGCCAGATGTACGAAAGGATTTTACCCATTCTGTGTCTATGGGAAAAAGCTTTCGTACATATGGCCCTTTGTTCTTTAAAGCCATATCTTTGTCCCTGTCACCACACTCACTGACTCTTGCTCCCACAGCGCTCAGGATCAATGCTTTTTTATTCACTTCAACTACAGAAGACAGCCTGGAAACATGGCAGTTAAATAAAGCTGAACTTACAGGCCCTCATGTTTTACAAGTACTTGCAGGGGCATTTGCACTCTCTGTGAATACTCTGCACACCCCCAGGAGGGGTGTGACTCCTGTTTGAAAACCTTTGCCTTATCAAAGCTTACATTTATATGGTGAAAGAGTTGCATGTTTTTGAGCATTTCAAGGTGTGCACTAGTTTTGTGTGTGCACATATTCTAGATAGCCTAAATAAATGGTGTTGGCCGAGTACCTTTCAAGCAATTTCACGGCACCTAAATTGTGTAAACACTACCTATTGAGCCTAAATGCACAACCATACTAGACGTATCTGTAGTACAGTTGTCCAACAGGCAACAGATGCTTCTTGCTAAAGGTATCTCTGGGACTTGTTTTTGTGAGAAAAGGCCTCTTTTGTCATGGTGAGCCCCCACTTTATGCCTGGAATTTGATGTGGTCTCAAAGTTTGTTAGTGCCCAGGGCCCAAGCTAACCAGGTTCCCTCTGCCATATCTCTTTCCCAAAACTGTTGTGATTCATTGGCACAATTTGCAACACACTTAGCTGCCACTATAAGTCCCTATTAAATGGTACTTAGGTACCCATGGCATGGGGTACTAAGGGTAGGCCTCTGAGGGCAGCAGCACAGATTGTGCCACCCTCTAGGGTCGTGCATCCAGATGTACCCAGCACTGCCATTTCAGGCTAAGTGTCCTGGTGCAATCCTAAAATGCAAACTTGACATAGCACACAGCCTGTGTGCCCTGTTCACTATACACTGCATGCAATATAGGTAAGTCACCCCACCGGCAGGCCTTCTAGTCCTAAAGTAGGGTGCACTATACTGTACGTGTGGGCATAGATGCATGAGCAATATGTCCTTGCTGTGTCCTTGCCAAACCTGGGTCTAGTAAGTGAACAGAGCAGCCATTTTACATGCATGTGCTGGACACTGGTCAGTACGAGTTACACAGCTACATGATGGCTATTCTGAACCTTGGGTTGTTTGGTATCAAACAACTCAGAATGATAATCCAAACTGGTACCAGTATTGGATTTATTCCAAAATGTACCCAGGGTTCACCTTAGAGGTTCCCCCTGTAAAAGCTAACTACCCTGGCATGATTGCTGATCACCTTAGAGGTTCCCCCTGTAAAAGCTAACTACCCTGGCATGATTGCTGATCACCTTAGAGGTGGCCCCTGCAAAAGCTAACTACCCTGCCATGGTTGCTGGCTGGTCACAACAAACCTGCCACCAGACAATATTCTGGAACCCTGGGGTAAGAGCTCCTGCTCTCAGGGTCTCAGAACAAAGCCTTTCCTGGGTGGAGGTGTAACACCTCCCTTTTCAGGAATGTGCACACAGCTCCATGCACGTTATTTTAACACACTAGGCCAGGCCGCTGTGCACCTTAACCTAGATATATTTTATTTGGCTTCAATTTATTATTGTTACAGTAGCCGCTTTTACGGTCTTGTTTTATTTTCTGTTTAGCTGACTGTTTTTGCCTAGGCTCACACTCTGTTCTCAAACAAGACATTCTTGATCACTCTGTGCTTCTTCCAAGGCTACAGCACGGTACATTGCCGGTGAACATGGTAGAAGTTTAGTCTCCAACATTCGTAGAAAACACATATCCTTACGTAGGGACTTTTTCCCAGAACATCAGCTGTGTTGTTATAAAAACACTTCCTTGTCCCTTACACATTAGAGGGAGATTCCAGCCAGAGAACCACAACTGTATGCTGATTGCTGAATGCTTCGCTACAGATGCTAACGCAGACTACAGGCCTTTGCTCAGGTATGGGGGAATGATGTCTTCCCAGGGGAACCTGAAGGGAAGAATTAGAGCTAAACATGCTGTGCTCTATCATAGCTTAGGTAGGAGATAGTCTATTGGCAATAGTGACAATATGATAGTGTTGTTTTTATGCTTCACTCTTCTCGTCACAATTTTAATACTGTCATGTTGTGTCTTCCTGGTTATTGCAGCTCACACCTTGCTATCTAAGATGCAGTTGTTTTATTAAATTAATTACTAAAAAATATACTGCCTCTGTTTGTCATTTATATATGAGACTAAATGTAATTGAGAGAAACGGATGAGACCTGAGTGACCACGGCTTCCCTGAGAGTCCAATTATGTCATGCGCTCGGCTGCCCAATCATCCCTATCCTTGGGTAGAGATGAGGCACTGCTAGCTAGCCGGAGCAAAACCCGGATTGGAGCAACAGGCGTCACCCACAGTGGATTAAACTTAGTCTCCCACACTGTGGCAATTCTGCAGTTCAAACTCCAGTAGTCTCACTGTCCTACTAGCGAGCTTCAAAGGGCCTACTGGCTTGAAACTCAAACTCCAAGCCTGCTGCTAGGAGGAGGTGACTGCCCCATTGCAAACCTCCACCTTTGGTGGGAGTAGTGGTGGCAAAACACACAAAAGAGTTGCATGTGAGGTGACCCCTCCAATGAATTTTCCTGAATCTTGCATGGTAGGAAAATTAGTGATAGGGAAGGGACCTCTGCCCACAGGACGTTGTCACTTGGTGGGTGTAGCCACCCTAAGGTAGATGACCCATTGGTCACTACTAGGTACTCCCCTAAATGCCCACTAAATACAGTATTTAGTGAGCACCCCAGACCAGAAATTCACATTCCAAGGATATAAGAAGACCAGCAGTAACGAAGACCTGAGGCTTCAGAACTGAAGCCCTGCTGCACCAAGAAGAAGGCACCAAACCATGCCTGCTGCAGCCAAGTCTCGACAATCGTCGCCTAGGGGTTGCTCGCACATTGGACACATTCTACAAACCCCCAGAGGAACCCCACTCTTCTAAATATTGCCTAGATCTCTGTTCAGAGTGAAGGCATCACTCTCCTATAACCCAAGATGAAAAGACCAGTGAAGTCCAGTTCACTGACCTGCTGCTGACCAAGGAACTGGGCACGGCAGCCAGACCAAATTTCACCCGATGGGCAGCGAGGACAAAATCTACCAGTGTGCCAAGTTTGGTGGCACTGTGACCTCCAGTGGTTGAAGTGTGCAATAGCCCCAGGTACTGGTCACTCCCTGTCAGAAACCCAGAATGGAACCATGCAGTAGTCCCAGGTACTGGTCACTCCACGCTGGACACTCGGAAGAACAGTCCACTCCAGACTGAAAGAGGACCAGGAGGAAGCCCTAGTCAAAGGACTTCAATAAACACCAAGACCTCCCACCAGAGTGCCCGTACTGACCCTCAAAGTGACCTACCTCCTGCTTCTAAGGGCACCTTGTGCAAACAGCTCCTGGCTCACTGATCCAGGCTGCACCCGGCCGCCCTGTGCCATGCACCATAGATCCAGCTCTGCCCTAAGGGTCCTCTACCCCTTGTGACCTCGACAGTCCAAGGGGCCCACCGGACTCACCTTGAAGTCCACCTGTGCAGTGTTTTTCGAAGTGGTCCCCGACAGGGGCCTTGCACCAGCTCCAAAGACTTTTCTGCAGCTGCTCCTGCTGAAACCAGGAGCCACCCGAGCTCCTCCAGCTGGTCCAAATGGCCCACCGATGACCTCAACCTACAACCAAGAGGAGACATTGGTAAATGCATAGCCTGATTTTATATGCATTTCAATTGATTCCTAGGGTGCATAATTACGCACAGAACTCAGACATTTTCTGAAGTTAGAAAATTCATAACTTAAAAAGTTCTTACCTGATTTTGATGATCTTGGTCTTAAAAATGTTATAAAAATCAAAAGTATTTTTGTAAATTAGTCTCAAGTAATTCATTTGAGTGTGTTGTTTCATTTATTGATACTATGAGTACAACAAATGCTTTGCACTTCTCCAAGATTAGCCTAACTGCTCAACCAACCTACCATAAAAATTAGAGCATTAGATGGTCTAGTTCTTACCTCTGTAAACCAACATGTGGTTGCCCAGACCCTCTGCACAGTTTACAACATTTTTCATGCTACATAGAGGGCCAGCCTCCTACAGTTTTATCAATCTCGAATGAATGAAAGACAAATTAGCCACCAGATCCGGCTATGCTCTCCTAAAACATGTGCACAATCCAAACAAATACAAGTAGAACTGTCTTCTTAAAGCCCATGTTAGCAGAAAATATCTAAACTCATCATCATTAAATCAATACTGTTCGGATTGGGTCTTTGACTCCTCCAAGGCCTTTAGATGTGTGAGTCTACAAATAGCATCTGCGATGTGCTTTATGGCTCCCTTCCAGACTTCCAGACTTTGGGGTTGGAGATCTGGGATGAAATCGTAGCTCTTCCTGTGACAAATTACATGACCCTAGACAAAATACTTCCAATTCCTGTACCTGGATTTCATTATCTGGGCATGTTTGAAGGTGATTCATTTTACAGCTTACTGTATAAAAATGAAAAACTCCTTGTTAGCAGATGGTTGGGAATACTTTGATTTTAAATGGGGTGTTCATGTCATTCAAAATGATATAAAACATTCTTGGTCCATACTTGAGCACACACAACCATCATCTTTACTAGTCCGAACAGTGGGTGGGGAGATAGTTAAGCAGTCCAAAGTTGGAGTGTTCACATTCTAGAAAGGCCTCTATTTTGGCAGCTTATGTAGAGTGGTCTTAGCCAACTAGTCGGGGTCATGTAATTTGTGCTTTAATACAGAGTATTAGTTATTATACTCTAATATAGATTATCACAAGTAGTCCAAACCGCCCACTAAGAATCACAATTTTTCTTTGCATAATATGGTAACTGCCTGTGATAACATTGCCAGGACTCATCTCAGTACCTCATTGTGCTCCTCTATGGTACCATTAAAACCTAAAATGCTTTCCTGGAAGAACACTACATTCTTGACATCTTTCAAAATACCAGAAATGATCCGCTAAAAGACAGTTGCAGCGGATGTCAATCCAAAAATAAGTCCCTCATTATGAGCAAGGTGGTCGAAACCGCTGTGTTCATGATGGTGGTCATACTACTGACCGCCAGTGCCCCCGGATCCCCACCGGCCGTATTAAGAACATTCCTGTGGGCCGGCAGGTGGAAACATTGTTTCTGCCCGCTGGCCCACAGGAATGCCTGGCCCGGACATTGACGGTGGCTCCACATGGAGCCGCCGCCTATGCCTCTGTGCGGCGGGTGCAGCTGCACCCGTCATGCAGGGGCACTGCACAGGGACCCCTGCACTGCCCATGCCAAGTGCAGGGGCCCCCAGGGGTGCCCCGATGCACCCCTTCCGCCAGCCTTTCCCTGGCAGGAAAACCCGCCAGGGAAAGGCTGGAGGCTTAGGGATCATTATCCGAGGGGCAGCACCACTGCCCTGTCGGATAATGATTCCGACCACCGCGAGGCTGCCTGACGGAGGCAGCCTGGTGGTGATAGGCGGCCCTCATAGGGTTCACTATGTGGCAGTGTGGCCCGTCATGCCGGCTGGCGGGTTTTCCCACCACCGCCGGCATAGCGGGCCACACCGCCAGGATCATAATGACCACCAATGTCTGGTAAACTGAAAGGTATTCTCTTGTGTTTGGAATGCTGTGAGAGGTTTTGAGTTTGGACCTAGCAAGACCTGGTGATATGCGCTTTTGAGATCCAACTTTGAGAAATAACTCCCCCCTTTTAGCAATAGTACCATCTCGTTGATGTTTAGCGAGGGAAAACAGTCTGTCACTGATTACTCTGATTAAGCAGTTTAGATCTACACAAAACTGTAGGCTCCCATCAGGCTTTTGATTAAAACTATGGGAGAAAGTCTTTCTTATACCTCCACTGGTTCTATCACTTCGTCCTCAACAATCTAGCACAGCATTTCTTTGATATATTGCGTAACCAATAGCAGGATTCTTCTAGCCTTGTGCTTTATGGATAATGCATTTTTTAAAAAAAAATTATGTTGTTATCCATCAATAGTGTCCAACCTATTTTCAAATATAGACTAGAAAGTCATTTGCACTCCTTCTATCCCATCATCAGATACTAACATTATCTGATTGGGAGCTATGGGATTTATGACTATGTTCAAACCTAACTGTTGCAATCATCCAAAAATTGCTTGTCCAAACTGTGCAACGTATACTTTACACTATACTACTGTCTCAAAACCTGATCTCTGCCCACATGTATCCTACCACATCTGTGGTAGCTCCTTGGTATCCTCTAGGATTATTATCCTTAGGCAACAGTTTTACACTAGGCCATGTTTCCTTAAACAGGTCTTTGGGGATGATAGTGTAAAGGGAACCTAAACCAACTATAAGAATTATTTATTTCTCTCTGGCCACAATCATTGCTTTTGGCCTATTCATCCTAGCATAGTGGCTTCTCATCACATGTTTTTTAAAATCTTTGTTTTGATGTTTTTCTAATGAGTGCACTTCATCATCCAAGCCATCCACAGCCAAAATTCTATTAGTGTTGTCTTTAGAATCCACATCCAGTCCTCCCACTCTTTCTCTATCATCATGACACACAAATGCAGGGTGAAACTTTTCCCACTCGTCCTACATTCCTTTCCAATTGCAAAACAATTTCTTGATTCTGGACCATGGTACAAGCCACCAAGAGCCTGGATACTCTCTTACGTAATTAGTCTGCTATAAAAATCAACATGTGCCATATATACAGAGCACTGGACAATCAAGGCCCAGAGATGCTCAGATCTCTAGCCTCCTTCCAATCACCAACCAGATTACTCAGATCGTCCTCTGCTTTACTAGCAACGATCCTGAAAATAAGGAAAGCAAGATGGGGTGGAAGGTCGTTGACATATCAGGGAGCGAATCTCTGGAACTGTCTCCCTTTTAATATTCGGTCTATGACACAAGAACTTCCTTTTCGGAAGGCCCTAAAATTATGGCTATTTAGAGCCTGAGGCCGGTTTGTGCTGAGTGATGTCACTGTTTTGCGTTTTTATTTAGCACTGCGAGGCCCTTGGGCAGTCAGGCGCTATATAAACACTTATAACATAACATAACAAAACATAACTCTGATGGCAGTTCCTTAGAACTGAGGTTCTATTTACACTTTGAAGTGTTTTATGTCCCTTAGCTTCCACACCAGGATTCTTGTACCATGCATGGTTGTTTTCCCTTCTAACTTCAGTAGCATCTTGTCAGTTCTCCTCAGTCACTGAAACTTCCTTTTATCAATGCACTTAGATGTTGCATCTCCTTCATGCATGTTGGTGATTTTTCCATCATTTTAGCTATAGTTATCGCTTCTTTAAGGGATGGGTTGCATGCTGTCCATAGTCGATCTTGTACTTTTTAACTTGAAAATAGGACTATTAATAAATCCCTTATGATGTCTTCCGTCATCCTTCCTAATCAACATTTGGTCACCAACTCCCTCATCCTAAATACAAACTCATCCATAGTCTTACCCATTTTTTTGGTGGCAAAGTGTACAATTGTTGTCATGTTATCACAATATTGACAATCTTTGATAATCTTAATTCAAGACTATACATGGCCTCCTTATATATATCTTCTATCACTGTACCTTGGGCATCAACAGCTTCCATCAAGTATTTAAATATATGCGGTCCTTCTTTGCCCAATGAGTTCAACAGCAGCACTCTTTTCCTGGCAGAAGGTAAATCTAATCCATGTATCACTTCTAGATAATTCTCAAAATTATCTATCCATTCTTCCCACTCCACACAGGAAGAGCAGGGACAATCGAAAAAAACTGGAGACATTACTAGTATTTTGAGTTGAACTCATGATGTTAAAACGAGGGGCATAGCTTGATCAGTATGATTGAGGGGGCTAAGCTTCTGAATTTCCAACAATCACGCTGGGACATCTTGTTAAAAACACATATGAGAAGCAGGACATGAGGGGGGCATTAGGGCAGGGCACAAGTTAGGGGGTACACACGGGTGGAAGGCATCCACCTACTATTTTCACAGGGTGGACGCCTTCCCCCTGCCAAGAAGTTGGCCCTCTGTAAAATATGATGGAATTGTCCCAGTGAAATGTGCTGACATTGGTCTACACAGCTGCACCAGAATGTTGTCTGTTTTCCCTTCACAGCAGGAACTTGTAGGCAGCTGGGGGCATTCATGTTTAAAATTCCAGCTGGGTGCAAAACAAAGATAGAATATAATGGGCCATCAGCTTTCCTGCTGTTTCTGAGTGATCCTGGCTGGGAGCTATTGGAGCCTCACACATAGGTACCAATGCAATGTAGAGGAAACAAAAGGCACAGGTTGTCTTTTCACAAGTATTTAAAAGAAGCTACAATTTGGAGGCAAGCTTTTGACTTTGTTCATTTGCTATGCATGCACTTGAAGAAAGTGGGACGCATTGGACTGGACAAGTATTTACACACACAAACATTTAAATACCACTATTTGTTTTAATTTCTTTCTTTCATAGTGCTACTCATTCCAATTAGGGTATTCAGGGTGCTTTACATCACACACACATACACACACATTTTAAATTGACAATAAATCATACGTGTGTAAATTAATTTACAGGATGTTTTGTAATTATATTTATATAGTGCTTACTACCTATCCCTGGCAAGGCATCAATACGCTTTTCAGTGAGTAGCAAGCTACTTCAGAACCCCAAAAGGATTAGTGGTGGATTAGAATAGGGAAATATGAGAATGTGTTACAGAGAGTGAGGATTGCAATTTATAGGAGTCACATGTCCTTCATAGATAGCTGTGCTATATTAGAAGGGTAGTGCTATATTAGAAAGGCTGCAATTTATGAACTTCAGGTAACACAAGGGTCTGTGGCAAAATCCGTAACCCACTTACTTTTTTACATAAAATAAAAACAGTCATTTGCATTTGCAAGGTGTACTTTGCAGAAAACATATTAACCCTCTATGCCACTTTGAGTGAAAACTGTGACTAGACAAAACTTTGATCTCTCCAGTAGGTGCATTAACCAACAGAGTTATCTTACCATTACTATCATTCCATGAGATTTACTAGACACTCAGAGATCTCAGCAGCAGATGTCTTAACCCCAATAAGATATTTGAAGAGGTAGTCTTTGCAACCAATAACCAAGAACTGATTTACTGTCACGTTTCTCCTTGTCGCCAAATGTTTGTAGCATATTTAAAAAAAAAGTATAAGTTGAATGTCAGACTGTTTGCATGACTCTGCCCCTTGTGAATCTACCCCCTATCCATTGCCACATCTTGATCCCCAAAAATTATGGGTTCCCAAAGTAAAGATTTTCAAATTCTAGCTATGCAATAAGAATTACACACACAGCAGTAGCAAAGCCATTTTAGCACTGGGAAATAGCTTTAGTGGGTGGGGGTAATGGGGTAATGGGGTGTGACATCCATTTAATCATTTTTAAGTCAGGTCTTAGCCTGCTAGCGAAAGTGGGGTCGACTGTGTGCTGCAACAGTGACCACAGTGACCTCAAATCACTGCAGACTGAGTATTGATGGGTGAGCCACTATATTAACAGTGATAGCTGAGCAAAGGGTCTGGCTTGGCTCTAGGAGCCCCTCATGAGCCATGAACATATTTGCCATGTAAATAAAGCTACATCAAAATATAATGAAGTTGCTTCAAAAAATTTTAAAAAAATCTTTTTGTAACATGTGGAAGATTTTCACCTTTGTATTCAGATTAGATCAATGTAATTCTTAACAGTAATAGTTTGAAAACAGAAACTTAGAAATATTGAGAGCACCCCACATGCTGATAATGCCACTAAAGAAATCACACCGAAGTATACATAAAAGTGATTGCTGGAATGCTTTTGGGTATTCTGGTGGTACAGATCCCAGGGAGAGCTATCCTTCGGGTGGACTGATGAATGTGAGGTTGCTTTAGATATATTTATGCCAAGAATAAGAACAAGATAAATATCTGCTTCTAAATGTGAGTGACAACCTTTAGGGGGCTGTGTGTATGCCTAGCTTGTAGCACTTAGTGGTTTATTTACTGTAGTTAGTGAGACGCCAAACTTCATCCCCATTTGGCCTGTTAGTTCCTTTAGACCGAGATCTCAAGTAACAAGCGTAAGTAGAGATCAGTTTTCATTTGTTACATCTCCAATATGCTCATGATAAACCTGCTTAATATATGTGCAGTGTCTTAAGATCTGATGTCACTTCCTATGAGGTTATGGGTTGTGATGCCAATTCCTGTCATGTCACGCGCGGTGTCACGCGCCGTGATACGCGCCGTGATGCCTTACATGGTTAGTCTTCCCACTTTTTTTTAGGGCTTGTGCCCTGCATAAGGGATAGTGGAAAAAGAGAGGAGTGCAGATGAGGGGGCGTGGCCGACAGTCGATGCAGTAGGATGCAAATCGCCGAGCTCTTGCCCGGCAACCCCACATCCCTAGCCATCCTGAACAAATGGTGGCCCCATTAGAGTTGGGATCCCTGGTAAACCCTCTATAATTCACCTAGGCACCGGCGGTGGGCCCCGAAAACTGCATGAGCCGACAAACAATGATGTTCAAGGCTTCGAACAGCTGTGAGAGACCGAGACATATGGTGGCGCCCAACGCACGGAGCTGAGAGGACACCTACGGAACAGGGGAAGACTTGTAGGCCAGAACGAAGAACTTGTGAGACTCTAGCAGCCCTGCCTAACTGCCAACTGCACCATCCAGTAAGAGAAGAGTCGGAGGGGGACCGCAGGAGCTGCACGATCTGCAGCAGAGCGGCAGCAGAGCCGAGGGACAACGGAGGGGAGACCACAAATAGATCAAGCTCCCAGGTGCTCCCAATGAGATCGGCCCGGGCCCCCACTGTGGGCCCTGAAAGCAGCGGGAGAGTACAGAGGTCACCAGGTGGGTCCCTGTGCCTGCGGGCCCTGAGCGGCAGTGAGGGGCTGCAACAAAATGGCAGCACCCAGTGCGCAAAAAAATAACAAAGCGCCTACAGGGCAGTGGAGGGCCAGTGGGCTGGTTAAAGGACCCTGCAAGAGTCTGGTGACCCCGGCTGGCTGCTGCTAGACCAGTCGGTGGAAGGAGAGGCTGAGGAGGACCAAGATAATTGCGGAGGCCGTGTGACAAATAGGACTTCCACAGAACAACAACAGAGGCAACGAACAGAGGTGAGGAGGTTGCCCTACGAGGCCAATAGCACCGGCTGAGCTGTGGGGGTCGGTAGGAAGGATATTGCAGCGATTACAAGAGAGGAAGCAGAGAGCCCCTAGCCACCAGCCACGCAGCACAAATAAGAGCGCGCCCTGAAAGCAAACGATATAATAACGTCACAGGAATACTAGAGTGCCCTGGAGGGGAGGCTGGTTTTGTGTACCCCTGGCACTAAAACGCAGACAGGCCTGTGGGCCGGGGACCTGGGGAGCAGAGGTGGCCGCAGCCACATCACACGTACTCAATACGAGAACCCAACAATGCAAGGAGCATCTGGTCTTGCATGACATTTTGGGCTGGCACCCAAGATGCTCTAAAACAAAAAACAAGGGAGAAGAAGTGCGCTCAATCCTGCGGAAGTAGCGCCCTGAGGGGCCTTGGTTGGAGGGTCTCAGAGCACGTGTAGGCTAAAAAAAGAACTGGAGTAGAACCTGTGCGACCACTTGCCCCTCATCACCGCCATGGGAAAGATGAATAAAAAAAAAGAACAGAGTGGGGGGGCAGTGGAGAGCAATGGGACACTATTAATGAAACTGCATACTGTAACAGAAGAACCCCAGAGAGACCCCACACTGACAGACATCTTGGAAGCCATCACAACTATGAGAGAATCACCTGAAACCAAGATAGATGCAATGAGTGTAGACTTAGGCATCCTTAAGGATGACCTTAGGAGACTGGTCGAAAGAGTAACCGCGATGGAGAAAACACTGACGGAGCTCAACCCCGAGGTAGGCTCCTTGCAGACCAGGCTAACAACGATGGAGACGGAGGTACGCACCCTAGAACCCCGGGCAGAGAACAGTGAGAATAGATCCCGGAGGAATAATATCTGCATCGTAGGTATGCCCAAAAGAGTGGAGGGGAGGGATGCAAGAGATGGCTGTGAGAGGAGATAGCACCAGAGGGACTCTCTGCCTTCTATGTGCTGGAGAGGGCGCATAGGGTTCCAGCAAAGCTGCCTCAACCTACACTGCCACTGAGGCCTGCAGTAGCTCGTCTCTTACATTATCGAGATCGTGACCACATACTGGCAAGGATGCCACAAAAGCGAGAGATAATGGTAGACAGTCATAAAGTGATGATCTTCCCGGACTTTACTAAGGCCATAAAGAAATAAAGAGTAACGTTGCAAAGGTGAGATTAAGACATTTAAATGTGAAGTGTGCCATGATGTTTCCTGCCCGTCTTAGAGTCTCCACGGCTGAGAGGATGCATTTCTTTCACACACCCAAGAAAGTATGGGACTGGCTAGACCTCAAAAAGCAACACGGACCTAGCTGTACACCTCTGACAGACAAAAGCACACGGTAGAAGAAAGTTACAAGGAAAGTGCGACGCCCCAATGGGGGCACACCAACTAAAAAGGAGGCATGAAAGGATCGGCAAAGTGCGGTAGAAATAGTGGCTGAGATGAGCGGGAAGAGACGAGAAGGCACCAGCCCAACGGTGACAGAAGCAAATAGAGTGGCCTCCATATCTAGTGGTGCGAGTTCGTCGGACCATTAGGAAGACGAGATACCCAAAATCACCACCTTCACAGCAGATGAATGCTTTTGAGACTAGTTACCACGCACTAATGATTATCTAGCACCGGACGGTGGTAGAGGGACATTATCTACTCACTATGGGGGTCATTATGACCCTGGCGGAAGGCGGAGAAGCGGCGGTAAGACCGCCAACTGGCTGGCAGTCTTTCCTCTGTGTATTATGACCATGGCGGTTACCGCCATGGTCATCTGCCTGTTCTCCGTTCCGCCCGCCGGGCTGGAGACCAGGGTCTCCAGCCCGGTGGCCGTCACTATACCGCCGGCGGTATTTGGACCCGGCTGACCGCCATGGATTTCATGCGGTTTGAAACCGCCATGAAATCCATGGCGGTAAGCACTATCAGTGCCAGGGAATTCCTTCCCTGGCACTGATAGGGGTCTCCCCCACCCCACACCCTGACTCCCTCCCCTACCCCCCACCCCCCCTGCCACCCCCAAAGGTTGCAGGACCCCCCTCCCCACCCCGACCCCAACATAACATCACCCATACACACATGACACGCACGCAGGCACCACCAACACATATACACGCACAATCACCGACATACATGCCAACATCCACACACACAGTCAGACACGCACACCCACATTCAAACATACACGCACACATCGATACAGACATACCTAGAGACATACATGCACTCATTCCCATACACACAACACCCCTGCAAGCATACACGCACTCACACACCCCCCTACATACACACACACCCCCCCATGCAAACACACAACACACAACACCCCCCCACCCCCCTCCCCTCACGGACGATCGACTTACCTGGTACGACGATCCTCCGGGAGGGGACGGGAGCCATGGGGGCTGCTCCGCCGACACCACACTGCCAACAGAACACCGCCACACCGAATCACAGGACGTGATTCGCTGGGCGGTGTTCTGTTGGCGTGGCGGTGGAGGTGGAGCAACCTCCACTTCCCCGCCGCCCGCCAGTATGGCTGTTGGCGGTTCTCCATCCGTAAAAGGACGGAGAGCTGCCAAAGGTCGTAATAGGCCGAGCGGGAAACCGCCACCACTGGCGGTCTTCCGCACGGCGGTCTTGAAAAAAGACCGCCGAGGTCAAAATGACCCCCTATATACCAAGAAAAGCACTGGTACGAGGGACAACATTGTACAGCTATTGGACAGGGAGAGACAGATTGTGAAGAAACCGACTGATGGGATGTTAGTTATGGCTGCCTATGCTCACATGGTCAAACACCACAGAACAGAGCTGGGGTGCAGATATAAGATGGCAATGCTGGTGTGGGGAGTGGGGCAGGATGTTGACTGTTGATTGCAACCACCCCCTCGGCATCTCCAACAATATTAAGTTAAGTGTTACAGTTTGGATGAGGAGGGGGGACCCACTTGTCCTGGAGAAGGGGAGTTTAGCGGATTGTTCACAGTTAGCTTACCCTTAGTTAGTTGGCTATACCCTTAGTTAGTTGGCTATACCCTTCACAAGTTAGCTTGTTTTGGGGAATGTGGAGTCCGAAGTCACATCGCCACACAAGTCATACTAATGGAAAGCCGAGAGTTCCCAGAAGGGCACTGGACACAGGGTAGCAGAATTGAAATAACAGAGGATAAGATTACACATGGCAGACACTGCAATATATAAGATAATCACTTGGAATATCAAAGGGATGCATACCATGGTTAAGCTATATAAAGTTCAGTCCTATCTGCGGCGTAGAGGGGCGCAAAATGCCCTTCTACAGTTAACACACCCAACGACCCAGGAAGGGCTAGCGCTACAGCACAGATGGCGATGCCAACTATATTACACAACATACTCTGCATATACGCGAGGGGCCCTGATCTGGATTTGCGCAGAAGTACCGTCTCAATATATGAGTCAAATGATAGACTCAGAAGGTCGTTTCGTGGTCATCAAGGGTAGACTAGATGGCCGAGATGTGGTGCTGGGTAACATATACGCCCCGAATGTGGATGAAATACAGTTCTTTGCTGGCATTTCCAAAGTTTTGGCCTCCTTTCTAATGGGACCGGTAATACTGGGAGGGGACTACAATTGTATAGAAGATACTACCCTGGATAGATTGCACCCAACCCTTCCAAGCACGCACACTGAGAGAGTAGCCCTAGCCTTCTCAAAGTGGATCTACAGTGGGGGATAATAGACTCCTGGAGAAGGCAACATCCCATAGATAGGGAGTATTCTTACCATTCCAACATATATGACCTGCACGTTTGATTAGACACAGTACTATGTTATCCATATATACATACTCAGGTACCTACAACAGAATATCTGACTCACACCTTATCAGATCACAATCCACTTTTACTCTGTCTTAGATGGGCTCCCCAGCATTCCGACGTGGTGATTGTGCCCTGAAACCTTGGAGGACCCCATATTCCGAATTACGACAGGCACGGTCATTCCTCAATATTTTGAAGAAAACACAAGCACAGCTGACTCCCCCTTGGCAGAATGGGATGCATTTAAGACAGTAATTAAAGGAAGATGCATGTTGAAAGTGGTAGGGGTCAGGAGAACTCTACTCCAAGAGGCCTTAACAGCAGAAACTTTGCTCCGGGAGCATGAAAAAACATGCCCCGGCCATCAGGAGCTACACCAGGAGCTCCTCGCTGCAAAAGAAACTGTAGCAGCTATGGCCGAACAATTACATTGTTTTGACTATCAAAACTATATGGTGCGGGCCCACACTGAAAGAGACCATACGGGCACGTTATTAGCCTGGCTGGCAAATTCCACTAAGCGAGGGTCAGTTATGTAGAACTAGAAGCAGACGATGGCTTGAGACGATATAGACAAGACAAGATTAATACAATATTTTGAGAGTACTATGCACAGCTATATAGAGCCTCCCAATGACGGCACTGAGGGAGTTATTGGATGCCCTACAATTGCCATGAGTGCATGTAGAGGCGATGAGAGCAGAAATCACGATACAGGAAGTTCGAGCGGCGTTTAAAATCATGGCCCGTAATAAGACGCAGGGTACCGATGGGATCCCTATCGAGTTTTATGACACTTACAGAGAAGCCCTAGCTCCCAGACTGACCAATGTGCTTGACATAGCCAAGACCATTGGTATATTACCACAATCTACCAGGGATGCCCTAATTAGTCCCTTGTTAAAACCAGGCAAAGAACCCCAGGATGTAAGAGCTTATATTCCTCTCTCAATGTTAAATACAGATTATAAAATATTAAGCAGGATCCTGATGATGCGCCTGCTGCCTCATATGACTTTACTGATCCACGCAGATCAATCAGGATTTACCCCAGAGAGAAGCACAGCCCATAACACACGGTGCCTCTGCGCAGTCCTAAGGGCCACTACAACTGGTAGGCAGACAGCAGCAGTTCTAGCAGTAGACATAGAGAAGGCCTTTGACAGCTTGAAATGGCCCTTTTTATATGGAGTTATGAAATGTTTGGGGCTAGGGGAGGCATTTATTTCCTGGGCCCGTTTACTTTATATGGACCCTATGGCTAGAGTCTGAACAGGGTGACAAATATCTCAAGAATACAGGGTGGAGAGGGGTACTAGACAAGGGTGCCCCCTTTCACTCCTATTATTTGCTTTAACCCTAGAACACTTTGCATGCTGGCCCCGAGAAGGGACGATGTATGAGGGATTAGAGGTGGATAACAAGGAGCACTATATTGCATTATATGTGGATGATATGCTCCTTTTCCTCCGGAATGCCCAAAGAGACCTCCCAGGAGCGCAAGCTATGCTGAAGCAGTATGGCTTCTTGTCAGGACTACAGGTAAACTGGAGCAAATCCAGTCTGTTCCCAGTACAGGCAGATGGCACACTCCACGATGCAATATGACCCTTGTACTGGCAATCTTGTTCCCTGACTTACCTAGGGCTCCACATATACCACCGTACATAAGGATCTGGCGGATGGCAATCTGAGTAGGGCCGTGAGAAACCTGAAAACAAGTATCTCGTTCTGGTCCAAACTGCTGATTTCGGTAGCGGGGAGAGTGGCTCTTCTAAAAATAGTGGCACTCCCCAGGTTGCTATACTACTTTACAACATTACTCATCTGGGTTCCTAGGGCATACTTTAGGGAACTGGATAAGATAATAACATGATTCATATGGGGTTCTGGCCACCGCCGAGTAGCCCTGACCACACTGCAAAGACCGACAACAGCGGGAGGAATGGCAGTCCCAGAGTTTGAGGCTTATTATCTGGCAGCCCAGCTGCAAAGGCTTCCCCAGTGGGTGGCGGGAAGGAGAACACCGGGAAGATCACTCCCATATTAATCCCTGACCTAGTGGCTTTGGGCAGAGCGATTCTACGGCTCCCAGACACTGGTAGTGAAAACAAGCCTGAATTCTATGTTACACAACGGTGTTGGGCAAGACACCTCCGGAAAATACCCACACAGATCCCGTATTCTCCAGACATCCTAATAGGATTTTTGGAGGAACTTCCACATGGAGGATCTTGGAGAGGGTTGAGGTCTTGGAGGGAAGCAGGGTCGACTGAGATGAGAGCACTGTATGACAACGGAGCGCTCCTGCCATTCGAGGAATTTAGGGACCAGTACGAATTGCAGAGAAGTCACTTTCCACTACATAGAGCAATTACGGAAGCTAATAAATGCACTGGAAGGCTGAGATAGAAGAACCACGTCAATCAATTAGTTGTCAATATCTGGTGATGGCATCAGGGATAGTCAAAGTGACCTGCATATATGGGAGGCTAAGAAGGGAAGTAATGAAACCACTGGAGGTCCTGAAAGATAAATGGGAAGCAGACCTTCGCAAGACGATTGGGGACAAAGACTGGAAAAACATCCAATATAACAGAAAGCAGGCCACAAGAAATGCCCTGTTTAAGCTAATTCATTTCTATATATTATATAGGGCATACCTTACACCGGAGACAATTAATAAGATGTATCATATAAACACAACTAAATGTGCTTGTTGCAATGAAGTAAATGCCACATTCTGATGGATACAACTACCTGTGGATTCCTCACCTAATGAATACTCCCATGGCGCCAGCTTTCGACAGAAATCTTCTTACTAGCTTCTGCTCGTCGACGAGGACGTCACATTTGCCCACGCGACGCCATCTGACGTCATACAGGCAATAAGAAGTCCTCGCCGACGTGCCGACGTCAGTTCCCTTTTTTTCCGTGCCATTCGAAACGGTTATGTTCGAGGGAGCTACTGTTGCTTTTCGAGTTACAGTGTATTTTTATGCTGCATGTTTTTTCTCTGAGGTTACTATGTCTCAGAGGAAGTCTGGTGTCAAGCCCTGTCGAGAGTGTGGGGGCAAAATGTCGGTTACTGACCCACATTCGGACTGTTTGTGGTGTTTGAGTTCCGACCACGACGTGGCCACGTGTGATTCATGTCAACACATGAATCCGAAAGCCCTGAAGGAGCGAGAAGCCAAACTCTTTATGGCGAAGTCGAAGAGAAAGGAGAAGAGACATCATAGAAAATCCTCCTCGCCGAAGTCCCATCAACGTCATCGAGACTCCAGGCGTCGTCGGGACTCACGGCGCCATTCGAGCAAGGAGAGGTCTCGATCGAAGTCGCCATCGGCTCGGCGTCGGAAGACTTGGGAGGTCAGTCCCACAGTCACTCCTCATCCATCGACGCCGTTGCCTTCTCCGGCTTCACCGACTTCGCCTGGGCAGACGTCTTCAGTGTTTGAGGTGCCACAGCCTCAGGTGTTCTCACCGACGTCGCGGACGTCGAGGCCGGCGTCGGGGTCGCCTTCGCTCCAGGCACCCCAGTATCCGGCTTTCCTGGCCCCTGGAGCCGATAATACCGCATTTTTAAATGCAATGTTTACCATCTTCCAGCAGATGGCTCCAGGCAGTGCTCCGACTGGTCCTTCGGGTCCGTTGTCTTTCAGCTTAGGTGCTCCGGCGCCGCCACGGCCAGCACCCTTCATGCCCTTTCTCCCCTTGGGGAATGTGGTCTCGGCGCCGGTGTCGGCGCCAGTGTCGGCTCCGGTGGCTCCAGAGATTTCGGCCCCGGAGGTTTCGGCTCCATCGGCTTCGGGGTTTCGGCCAGTGACCCCGGCAGGGCCTTCTGAGACTCCGAGACACACTTCTCTTCATCCGACTCCTGGCTTGGCGTCGAAGCTTCCTGTGGCGCCTGACATGGCGTCGGATGGATCCGGTGATCGGAGTCGTTCCTCGACTTCTGCAGGCGCCATGTCGACGCCGCGAATTGAGGAGAGGTTACATTCGAGGAGACGTGCTCTCCGTCTCTTGGAGGAACAGGAATATCAACGGGTCCTGGAGGAAGGAGAAATTGAGGATTCTGGCGAGGGTCTTCATGGACTGGATACAGCTAGTGGCCTTGATACTTCCCCTGAGTGGGACTTGTCATCTCCAGGGGAGTATACTGAAGAGGCAGCCACTTTTCATGCTGTGATAAGGAAGGCGGCTAACTTCCTCGAACTGCCTTTGCCGGTGGCTGAGGCGAAACAAAATTTACTGACTGAGGTCTTACATCCGGCCTCTACATTGGCAGAGCCTCTTTTGCCATTTAACGAGGCGCTGATTGAACCGGTATTGGAGGTTTGGAAGAAGCCGGTATCTTCCTCGGCTGTCAATAGGTCTGTGGCCAGGAGGTATCGGGCTGCACCATCTGACCCTGGCTTTCTTTCCAGACACCCTGCGCCGGAAAGCTTGGTGGTCCAGGCTTCCTGTTCTGCAAGATCTGCGCCTGGATCTTTTCCAACAGTGCCGGCGGACAGAGACTCACAGTCAAAGAAAGTGTTTTCGTCTTGTAGCATGGCGTTAAAGTCCACCAGCGCTACGTGTATCTTGGGGAGGTACATCTATGCTCTTATGGATGAGATAACATCATCGCATACAGAGCTTCCTCAAGGACTCTTGAATCTTGTGTCGGATGCTCAGGCTGCTGCAACCCAGGTTATCCAATCTGGGTTGGATACGACTGACTCGGTGGCTAGAGCGATGGGCACGGCGATGGTTGAGAGAAGACAGGCTTGGCTTCGCAACTCAGGGTTCTCTTCGGATGTGCAGTCGACCCTGTTGGACCTCCCGTTTGATGGGGACAAACTTTTTGGTGCCAAAGCAGATTCGGCCTTGGAGAGGTTTAAGGAGAGCAGGGCCACGGCCAAGTCGTTAGGACTGCAATCCGCTTCTTCTGCCTCCTCCAGGTTTTTTAGGAGGTTTCGAGGTTTTGGTCATGGCTCATCCTCCTCTTCCTTTCGGGGGAAATTCCAACAACCTACCTCCTCTCTCACCTTTAGATCATTTAGAGGGAGGGGTAGGGTCCGTACCAGAGGAGCCTCTCAGCAGCACTCTGCCTCTTCCTCGTCCTCTGGAGGGGTGCAGCAGGGGAAGCAGCCTTAGGCTTCCACCGATTCCCACTCACTCCTCTCCTGTAGGGGGAAGGTTACTGCATTTTCTTCACAAGTGGGAGGTCATCACATCAGACACCTGGGTTACCAGCATTGTGGGAAAAGGCTATACCCTTCACTTTCGGGAGTTTCCACCCCCCATCCCGCCCCGCCCATCTTATTGTTCAGAAGAACACCTCCTGTTGTTAGAACAGGAGGTTCAAGACCTCCTTTCAAAGGGCGCGGTGGAGTTGGTTACAGAGCAGGAAAAGGGTCAAGGTTGTTACTCAAGGTACTTCCTGATTCCCAAGAAGGATGGTCGGTTGAGACCAATCCTGGACCTGAGGATTTTGAATTGGTTCCTCAAACAGGAAAAGTTCAAGATGCTGACCCTAGCTCAGGTGCTTTTGGCGTTGAACAAGGGAGATTGGATGGTGTCTGTCGGCTTGCAGGATGCTTACTTTCATATCCCGATACTCAAGTCGCACAGGAAGTATCTCCGATTTGTGGTGGGGTCGCAGCACTATCAGTTTGCGGTCCTCCCGTTTGGTCTTACTTCAGCACCTCGAGTCTTCACGAAGGTGATGTCGGTGGTTGCGGCAGAGCTCAGAAGGAAGGGGATAGCAGTATTCCCTTACCTGGACGACTGGTTGATCAAAGCCAAGTCCCCGGAGCTTGTGTTGCATCATCTGCAGTCGACAACCCAGTTGTTGTTCGACCTGGGCTTTTTGGTGAACGTGCCCAAATCTCACCTAGAGCCCTCTCAACGCCTCCTGTTCATAGGGGCAGTACTGGATACAACATTGGATCGAGCCTTTCCTCCGCCTCAGCGGATTCAAGATATTCAGGAGTTGGTTCCAATGTTTCGAAGTGGAGCGGTTGTTCCAGTCCTCAAGGTCCTTCGTCTGCTCGGTCTGTTTGCCTCCTGCATACTGTTGGTCATGCATGCTCGCTGGCACATGAGGGCTCTACAGTGGTGCCTCCGAAGGCAGTGGTCTCAACACAGAGGAGATCTTGAAGGTTCTGTCAGGATCTCCAGAGATGCTGCCACGGATTTGAAGTGGTGGATTGCGGACGACAATCTTTCCCAAGGAAGGCCGTTCACGCAGCCTCCACCAGTGACCACGGTCATAACGGATGCTTCCACTCTAGGGTGGGGAGCTCATCTGGGGGACCTGGAGATCAAAGGGCTTTGGTCTCCAGAGGAACAGATGTTTCATATCAATCTGTTAGAGTTACGGGCTGTACGTCTGGCTCTCAAGGCCTTCCTCCCATCCCTTCGCGGTCAGTCGGTTCAGGTCCTGACGGACAATACTACCGCGATGTGGTATATAAACAAACAGGGAGGAGTGGGGTCATATCTTCTCTGCAGAGAAGCTCTTCGACTATGGTCCTGGGCGAAGGACCATCGGATTTGCTTGGTAGCAAATCATCTGGCCGGAGTCTTGAATGTACGTGCAGACAGTCTCAGTCGCCATTTCTCGGCCGACCACGAGTGGCGTCTCCATCCAGATCAAGTCCGTCTAATCTTCCAGTTGTGGGGGTTTCCTCGGATAGATCTGTTTGCCACCCGGGAGAACTCGCACTGTCCGTTATTCTGCAGCCTCCAGTATCCGGTGCAGGGAGCTTTGGGGGACGCGTTTCAGAGAACCTGGTGCGACCACTTGCTTTACGCGTTTCTTCCCATACCCTTGATTCCTCGAGTATTGAGGAAAATTCGCCAAGACCGGGCCCAAGTAATCTTAATAGCTCCAGATTGGCCAAGGAGGGTGTGGTATTCCGACCTTCTCCAACTCTCACTGTGCCCTCCGCTCCGTCTCCCTCTCAGGGCAGACCTCCTCTCGCAGTCGCAGGGGCAGGTTTTACACCCCAACCTCCAGAGTCTGCACCTACATGCCTGGAGATTGAACGGGGCAACCTGAGTTCCTTCTCTCTCCCGCCTGATGTAGTGGATGTTATCTTAGCGGCCAGGCGACACTCCACTAAATCTATCTACGCTAATAGGTGGTCTAAATTTGTGGTATGGTGTGGAGAGAGACAGATTGATCCCTTACGTGCTCATTTGTCAGATATTTTATCCTTTGCTTTGTCTTTAGCACAGAGGGGTTGTGAAGTGGCTACTATTAAAGGTTACTTGTCTGCCTTGTCAGCCTTCATTTGTCTTCCAGACCAACCTTCGTTATTTAAATCTTTTATAGTACTTAGATTCTTGAAGGGCCTTATGAATAAATATCCTCCAAATCCTTTCGTTATGCCTCAATGGGATTTGTCCTTGGTCCTGACTTTCCTTATGGGGTCCCCTTTTGAGCCTATGCATTCTTGCCCCTTAAGGTTCTTAGGGCCATATGTACGAAAGCTTTTTCCCATAGACACAGAATGGGTAAAATCCTTTCGTACATCTGGCCCTTAGTTCTTAAAACAGTCTTCCTGGTGGCTATAACATCTGCAAGGAGAGTGAGTGAATTGCAGGCTTTATCGGTAAAACCCCCTTATACAACTTTTTATGGGGATAAGGTGGTGTTGAGGACCAAGGCTGCTTTTCTTCCGAAGGTTGTTTCACCCTTCCATTTGGCCCAGACAATTCCTCTGTCCACGTTCTATCCTCCGCCTCATCCTTCAAAGGAAGAAGAGAGACTACCTCGCTTGGACCCAAAGAGGGCGTTAAGCTTTTACATAGACAGAACAAAGGATTTCAGGCTGGAGGATCAGCTTTTCATCGGATACGTGGGCAAGAGGAGAGGAAAGGCAGTCCACAAGAGAACACTCTTCAGGTGGGTTGTTCTTTGCATTAAAATATGTTACTCTTTAGCAAAGAAGGATCCTCCTGATGGTATTAGAGCTCATTCCACCAGGGCTAAGTCGGACACTTCAGCCTTGGCTAGAGGTGTTCCTGTGGTCGACATCTGCAAGGCCGCAACTTGGTCGTCCCTTCACACTTTTGCGAAGCATTACTGCTTGGACTCTGAGGTCAGAAGGGACGGCCATTTTGCACGGTCAGTGCTGCAGGATTTCTTGGTTTGACCATACAGGCACCCACCACCGGGCGCGGTACTGCTTTGGGACTCTATTCATTAGGTGAGGAATCCACAGATAGTTGTATCCATCAGAAGAACGAGTTACTTACCTTCGGTAACGACTTTTCTGGTGGAAACATTAGCTACCTGTGGATTCCTCATCTATGAGGATGGGGAACATCCCCTAACTGACAGCTGAGGAAATGCCAAAACTACACACCACCTGCATATACCGCGGATTGCGGAAATACCTGTGCCCTAACATCAAGAATCAAATGTAGCGAAATGCATGAATGGTGACGTGACTAGGACATTCCCACAGACGGGGCGGGGGGGAAGGATGGGGTTTCATGGTAATGAAGTTTGAGAAATGATACACTGATTACTCGATAACACAAGAGAGGAATCAGGAGAGGACGATTGCTCTATATTGTAGATTAGATTTAGAAGGACTATCCGGATATAATAGGAAGTACTATAGACCATCTGGTAACACGCTATTGTTTTGATAATGTACTTTATGTAAGTATTGATGCAAAAATGCAATAAAATTATGTTTAAAAAAAGACAAAAAGAGAGGAGTGCAGATTCTTAGGGGTACTTTAAACCCAATGTTTTTTAGACGAATCAACCTTTTTAAGGCCTTCAAAACAAATTTGAGGAATTGTGCATGTGTGTGTGTGTGTGTGTGTTTTGTCAGTGTGGTCATGTAAGCATCCCAGGTGAAATCCGACAAACATTTTAACATTGCCCGTCTGAAAGCACTTGTAACTAACTGTTTACTACAGAATACATTTTAGGGGTGTGTAACACCCCAAGCACCTCCCATGGAGCTACGCCCCTGGTTAAAACACTATAATGAAATAGCGAAAATATAATGGTACTATGTATTTCTTTTGTTATTTACAGAAGTTGCATATATTTATAAAAGTATTTAAGTACTATTAATGACCTTAATACCACAAACGCCCGTTAGATGGCACAGTTTCCTTTTTCCCCTGTGATGAACTGGAAGAAGCTGCTCAAGATCGTGTCAGGGGCGTAGTGATGACAAACTTAGCTCAGCTGAACCAGCCGATGAATGAGCGTGCTCTCGTGGCTGGTTTGTCACTTTCACTTCTCGAGCCTCCAGCATGTGCAACGCCCATGAGTCACGGTAAGTCAAATGGGAGGCCGCGTTTGAAATATCTGTCCAGAATAATAATGCTACTATTATGCCGATTCACCATAGTATGCCAACAGGACCTCTGCGATGCTCCCTGGAGGCCAGCGCAGCTCAACTGTCCTCCAAGAAACCACACGAGATTAAATGAGTAAACATTCTCCAAATAGACATGCTAGAATATCTTAAAGACATAACACTTACATCAGACATTGGCTAACTTGACTGTGAATGATGACGTTCTACTTTACCACAAGGAGGGAATCTTAACACACACTAGTCCCCTGCACTGCCATGGGCTGCTATGGCAATATTGCAATTTAGAACAAAAATAGTTTTGATTTTTTCCAATGTTTTTATATTGGTGAGCTGCCACCAGCTCCACCAACGATAACAATAAACAACAAACCATGACAAGGAAAAACGAGCACTGGAACAGCCAAATGGCTGGCAAACAATGTCAGAGCTAATGGCACTGCTTGTATGATGTTTTTTTTTTTTTTAAACAGATTCTTCTTAAATCTGGCAAGGACATGTTCTCAAGCAGTTCAACCTATCTTTATTGGGATACAGAAAGTTAGATTGTACTCTGAATTATTCGTATTCTTATTGTTTTTATGTTTGTCTCTCTCTCAAGTTGTAAAACAAATGCTTCAACCGTAATTGCCTCATGAATTTGGAAAAATGAATTCTGTTTCTAATAATGTTGTGTTGCACTTTGGTACAACTGAGGTTTCCCTGTGGAGAATCCTTTCTTCCTGTGGAGAATCCTTTCTTCCAATTTAGTTAATGTATTACAGAATGTGATTGTGAGGCTTTTGCTTGACTGTGCAGTATTTGTTTTCTGAACCCCTTCCTGGTTCTGTGCAGTTTCCTTCTCTCCTTGTTCAGGACAGATAAAAATGCAATCACATTTCATTCATTGAGTACAAAGCATAATAACAAAGGGCAGACATAGAAAATATCAGGGATTTTAATGAGGGAACTAGAACTACTCTGTACACAATGACTTTAAACACTAATACAAATAAAGCTAGGACTTAAAAGTACATAAATTATCACACATACACATACCCCCCCCCACACACACACCCTGTGAGCTGGCATGTGGTGGGACAAAGATGTAATTGAAACAATAACTGTGAGTACCACCTTGGTGACTGAAACATTAGTAAGGATTCTGTACAAGTATGAGGCTTATAGACTATTGCTTCTCAGTTCTATTTCTGATCAACATCTGTGTTCTATTTTCCTTATTAAAACACAAGGGAAAAATCTGGAAATTAACCATATGAATTTGCTTAAACCATATATATATATATATATATATTTATATATATATATATATATATATATATATATATATATTATATATTTATTTATTACCTAGTGACGGTCACCACTAAGTAGTTATAGTTAGGACCTAGTTTCTATAGAAAAAGCATTTTTTGTTTTACTAATAACTTTGGCACCGTTTGATGAATCTTCCCAGAAATTTTCAAAACGTATACTTTGTTAAGTTCAGCTTCTGTCTTGAAAGTTTTGGGGTGATCTGTCAAGTGGGGGCCCAGAAAAAGGGGGACTCCCAAAACACGTTTCCCATTTGTTTTTCCATAGGACCTTTAGACACGCCTACAGCCGGAACCGCTGAACGGAATTACATCAAATTTGGCACAAAGCTAAATTCTGTTCCGCAGATCACACTTTTTGTGATTTGGTGCGAATCCGTTCAGTAGTTTCAGAGTAATTTAAGGAGAAAGACGTAGCCTATAGAGACGCGGCTCCAGACCCGCGGTTCTGACTCTGGATTCGCGAATCCGGGGGAAAAGCAAAGCCCTGATTGGCTGGTCACAACCTGACAGAAAAGTTGCGGCCTCCATTTTGTTTGCTGCATCGGCTCAGGGAGTGGGAAAAGGAGAATGCAAAAACACATAAGGGGTCAGGATACAGGTATCCTGATCCCCTAAGACAGATAGGGGCGCCTTAGGGACCCCTCGTGGGCAAGAAATGGCCCACTTATTTTTTTTTGTCCGATCCATGAAACCGCGGATCAACAAGTGTAACCTCGAATCTGGACCCTCGGTTCCAAAGGTAGAACTTATGTCACTGCTTTTTTGAGGATTTCAAGTATCAGACTCTCAGTTCCATCTGTAGTGAAACTTCCTATCACAGCGGACTATTTTGGTACAACCAGAATGTGAGTACACGCTTACCAGTGCAGTAGCTTGTCACTTAGTCTACTTTATCTTTTTCTAGTCTGTACTACCAATGTTGACAGTCTGTTACTTTGCAAACCCCTTGGGTATGTGTCAGTGCACAGCAAACCTCTTTGTAAATTGTTTGTGAGTATACTTTCTCAATTGTGTGTTGTGCTCTGACATACCGCATAATTCATTATGATCCAGGTTCTTATAAATAACCCTTCTGGTTTTGGCTTTATTCCTATACAGGATCATGGGATGTGATTGAGTCACTGTATGAAATTACTAAAATTATCCTGGAATTAAATAATCTCTTTGGTGACTCTGTGTGAATCTAACGAAGCTGTACATTATTTATCTAGCAATGCAGGCACACTCACAGCTGATTCCTTAGTCTTATTCGTGCAGATTGCTGTTGCTATTGCTCCAAAATGTACATCCGGGTTGAAATACCGTGGGCACGAGTTGCAATTGGAAAGGGAATTATTTGTTTAAATTAGAACCATGTAAAGGGCACAATAAAATTGACCTCACCACTTCCTCACCCCTCTTTTGTCTACTCTCTCTACATGTATAAGTAGTCTTTTATATTGTTTTACCATGTGGACTCTAAGCTCTAATTCGTATTTATGTTATGATGTTTTTGCTAAAATTTGAAAGTAAAATGTTGAGCTTGTCATAGTGTAACATTCTTTGATAATTTGCACCACTGGTTGTTTTGTTAAGACTAATATGTAACAGATCTTATATGAAATATATATACATATGTGTGTGTGTGTGTACCTATAAATGTATAAATGTGTACAATTAAAGTTCTCATATTATACCACAGTGAACGATTATTACTTACGTTTTATAAGGAGGACGTGCAACCAACTATATGAAAGTAAACAAACACAATACTTTTAAATGTATTAATACTTCTGTTTTTTAAAATATATAGAATGTGTCTCTTTTTAACAACACGGTTTTGGTTTCATAACATATGAACCCCTTCTCCTTGCTTAAAATCTTCCATCAATCAGACATAAAAAGCTAAAATTGCCTTTTAGAGTCCTTCTGCCATTCCTTATCCATTTTTTGTCACACGTTATAAGAACCTTTCTCCCACATTCTAGGCCACCGTCATCATTCATTTCAGGTTTTGTCTTTGGTCTTAATCCTAAATGAATTAAATTCATATGCCTTCCTAGAAAACACGTGAAAGCCACGGAATCATTGAAACCTAAAGGTTGTTTGGACTGTTGTATCGTATTCACCACACTCCCACTGTAACAGAACTGTAGTCACATGACCTTCTTTGATTAATTTGTCTACAACTTGACTTATTGAAAGGCTAGTGCTAGTTCAATACAATGTTTGCTAGAACTGACCTCATGTCTCTGGTTTGTATTGTGAAATTTATTTAATTTGTTTGAGTTATTAGGTCGAGCGCAAGCGCTCTGACGTGTTGTAATCTACCACTGGCTTTTAACCATGCCCACCGCACACCCACCACTATCACTTGTTCATAGGCTTGCCTTTAAAAAATCCTTTGTTATCATCGGTAAATGCTTTAGGTTTCTCCCTCCTTGGGGCAGTTTTTTTACTGCCTTGCAGACTGACCCTGTTACATGGATAATTGCTCGATTGCCAATACGCTTGACTGCAAGCAAACTTCTTTTTCTTTTTGTGTCTCTCCTTCGCGCTTATGCTCTTGACGGTCGGGGCACTTTGAATCAGCTTGCTTATGTCAACTGTTTTACTTTTCATTTTCAATTTGTGGCAAGAAAAGTCCAGTTAGGAATTTACAATGCTAATAGCTCTAACTCGAGCAAACGGGAGACCCATTGCATTGTAAATGCTTGTTAACTTTTGGGGGACTACGCCCAGCATACTTTCCCACAGTGGGAAATTAGGCTGTACATAACATTCTGTGAATCACGTTATAAAATATTTTAATTTTTTTGCCACTGGATAGATGTAAAGTCTCAGAACCTGGTATCACGTTTCTGCAACTACTGCATCAAAAACTGCAATGTGTACCATTTTCTAGGTGCGGGTAATGTTCCTTGCACATATATACAAACCTTTTCATTCCTGTCGACTTTCATATTTCTTTGAATTAACTGCTGGTATGTATGGTAGTGTTATGCTGGTTTTCAAAGCATCTTCATGACTTTCAGTGATCCTCTGAGTTGTTTTCTGTAAAATAAATTCTGAATATGTTTGATGTTGAAATATCTGTAACCTTTCTTGTTTACATGTTTCACAATCTGAAATTATATGTTTCACCCTGTGGTATCTGGTGGTATGAGGTTGTGGAAAGTATAGTGTGGTGAAGTTTGAAATCTGTTGTATGTCCCTGGAATAGTGAGAGGCATTCCATGAATGGTGTTTGTTCTAGAGCGACGGATGGGCTGCAGTAGTTTCTCCATAAGCTGTATCATGTTGTACATTCATTAAACTAGAATAAATCTTGAATGATTAATTAACAGATGTACCTTGCCTTCCGCCCATAGTCGTTGACCCATTGTCAAGCCATTTTGGTTGGTTGTGGATGACATTTGTAGGTAATAATGTTATTCTGATAAGTTTCTTTGATGTAAATATCAGTGATAAAATTATTCTCACATTGACTGTGCTCCTTCCTCCCCCTCTCACCGCTGCCTTTCTCATGCCTCAGAGCTTCCGCATTTCAGCATTGTGTCAGCATTGATTCATACACTGCCTCCAAGTGTGTCTAGGGGCTAATATTGTTGACTGCATTGGGAGTTGCGTCAGCCTTCGTTTGGGGTCCACAGCTTCACAGTGCTGGTTTGTGACCCTCTTCTGAGGAAACGGAAGAGGACAAGCGGGCAGCAGGGCGCAGAACAGGTTGCAATGAACTGCAGGTCCCTCATCTTCAGCCTGTGTATTCCCTTGTATTCCCAGCATCCCACGTCAGGGCATGTGCTCTGTCAGCCCCTCTGTTAGTGCCACAATATGCTGTGAGAAGTTGACAGCTGGAGTTCTGTGTCAATCTCAAGTTGGGGACCAGTCAAGCTTCTCAAGACTACAGAAGTTTAGAATAGTGGTTGTGGCAGGAGGCATTCTAGGTGGCGGCCAAAAGCTCAATGAGCTCTTTGAATGCCTTACCGCTGCTGAAAGCCAATGAGGATTTTCTTCACTTTCTATGCTGACGCCCGCTTGTAGATTTGAGGCACATAGGAATGCTTGAAACTCCTAGTAGTGAATGAGTGACCAAGTGATAAACACAGCTCATGGCAGGTGTAGAGTGAATGGATTGCCAGGCTGTTCACAGTTCATTTAAATGTTGTGTGCTGGAAGAAACTCGTGCCTACTCGCAGTATCCAGCAAGATTGTCACATAAATCCTGTCACTTTGAAGCCTGAGAAAGAAAAGTAAACAAGCGTCCCCCCCTCAGAAGACAGCCCCTGACATTTGACCTTGGCCTTTGAATGCACAGCAAATGTGGCAAGATGAGACAATTTTAAGGCCTGTTTACAGAAAGGGAGTTTGTGAAAGGATACAGTGAACATGGTCTTGGCAAATGGAGAAACAAACAGAACCTGGAGAGCCTAAAGCAAATAAATAAAGCTGCAATCTATTTAATCAATCATTAATTGCTGCATGTGCTTTTATACTGGTCATGACCTTTGAAGTAATGCAGCAGAAATATAGGAAACGCATGTCCCCAGATCCTCTTCACATAGGTGCTGAATTATGGGTACAGGCTGTGCCGCAGCATCCCTAAAATAACCATGCTGGAGTTCAGAAGGTGAATGAGCAAAAATAATTCAATTATATTTTACCTTGTTTTAGAGGTTAAATGCCAGGCTCTGTCTTCTGATAAATTACTGATTATTATTGTACAGTGGAGATTGGTGTTTACTTTTCTTTCTGTGACTGCAAAGTGAGAGTGTTTTGTTATGTGAACTATGTGACACTTGGTGAGTGTGAAAGGAAAGGCTGTAGGAAGTTACTTTTTTTCTAACACACAGCAAAACATGAACTGTATAAATATTTCAAAATATACTAGTAGTTTCATTTGCAGTTCATTTGCAATTCTGAAGTGTGATAATAACAAATATTTTAATAGGATCAAAACTAATTCGCTGTATAGTGTTATCCATAAAACTACATGTCTATGCAAATTTAGTGGCTTTTTCAATGATGGTGTGTGCTGTGTGTAAATGACAGTGTGCTATTACACCACGCTTTAGTAATATTTTTGCAATGTGCTCCAGAATTCACCCCAGATATATACCACACCTTTACTACTATCCTGCTGAATGAGCATAGCTCATTTGCTACTCTTGTTCTCTGTGTAACACTTGGATTTTTCACAATCCCTATGGCTTAAATGATGTAGCATCCACTCCCAAAATAGTTCCCACACCACTGGCTCTTCCTTGACAGAACAGGACAGAAACACCAGCCGATAAAATACATAGGGTCACCAGAGGAAGGGGCTTCACTAAGGAGGTTGAAGTTAACCATAAAGTAAAAAGACATGTTGACTGATTGGAAAGATAAATTAGGAAGTGCAATTCACATGTATATATTGAGAAATCCGCAACGTGGGTGGGATATTGCTTACCGCTGGTGGGTTCTGGTATCAGATTTTGTTCATCACCAATACAAACGTTTAATCAAAATATGAAATAATCAAAGGTACAGTTTTGTGGGGATATTTACCCCTAAACCAGAAAATATTGCTGTTCTACAGGCTTTCTTAAAAACGAGTGAAACAGTGATACTGTTTGATGTAGCCACTGGGAAAAAATACCAGAAAGATCTATGTAAAGCAAAAAAAGCTTTTTTTGCAAAAAGCTTGACTGTTTTTATTGGTTGGACCCTTCTCGGAATATGTGGAAAAGCTAGATAAAGGTATGACTGAAAATAGAACATACAAGTGACCATCTGGTTAGATCACGTAAAGTCACTATACTTTATATCCAGCATGACAGGATGGGAACCTACTGAGCCTCTTTATTTAAGCACAGACATAATTGACAAGGTGGTCACACTGAAGATGTACTGAGCATGATGATTAAGCACACTATGGCCAAGCGGGCTTCCAATAATATTCTCAAATCTGATTACAAGTTTAGGGCTAAGCCCCTAATTGTTCTGTTTTTGGCCACTCTCGTCCTTCGAGTGATCCCAGAATCATGGCAAGGATCTGCCCTCTATCGAATACATAACAAGCTTTGACAAAGCCAATCAGTCTCGCCTATACAAGAGCTATTGGCTTTGACAATGTGTTTTGCCATGTTGTACAACAGTGTGGCTGCTGTTCAGCATGGTTAAAAGTTAGTGGAGTGTCAGAGTGGAGTGGGGGAATAGCGTGTCGTAGAGTGGATTTGCTGGAGTGTTGTAAAGTGGAGTAGAGTGTCGTAGAATTGAGTAGAGGGTAGTAGAGTTCAGAGGTTCAGTGGCAGAGAGTGTCATAGAGTGGAGTGAGGTGCAATAGGGTGGAGTGGGTTGGAGTGGGTTGAAGTAGTGGGTTGGGTTGGATTGGAGTAGAGTGGGTGGACCGAGTGGAGTGGGGTGGATTGGTGTGGGTGCACTGGATTGAAGTGGGTGGATTGAAATGGGGTGAGGTAGATTGGATTGGGGTAGATTCAAGTGGGGTGGGTTAGATTGGATTGGGGTGGGTCATTTGGATTTGAGTGATAGGGCGATGGTGGGGTGGATTGGAGTGGGGTGGGCTGTGTTAGATTGGACTGAAGTAGATTGGGGTGGATTGGAGTAGGGTGGATTGGATTGGGGTGGATTGAGTGTGGTGGATTAGATTGCTGTGGGGGTGGGCTGGATTGGCGTGGGCGGATTGTGATTGACCAGAGTAGATTGGATTTGAGTTGGTTGGGTTAGAGTTGTGTGAGTGGATTGGATTGAAGTGGATTGGGTAGCAGTTGATTTAATTGGAGTGAGCTGGAGTGGGTGGATTGGGTTGGACTGGATTGAAGTGGGTTGAATTGGAGTAGGGTGGATTGGATTGAAGTGGGGTGGTTGAATTGGGGTGAGGTTGGTTGGGGTGGATTGCAGTGGGGTGGATTGGACTGCAGTGGGTTGGATCAGAGCAGAGTGGGTGGATCGGATTGGAATGGGGTGGATCAGAATGGAGACAAGTGGGATGGATTGGATTGGGGTGCAGTTGACTGGATTGAGGTGAGGTGTATTCGATTGGAGTGGTTTAGATTGGATTGGGGTGGATTGGATTGTGTGAGGTGGATTGGATTGGAGTGGGGTGAATTGGGATGGAGTGGGTGGATTAGATCGGGGTGAGGTGGATTGGAGTGGGACAAATTGTTTTGGTTCAGAGTGGGTTGTTGGGATTGGAGTGGGGCAGGTTGGAGTGGGGCAGGTTGTTGTGGATTAAAGTGGGGCAGATTGGAGTGTGGCAGATTGTTTTGGTTTGGAGTGGGGCAGATTGTATTAGGGTGGATTGGAGTTTGGAGTGGGGTGGATTGGAGTGGATGGAATTGAAGTGGGGTGAATTGGAGTAGATTGAATTGGAGTGGGGTGGACTGGATTACAGTGGGGTGGATTGGAGCGGGGTGGACTGGATTGGAGCAGGGTGGATTGGATTGGTGCTGGGTGGATTGGGATGAGGTGGATTGGATTGGAGTGAGGAGTATTGTTTTGGATTGGAGTGGGGCAGATTGGAATGTGACTGATTGTTTAGGATTGGAGTGGGTGGATTAGTGTGGGGCAGATTGTTTTGTACTGGAGTGGAGCAGATTGAGTGGGGTGGGATGGAGTGCAGCAGATTTTTTTTGGATTAAAGTGAGTCTGATCTGAGTGAGGTGGATTGGAGTGGGGCAGATTGTTTTGGATTGGAGTGGGTTGTTTGGGATTGGAGTGGGGCAGGTCGTTTTGGATTAAAGTGGGGCAGATTGGAGTGTGTCAGATTGTTTTGGATTGGAGTGGGGCAGATTGTATTAGGGTGGATTGGAGTTTGGAGTGGGTGGATTGGAGTGCATGGAATTGAAGTGCATTTTTTTGGATTGGAGTAGGGTGCATTGGAGAGTGACAGATTGTTTAGGATTGGAGTGGGTGGATTAGAATAGAATAGATTGTTTTGGACTGTAGTAGAGCAGATTAGAGTGGAGGGATTTGAGTGGGACATATTGTTTTGGATTGGATTGGAGTGGAGCAGACTGGAGTGGAGTGAGGCAGATTTTTGGGATTAAAGTGAGGCAGATCTGAGTGAGGCGGATTGGAGTGGGGCAGGTTGTTTTGGATTGGAGTGGGGCTGATTGTTTTAGATTGGAATGAGGCAGATTGTTTTGGATTGGAGTGCACAAGATTGCAGCAGGGCAGATTATTTTGGGTTGGGGCAGATTGCAGTGGGGCATATTGTTTTGGATTAGAGTGGTGTGGACTGGAGGGCAGTAGGTGGGAGTAGGGCATATTGTTTTGGATTGGAGTGGTGCATATTGTTTTGGATTGGAGTGGGGCAGATTGTTTTGGAATGGTGCGGTTTGTTTTGGATTGGAGTGGGGCGGATTAGATTTGGGTGGGTTGGGTTGGCGTGGAACGGATTGGAGTGGGGTGAATGGGGTGAGTGGTTTAAATCAGAGTGGGGTGGATTGGTGTGGTGTCAGGTGGAGGTGGATTTGGGTAGGTTGTAGTGGGGCGAATTGGGGAGTACTGCAGGATTATGTGTTAAAGCATCATTTCAGAAATTACACATAATGAAGAAGCAATGCCGCCTTGCAATATTTAGATCAAGACATTCGTCATCTTTTCAGAACAGTGCTCATGAGCAAAAACAAAAGAAAACATAAGTGCAAAGTGATAACAGACGACTTGGCAAAAAAAAGAAAGTTAGCTGTAAAAAATAAAACTTTGCAATTTTGGCTGTCCTGCTGGGCACGTTTTTGTCAGTCACAAGCCTTCTGTTTGCAGGGCACTAGAAGTTAAAAAGATCAAAACAGTACCTTAGTCACATTGGGAGCAGCAGGACGGGCACTGAATACGTTGAAACAATCAGTGCTCTGTCCCTGCTCCACACAGAGGAATGAAAATGAGGCTTGGCCTGAAGTGACAAATTATGAAGCTGTAAAGAAAAGTGCCATGCAAGACAACAAATGGTAAGTGACAGGCGGGCTCCAAGCCCTTTACTGTACACAACAGAGTCTTGCAAGTGAGACGCATGCACTACCACATGCACTCTCAGGATCGAGTCTAAAAAAGGAGGCACAAAAATCCCCCAAACCTATTGCACAATTTGCTCTATCAGCAGTTGTGGCTGCTGCCAAGAAGAGGTGGGGGTATAGGGGCAGCACATGGATCAGGAGGTAGGGAGTGGGAATTAATAATAAAAAAACATACTTGCCGCCTCGGTGTTCGGCCACTCCTGCCATCTCGATTCTTCTTGTCTTTTTACTCCCCTCCCCCATCCAATCCCACTGCTTCTCTCATGCTGTGACCAGCATGAGAGAAGAGCAGACTTGGCCTGAGCAGGCAGAAATGCCGCTCAGTTAGGGAGTGGGAGCCTGAGCTTTGTCTCCACCCGGCTGTGGAACACAGCCGGGTGGAGAGTTCTAAGTGCGCAGGTCAGTTTGGTCGGCCTCAGACGGACGGCCAAACTGACATGCGCACTTTGAAGTGCATATGCCACTCCTCCTCCCTGGGGACATGGGGGTGGCTGGCCCCACCATGCCCTTAGTAAGCGGAAAAATAAAGTGATAATGAAATGCTTTTATTATCACTTTATTTTTCTGCTTTCAGCAGCGGGGCAACAGAAGAGCCGACCCTGCCTGTAGAAGAGCTTGAAACACAGGTTCAAGATAGAAATATCCTCATTCTGTATTAAGAGCAGCAGGGCAATAGATAATATATGGCATTGAATATTATGACAACTAAAAACAAATTACCCCAAGGAACCATGCGCTGTCTCAAAGAGATGTGTTGTGTTTAATCTGCGGGCTTCAATGCACCCATAGGCACCCATAGGCTTACCATTTGCGCACTCCAGAGCATGGACCATCTCTAGGAGCTACTTTTTTCTATGTGCATGAGCATTCCACACAAGTGCTTGTGTTTTCACAAGTGCTGTCTCTGGCCGTAGTTTGGCACAAACCACCTCCCACCCCCATTCTCCAGGGTGTCACCCTCCCCTGAATAAATGTCTATTTGAGAAAAAAGTAAATCACCTCAATATATATGTCTCCTCATATCACATGAAAGAAAAGATTTCTGACAACAGGAAGCAGTGATTGTGTTTCTTCTAGCCTCTGAACAAAAACAAAATGAGAAATCACGCTCCCTGCAAAGATGGTCCACTAGAGGGAGCTAAATGTCTGGTAGAAAACCACAACTTGTTTCATTTTCAGTAGGTGGCATCCACCACAATCGTATGCTTTGTGGTTCTATTAGAGCCCTCCCTAAATTAAACAAGTTCACTGAGAAAAAAAGCTGTTTTGAGTTGGGTTCAATTATGAAGCAACGTATTTGTTTTTTTTGTTTTTTTAAAGGAACGTTTTTTTTTAATGGTTTGCTGACAACAGGTGCAAGAATACAGCCCAGGAAACCCATCCAAGACAAGCTTTTTTTTGCTTTTTCAACATTTATATGAACACCAGTTACTTTACACAAGGACACACTTATCTTTGTTTTTTAGTTACGGGGAGATTACGTTTTTTGACAAGAATCACAGGATGTTGAGCAGGGTCGGATTGGAAAGGCAGGGCAGTGAGCAATGGGCCGGTGCCTCAGGGTAACCTGTGGGCCGGTTTCTTAGGGCCTCTGTAAAGCTGCCCAAAAAACTTACTTTCTTCCACAGCCCTCACGATGGGACATGAATGTTGTGACAGTATCTTGTTCACTCCCCTGCCATGCTGTAAATTGAGGCTGAAGGCCAGGTGTTGCTCTTGCCCTTTGGGGCCCCCTGCCTTGTGTGGCCAGCCCAGAAGCAGTGTTATCCCCTATGGGCCATCACGTTCAGGCCATGGTGGGCGTGGGGAGGGTGGTAGTATACAGGGGCTTCCCAGGGGGCCAGGTGATATTGTGCTGTTGGGCAACTCGCACTCAACTCACCCTCTCCGTCCCACCCTTCGAGCAGCAGTGTGCTTCTTTGACACCTCCCTCACCAGGTCATTGCCCTGAGACTGTAGTGGGTTGGGAAGAGGATGAGTGACAAATGTGCCCTCCCTATCTGTCAGGTGTTGTCACCTCGGTCCCAGTGTCTTTTAGGCCTTGGTAGGGGAGGAGAGGATTGTATGAAATTGGAGGTAGCGCTATGGTCAGAGCTGCAGATACTGGAACCAGGTTCCAGTCTTGGCGTCAGCTCAACATCCTGTGATTATGGGTAAATCACTTAATCTCCTTGTACCTAAAATAAAAATGATTTTGATCTTGTGTAATGTAACCCGTGCTCATGTGCGTTGCTCCAATGTCTTTAGGCCGAGTTCACAATCTATAAAACTGCATAAGAAAAATAAGAACAAAGAATTACCGGCCAGACTCCAATGAGACTAACCAGATGGTGATTCATGAAATGGACAATCAGGGAACGTGGGTAACTTTTTTGGAGTACCTGGGTCAAATGGTGATCCCAATCCGACCCTGATGTTGAGCTGACACTGATACTTGAACCTGGTTCCCCAGCTCGCAGCCCTGGCCATAACACCACATCCTCTCCCCAGACAGGGTTGCTTGTCACCTCCTAGCCCCTTTGCTGTTTTGAGGCATATTGCACAGCACCGGCTGCTGTTCAACATGTCTTAAAGTAAACAAGCACTGGCAAAGCCAATAGGTCTCTCCTTTGGGACCTCTTCACTTTGACAGTTGATTTTTGCAGGACCGTACAGCATCGGGGGACACACTGGGCAGCATCTATAAAATTAGAAAAACATTGACAAAGCCAATAGCCCTTGAAAAGGTGATACTTATTGGCTTTGCCAATGCTTGTCTATATTAGTCATAAACCTTTGGCAGAATAAACAAGGCTATCTTATGAAAAAAGATGTCCGAGGGGGGATCCACAATCCCCTGCTCAGAGCAGTACAACTCTTCATTGGAAAATTAAGGTATAAGTCACCAATGGGCAAGGGGCCAAGGTAATAGAACAAAATACCAACTAACAGGGGTCTGGAGCCGTATACTTATGTGAGTGAGGGTTTGGAGTTAAGATACTTTCCACAAAAACTGGGGTGTGGGGAGATGGGGTACACATAGCCTTGCTTTAGTAAGATGGTGAAACTATGATCCTGGATACCACTCCAAATACAGAGGTGACTCGTGGGAAGGCAAAAGGGGTGGGGTGGCACGGCACGGCACGTGGTGGGGGGAGGGGACAACAAAAAATACATATCTATAATAAATAAAAAATTCAAACGTACCTTTCTTGCCACTCCGATCCGCTCCTCGGTCCTCCAATGCAGGCACAGGCTTCCAGCCTGCCCTGCGTCCAATCCTAATGCTGCTTTCATGCTGCTGGCAGCATTAGGATTGGACGGAGTGCCCAGCCAGGGCGCTCCAAGGCAGAGTGAGAGTCTCTGCCTGCTGTCTCCAACCCAGCCAGGTTGGAGAGAGCCTAGTGCGCTTGTGTATTTGGCCGGCCAAACATGCATGCGCACTGAGGGGGAGTGCTGTGCACTCCGTCACCATCCCTGTCATTGCTCGTGGTCCTGCCCCTTTTACAAGAAAACAATAATACACATAGTCTGTTATTGTGTTCTTGTAAAACTTTTGCAGCTGCTGGTGGGGGTGACGCTCCTCCGCCATAGCAGAGGAGCCACCCCTGTCCAATTGGCTTGAATAGGACACTGGACGCAATTAATAGTTATAACAGTTCCAATTATTTGATAGTCAATGTAGGAAAAACAAAAATAATTGTTTACTGAAATCGAAAGAATACATTAATTTGGAGATTGGGCACTGAAAAACTTGATCAGAGCCCCTTTGTATAATTATCTTCAGTCTAGCAGGAAAGTAGTCCAGCACCAAAAAGTCCAACTGCAAGAATTAGCAGCAGCACGGGCTCACATGAAGTACACACAAAAAATATCCTTAAACTTCCATAGTCCACCAATTTTATCGGTTTGCGAAATGATTAAAGCCGAGTTAGTACCTTTGTTTTCATATGAAGTTCTGACCCTTGGAATAGATGTATGCAGTGCTACAGAAATATCATTTGGCAGGACTCGAAAATGCATATTTGGTCTACAGGCCTGACCGTTAGTCCTGGGACTTCTAAGCAGGAAATGAATACTCAAAAATATGTTTATAAAATCTTATTATTGTCTGAAAAGTGCCCAGGAAGACTCCCTGAAGAATTACTTTTACATATAAATATCAGGCGGTAACACATTTTCCAAGGACTGGTCAGAGTGCATAAAAACTATTGCAGAAAGCATTTAAGTAAGTGCAGAATGGAATTCTAGGTACTTGTATAATTCACTTAAAATGTGCATTAGAGAGATGATTCCCTGTCATTTTAAAGGGGTTGTGAAGCACGGAGTAAACCCATAAGAGCAAATTATGTTCCTGACACATACACAGCCTTAACCCCATAATTGTAGTTAATAGACACCTAGAAAAGAAAAGTTAAACATACGTTTATGTGGTTTTTGCTTCCAGCTGCTCTCAACAGCAGACAACAGAGCTGCTTGCTCGAGCCACACCAAACACAAATGTCGTGGAGGCAGAAGGGAAGTCACACCCATCTACTGTGCGTTTGAAATTAATTAAGCTGAGTTGTCAAAAGCCTGGCATAAAACTAATAAAACTGAGCAACTGTGCCTTCGGTGCCTGCCTAGCACTGTTTGGTCTGTAATTAGCAGACTGATTACATTCATTGACCTTTTACTGATTAGACGTGAGGGGAAGAGAGTGGCAAGCATCATTATACTGATACTTTAAACTATACATTTATGCTGTATGTATTTAATCTTCGCCTGCACAACTAATGTGATTATGCTTAGACTTGTTAAATAATATGTGAATGTATATGTTATGTGGTACTTTTGGTATCTTTTAACATTTAGGTAATTGTATTAAATTGCTAAATTATACATATGGTGTTTTACTGTGTCCCCGAGTTACTCGTTACTTATAAAGGTTCGCACTTGGATTTACTTGTGTTAAAATGAATTTAATCATCTCAGGCAGTGGTTCCCAAGCTTTTGACCTCTGTGGACCCCACTTTATCAGTACTCGAACCCGTGGACCCCCATTGAATCATTATTGGAATTCGGGGACGCCCTCAATAAGTTATTACTGAAAGCTGGTGACCTAATCTGTTAATATTACAGTTTCTAAGCAGTCATGGACCCCCTGAGGTGGCTTCGCAGACCCCCAGGGGTCCCCGGACCACAGGTTGGGATCAACTGATCTGAGGAATCACTGTCAGGCATGCATGTCAGAACTTTTGTGAGCTCAGGAAAAAAATGTCCTGTCGGACAATATGCCAGTATCAGGCATCTTTTGGTGGTTGTAAGACATGATAGCTGCCATGGATAAACAGGGCGCGGTTGCTTCACAATATGTACGTCAATTCTGCAGCAAAGGTGCAGGGTCCTAAAAAAGTGGGGTGCTTCGGAACATTCTTCACCTTTGCACCCCCTTTTGGCGCCGTGCAGCGAGGCTAGGTCTCTGAAACCTACACTTCTTAATTGAACTTTTGAAACCCTTGTAACACGTATTGCTGCTTCACATAGAGTTACAGAAGCCAGATGCTACTGTGAGCTCACTGAAATGCCCAGGGCCTCCTTTTTAGGGTTTGGCTGGCAGGGGGTACGCAGTTGAATAGTCAAGATTTACACTCGGATGCTGATGTGGGGATGAAACATCTAATTCAGGCAGCACAAGTATCACACTAAATGAATTGTCCAAGCACTAACATTATTTAATAGAAACAAATAAGACGTATTACAATTACACAAACACAGTAACATTTAGAACTTCTGTGACACTGATTTACTTCAGGAATTCACAGTAAATACAACCCTACCACATTGTTTGCTCAGAAGGGTGGAGATGAGCGAGAGGACTACTTGAGTACTATGGTTACAGCTATACAAATTAGCCCAGGATTAACCAAACCCTCCACTTGCTTTCTAATGCTGCACTGGTGTGGGTGTCTAGCTTACTGTTCGTAGTCACCTTGGAATTCAGGGTCCCTGCGGTTTGGGTCTGTAGAGACTGGGAAACAGCAGCGGCACCATACAGTCTTTGAACAGTACAAGGCTGCCTGGGATAGAGTCATTCGGCCAGGATCATCGCAGGCAAGCATAAAGTAAGATGGCTCCTTCTTTGCAACTTGCAGTTATGGCTTCAGACATGCTGGCTTTCGGGGATAGCTTTGGATCAGGTTGTTGTTGGTCCATGGATGTCATTTCACATCACATGGAGTGCCACTCGTAGAGTACAGTCTGTAGGGAAAAGCAGAGGTTCATAAGAGTGACAGCCTTTTGCAGAATCACGAGGTGAAATCAGGCATTCTGGCTGCGGGCTCACATCAATCATGTGGCACCTCACTCGATACCTCTCGCCAGCTCACATTCTGCCTTTGATGTGGAGTGCAGCAGCTCACAGAGGTGAACGATAGCATCACAGGGTATCTCTAGTAATGTCACATATTACCTCCGTCATGCAGTAATTAAGCAAGTTTGCTATGTAGATGTTTATATTGAGTTGGGCTGGGCTTTTGAGAGTCAACTCTGGGCTCTGTTAGACCAAGGAGGTCTGTGCACCTCATGATATCACAGGGACACTGGATATCAAGCTCTAGCCTCGTCCAGCACGTTATAAGCACAAAAGGCAATTTAATTCTTATTCAGCAAGTCAAAGTTCAACAACATAGGTCTTCTCTTCTGTTTAGGGATTCGGTCCTAAGCCCGTAAAAGAAGATAAACATGATATCTATATCTGGTCCAGTCCTTTATGTGGAGAACCATTCAGAGCTTCAGCAAGTCAAAAGCTGAGCACTGGATAAACAATATAGACTCACTTTTATCCAGCCTGGGGACCGTTGGCATCCCCAAATGTCTAATCAAATTCAAAGTTCAGCCCAAAATATGAGGGGGAACCTATCCATGTAGCGTTAAGTTGTCTTTTAGCTAACCCATTCTCCAAGGAGGGTATTTGAGGGTGAAACTGAAGACTTGCTATATGTGTTTTCCAGATAGGCAGTTTCTGCTTACAGAACAAAGCACAGAATGCAGGATTGAGGCACCAGCCAAGTCCTTTCGTTGAGGTGAGCACCATGGTCTGGCCACCCAGCCTAAGTCTTTGTTTCAGTGTTCTTGTTCCTCATGTTAAAGCTTCAACAGCTGGAACTGGTGTGAAGTTTAAACAAAAGCCTGAAAGGTCCTACCTGTGATTGCATAGCAAACGCCACTCTCAAAATTAGTGATGGTTACCCGAAAATTACTCTTTGGGATTTTCTTGAGAGGGAAGTATTTAGTTGATGGAAATTTGGAATTACAATCAGCCTAAATGAAAAACAAAAACATGGAAAAGTCTGAAATAACTGTCAAGGTGAGACCTGAGACAAAGGTGATCATAAGATGATTGTTGCATAATAAAGACAGTATATTTTTGTGTATACATTATCTTGAAAGCAACAACAACCACATCCATGACAAGTGGCAACTGAAATAATAAAATGATCAAGATGTAAAACAGGGTCTTTCTTTGACTAATTCTAAAACCCATTGTACCAATAAGTGGCTTTCATTCTTTTTCATTTTTGGTTGGCACCTTTAGCACATTCATATTCACAGACAGGAATGACACTTCCTTGCATGAAGCACAGTCTGTACATCTGCATTCATCAGAAATAGATCTCTGCTAGAGGGCGCTTTGGAATGTGGGCAGCTCCAGGGACATTCTTTGTGTCAACTTTAGACGCTTATACTTTCTAGATGATAGGGTGTTGTAAGAAAGGCTCACAAACCTTGTTGGGGTGTTGGCTTTCAGTTGTGAATTTGTAGTATTCATAAATCAAGACAGGGACTGTGGAAAGCAATCATGGGCCACAAGGGATTCTTCCACAATCAGACACACAGAAGGGACATTGCACACTTTGGTATTATACTTTGTGGGAGGGAGACCTCAGACAAACGCTCTGCACTGAATGCTTCTTGTCTTTCTCCGCACCTCACTGTGGTATTCAGACAAAGCTATTTATCAGGGGTGTGTGAAAATTGCTTTTATGTAATTATGCAAAATTTCAGAAAAATTACTGGGAACTTAAGTGTAATCATGCAAAATGAAAGTCTGTCATTTAGTGCTATATTTTAGTGCAATATATGTTCTTGATCCAATTTGTGACATGACAACGCATTTTGCATTAAAAGAAACACAATTTCACCCCGGCTTTCTATTAAGTAAGGCGAAGCAGCAACTTTATGTCCCCACTCTCACCAGTACTTGTAAATCAAGCTTCTTCGCTACGGTATGTGGGAAAGCTGGATCTATGGTGATGGGCAGAAATTGAGGCAGGTTGTGTTCACTCCAGGAAATCTATTTCCTCTTCTCATTTCAACTTGCAGCGGCACCAAGTCTTTTCCTCAGCCCTGAAGTATGTTCCTGTTAGACCTGACAGCCTTAGGGTGGTCACTCCTAACTTTTTGCCTGTCTCTCTCTGTTTTTTGGTCACTGTTTTTGCTGGTTTTAGAACTCTGCGCACTTTACCACTTCTGACCAGTGCTACAGTGCACATGCTCTCTCCCTCAAAACATGGTGACATTGGTTCAAACCCAATTGGCTTATTTAATCTACTTATACGTCCCCAGTAAAGTGCACTACATGTGCCCAGGGCCTGTAGATTAAATACTACCAGTGGGCCTGCAGCACTGATTGTGCCACCCACATAAGTAGCCCCTTAACCATGCCCCAGGCCTGCCATTGCAAGGCCTGTGTGTGCAGTTTTACTGCCAGTTCGACTTGGCATTTAAAAGTACTTGCCAAGCCTTAAAATCCCCAATAGGGCAGGGTGCTATGTAGATAAAAAGCAGGACATATACCTGTGTAGTTTATATATCCTGGTAGTGTAGAACTCCTAAATTACACTGCTGTGAGGCCTGCTCCTTTCGTAGGATAACATTAGGGCTACCCTCATATACTGTTTGAGTGGTACATTCTGATCTAAAAGGAGTAACAAGGTCATATTTAGTATGGCCAGAATGGTAATGCAAAATCCTGCTGGCTGGTGAAGTTGGATTTAATATTACTATTTTAGAAATGCCACTTTTACAAAGTGAGCATTTCTCTGCACTTAAATCCTTCTGTGTCTTATAATCCACGTCTGGCTAGGTTAGTTGACAGCTCCTTGTGCATTCACTCAGACAACCCTAAACACAGGATGCTCAGTCACACCTGCACACGTCTGCATACTGAATGGGTCTTCCTGGGCTCAGAGGGTGGAGGGCCTGACACTTACATTTGAAAGGACAGTGGCCTGCCCTCACACAATGGACTGCCAAACCCACAACTAGGACCCTGGCAGACAGGATGGAACTGAAAGGGGACCTGTTGCACTTCTAAGCCACTCTTTGAAGTCTCCCCCACTTCAAAGGCACATTTGGGTATTTAAACAGGGCCTCTGACCCTACCAACTCAGACACATCTGGACAAGATACCACTGGTGAAGAAACTCTGAACCAGAACCTGCAACCTGCCAAGAGGAACTGCCTGGCTGCCCAAAGGACTCACTTGATTGCTTTTCTGCAAAGGACTGCTGCCCTGCTGTTGCCCTGCTGCCTTGCTGCCCTCTGGCTCTGCTGAGAACTGCTCTCCAAGGGCTTGGATAGAGCTTGCCTCCTGTTCCTTAAAGTCCCAGGGCCAAAAAGACTTCATCCTGCAAAGAAGTCCTTGTGCGGCAAAAATTTGATGCACAGCCTGCCAGAAACGACGCACAGCCTGCATCGCAGTGAGAAAATCACTGCATGCCGAACTGGAACGACGCAGCCCGGCTCCCAGAGAGGAGACAGACGCAGCGCTAGCGTTGGGACCGGAACTTTGACGCACGGCCCAATGGATCATCTCGTAGCTGAGCCCGAATAACGCAGCCTGACTTCCTGCGAGAAGAATTGACGCAGCGCCTGCCGTGCGACAGAAATTTCCCTGCATTGCCCACCAAATCGACGCAGCTCCTGTGACTTCATCCTGCATGCCCAAGATTTCTCGGCATCGTCACTGGAGCATCCAAATCCCCCGCAACCCGAAGAGGATCCAAGTCTGCACGCCGGAAATCGACGCAAGGCCCTGGCTGCATGAAAAATATCAACGCATCGTCTGTGTGTGCCCGGAGAAACTGACGCACACCTTCCTGTTTTCCACGCATCTCCTCCTCTGCGGCCCCTTGCAGATAATTTCAACACGAACCAGGTACTTTGTTGTTGCAAGAGACACTTGTTGCTTTTTAAAGACTAAAGACTCTTTTTATCATTCTCTAAAGTGATATTTCAACGTGTGCTTATCAAATCTTGATCGTTTTGACCTACATTTAACCAGATAAATATTCTATATTTTTCTAAACATTGTGAGGAGTATTTTTGTGGTGTTATACTGTGTTATTGCATGATTTATTGCACAAATACTTTACACATTGCCTTCTAAGTTAAGCCTGACTGCTCAGTGCCAAGCTACCAGGGCATAGGATGAGTTGGATTGTGTGTAACTTATCCTGACTAGAGTGAGGGTCCTTGCTTGGACAGGGGGTAACCTGACTGCCAACCAAAGACCCAATTTCTAACAGTTCAATACTCCAGATATCCTGTTTCTGGTCTGCACCCTTCTCCTAACAGGTATACAGAACTCTTCCATGCTAAGAGACAAACTCTGAATTGACTAATGTGTGTTCACAAACAGCTGCAGTTGGGCCAAAGCAAATAGGCCACTTTTATCAAAAGTTGTCTCCTATCATATGGTTGATTTCAGCCATTCCCATGTGCATACTCCTATAGGTGTTCTACAGTTTCATCACAACCAGATAGAGAATATGCCCTTTCACTTAGGTTTCCTCTGAGGTAACAGATGTCCCATAATGTCAATTGACTTTGTATATTGGAGCAACAGAGCTCTTGTACCAGTTATAAGCAGCTCCTGGGGGGGTTGCTTCTCCAGGAGAACAAGGCACTCGATATAGGGGATGAGCAGGCAGTCCATATCCTTTGTGTTGGCGTGAGTGGCATTGGCCATGCCCTTGGCCACATTCCTTGTTTTCTGGGGTTGCTCCTCTCAGGGTTCAGGTAATTTGCTGAAACTGGCTGCATCCACGAATGGTGAAAAAATAAGCCATCCTACACCACTGAATGTTATTTGCATACATTTGGCTGTACAAAGGATTTCGAGTAAAACAGAAAAGAGATGTGTGGTTGCTGAAGTTCATCCCAGCCTCTTGTGTTTGGGCGATATTCCAGTCCAGTTTTTGCCCACCATGCAACCTCAGAATGAAAAACACAGCCTGGTTCGGAATGCAGCCCGAACATCTCTGGTGGCTATAATGAATTCAAGCATTTCTTCAATCACTTTGTGGTTTGTTACAAATTAATTTCAGCATAGTGAGGAAGGGAGACTCTCAGGACAGATTGTGTTAAACTCCCTTGCATTGCAACTGAAGTTTAAATGATACATGTTCTCTTATACATTGTACCCCTTTCCAACCGTGATTTGTGGGATGCTCCTTCGTATTTATTTTTACATAAGATTAATTCAAGTATTCCTTTCATTAGGAAGTGGAGAGGAGAGCAGTGCAGCGCATGGGATGCAAGCAACTGACCACTAATAAACGTCATGAAACACCCTATTGCCCTAAGGAATATATACATGCAAGAGGACCCCAACTTCTTACCTTCTGCTTGCACTGCGGGTTGATTGGAGGGCCCGGTCATGACAGGTTACACAAATGTACAAACAAGGAGATAACAGGATGCCTCTCCACTGGGCTCGAGGTGAAATAAGACCCGGGCCTCACAAATATAGATCAGCTGCCACCAGCTTATCATGGGCCAGTCATGGGGATGAACGAAATTAAGATTATCACTTAAGAGTGAACTGTTACCGAAAGGGCACCCGGGCGCTAATGATCAGATGGAGAAAACCGGCAAATCACTGAAGGGGAACATTTAAAAAAGGATAGGTTTTCATGTTTTCTTTTGAAAGGCCAGATAATTGTTTAAACAACAGAGTTCAGAGGGGAGGGAAATCCAGCTTTTGGCTGTAGTGCAAGAGAAACCCAACCCTAAGTAGAATGGGCCTGTTGAAAGTGCATGTAAAGTGCAGCTAGGGTGATAGAGCTGAAATGTATTTCTCAGATAGATTGATCGAATCTCATTGATGGTTAGGTGTACAAAGCAAGGGATTTGAAAATGAAGCACATATCCACAGGGAACCTGAGTAAAGTCTTAAACTCTTAAGATGAGTGAGATATGAGATCAGGGAAGAAGACCTAAAATTAGCAAAGCAGCTGCGTTTTGGTTGATTAGAAGGTGATTGAGAGTGTATGCTGGTGGTCCATCAGAGACAGAAGGTGTTACCATAATCAAGCCGAGAAAAAAACATGGCTTCAATTATGGGTTTCCTTGTGGAGTCAGGAAGGAGTACAATTGTGCAGACCATCACTGGGTATAAGAAGAAAGAGGAGGTAAAATGGCCTACTTGTCTTGAGAAAAAGAAGTCTGCATTGTAGGGTAACTTAAGATCCTTAACAGAAGGTACCCGCATGCCAATGGGAACAGTCCAGACTGAGCTGCCAGGGCAGCTCTTCTCTGAACCAGGAGACAAGGAACCCATAACCAGTTTTGCCCTGATAAGCCAGGTATTGCTTGGTTTCAGTGACACAGTGTTCACAGGATATAGATCTAGGCATACCAATCCCACTTAGGGCGACACACTAAAGTATACAAAACAATGATTAATGGAATGCTTGAACCAACCACTGGTAATTAATCAAGGACGTATCCCAGATCATCATTGTTTTACACACTATGCCACCTCAGTTTGGGCCCAGCCACAGGCAAATCAGTCTTGACCCTGCTCCAATGGGAACCACAAGCAACCTATGACTGGTGTCCCCATTGTTAAGGCTCCTCAACCAGGTATAACTTGGTTTCAGTGACAGAGCGTACAGGAGATCCAGGTCTGGGCATACCTGTCCCATTTAGGGCAAGTGTACAAAACAGTGATGTAGGCATGACAAACTACAAAAGGTTACAAAAAAAATCCTCACAAGTATAAATCAGCTGCCATCAACTGTGACCTGACCTGTTCATGGGAATGACTAAATGAAGAGTATTATTTAAGAAAGACAGTTACCCAAAGGACATCCGGGCTCTGGCTGGAGAAAACAGGCAAATCACTCATGGAGAAAATTTAGAAAGTATAGTTTTTCATTTTAATTTCGAAAGGCCAGGTAATTCTTAAGACAGCAGAGGTCAGAGGGGATGACATTCCAACTTTTGGTTGCCAAGCAGGAGAATAAACGGCCACTTATATGGACACTCCTGATCCTAGGTAGGAGGAGCCGGTTGAAGTTGTCTGGGTGTAAAATGCAGCTAGGATGATAAAACTGAAAAGTATTTCTCAAATATCTGTGTCCAGTCTGACTGATGGCTAGGTGGATGCAACAAAGAGATTTGGAGATAGTGCACTTAGGCACAGTGAGCCTGTATAAAGTCTTAAGATGAGTGAGATATAAGATCAGGAATGAAAGCCTAAAAAAGGCTAAGTGGATGCATTTTGGATGATTTGTAGGTGATGGTAGTCCAAGATAGAAGGAGTTACAATAGTAAAGCTTAAAAAGAATCAATGTTTGAATTATAGTTTTCCTTATGGAGTCAGGAAGAAGAGGTACAATTTTTGTAGACCACCCATAGTTAGAAGAAGAAAGAGACAGCAACATAACCTAATTATCCTTTAATAATATTTCTCTCTTATCACTGTTGAGCTTAAGGCATCTTTTCTTCATCCATGCACCCATTCATTCTGTTCATCCGTGAGCTCACCCTTGTTATGCAGGGGGGAAATCTTGGATGTTGGCCTGGTCATTAACATTGAAAAATGGGTGATCTAGGTGTCATCAGCGTATGCCATAAGGTTGATACCAAAAAAGCACTCAAATGCAGTGAGAGGGCATGATGTAAATATTACAAAGGTTAGTGCTCTGGGAGGAATCCCGAGGCACTCCACATCTAACCAGAAGAAAGGGAGAGTAAAATGGTGAAAGTTGGAAAGCTTGCGTTCTAGTACACATAAATAGTGTAGGTATTCTAACACCTGGTGTTAAATACCATTGTCAATGGCAATTGTTCAAGATCTCGTGGGAGACCATGTCAAATGGCTTTTGAGACCCTACTTATTCCATGAATGGCTTGAGTTTATTAGATGAGGAAAAGTCTAAGATCCTCCCCTTAGAGATGAGGATAGGCAGCGATCTTGTGCGGAAGGAAAGATGTTCTAAATCTTTAGAGACTGAACTAAGAAGAACTATATATGTATTTGCATTTTTTCCAGGTAATTTTCACAATGTTTGACATGCCAAAATATATCTGGGGAATTGTGGGGTGTGGTATTTCTGGCAAAACTCACAATTCCAGAATGTGAGGTAAGAGGCGTTCCCACACACGCTGGAGTTTAATAGGAACAGGCCACTCCTGACGAGTGCCTTAGATTCCCTTTGTTCCTCTTTCTCCCTTTCCATTTCCTTCTCTCCCTCACCCCACCTCCTCCTGGGTCTCCGACCTCCGATTTGGCCCCAGCAGTAATGAACTCTGGCATGGCTTAGGTGATTCAAGTGTGGAGAAGGAGGAGGAAATATTAGTTCATAGATGGGTCACTGATCTGAGAAGTTCAGCTGGGGTTCCCTGGCCCATAAGCACAAACAGAACCGGCACTAAGGTCACCTGCAGCAAAGGCGGAAGACAATGAGGGACATATGCTCGGAGTTAACTTTCCATAACTGTCCATCATCAGCCAGCAACACTGCCCCATTTCCCCTCCAGGTTTGCTCTACAACAACCCCTGTTAGACAGCTTATGAGAAACATAAATGTCTCCCTAGTGATTTAGGCCAGAGCATCCGACTTTAAGGTTCAAAAGTGTTGGGGGTTTCTTTGACTTCGTCCCTTTTGAAATGCATTAAGTGCAAGTTAATGTAAATAAAGTCCTACAGTTTTTTCTCTAAATCACCCTCTTGGCTGTTGTCAAATAGTCGCATGTATGAAAGCGGGACACTGGGGGCACTGGATCGGGACGAGGCCTCTGAGACCCGCATGAGGCAGTCATAGCTCAGTCTGCATATTTTACAAAGTTATGTGATTTCTCTCTACATCTCTGTATTTCAGTTTTGTTTGCTGCCATTTTAAATGTAGGCAAGTTCCAGGTTGGAACAAGCTGCCAGTTCTTGGTGTGTCTTCTTTAATAGGTGATAATTATTTTGGCTAAGGGTAGAATAGTAGAAGTGATTTTTTTTCTCAAGCAGACATCAAAGGCCCGATTCATTAAAAACGTAATAAATCTGCTACTGCAGATTTGTTTCTACGAGGGGTGCAGATGTACTACTATCTGGAATTCACTAATTTCTTCTGGAATAAGAATCAGCATCGAAGGCTTTTTATGGTGTAGGTTTCCATGTGGATTCAATTGAGAATCACGTGATTCAAAGTTTCTATGCCCTACATTTAGAGTTCTACATAGCAGGGATCTCCACAGAGATCTGCATTTGGAGGTATAGATTATTTGGTACAAATACACTTCAAAAAATATTCAAGGGGAAAATATACTTCCCCATAGAGAAAGCCCTTCCCTACACCCACACCTACTGGAATAAATGTCCAACCATTTCCAGAGTGGGAATGGTTCCGATCATAGGGTGACAATGCCAACAAATTCCCATGTCTGTGGATGTTTGGAAACTTTAAAGGCAAGCCATGCCTTGCAATGCCCCGTTTTCTACCCTTTTACTTGATTCGGGGCTGTGGAGATCTTTGCACTTGTGTCAGAGGAATTAATGGGCTTAGGTCTGCCAGCAATCCTTTTGTGAGATCCTGACTGGAGAAGAATAGTAAATTTGGTCGTAAACAAAAGTTTACAACTAAATTTACCTTTGTGAAAATGGCCCAGTGCGTACAATAGTGTCAGGCAGCAGGCCAAACGTTTCTCATTCCCACAGAATAAACAAGGCGCAGGAGAAGTAACATTCATTTACATAACACTAACCCCTGTAATGTGCAGAGTTTAAAATAGGCAGAAATGTAAAACCTGGGGAAGAGCAGAAGGGACAAGAGCTGTAGAGCATCAGGAGGGCTCCAAATGTTGTTCTGTCAAGGGCGCTATCTGATCAAAAACCGGCCCTGGTTGCACTTAGAACAATAAAAAAAAAACATACAAACTGATGTGATTTTACATTTCATTTAGTTAAAAACAAACAAATGGGAGAAAATGTGCTTACCATGCTGAGCTTTTAGGCGGAAGGCGCAGCATAGCACTACAAGCACTAATACATGAAAGGTAAAGAAGCAGGGAGGTCACGCGGCACTGAACATTGCAGAAAGGAGTGAAGGCCTCAGAGGCGAGAGGAAAACGAATTATGCTGAAGGGCTTCTGCACAGCTGAGAGAACCCCTACAATAATAGAGGCGCCTCGCCCAACTCTCGAAAAGTCGGTAAAAACGAGATTTTGATACTGGATTTTTACCTTTGTCTTTGATGTGCTTATATTTTTATTATTTGTTTTCACATAAAGGGTTATCACAGTCTCATACACTCCCAACCAGTAGAGGCAACTGCGGTAGCTCCGCAGACTGCATGGCTGTGCGGTGTGTGCTTTACCGGGATGTGGTAACCGCGCAGCACGAACAGCCTCTGAGCGGGTGATTATGAGGAGTGATTATGAAGGGTCCGCTGCCGCATCCTAGCAAACAAAGTCAATAACGCGTTATAAAAGGCCAATAAAGACATTAACCTGCTTCAACAAATACCATTAAGGTTGTGTAACCTGGATATCTGTGACTGGGTCTGCGGGCAGATTCTCTGCAGAGGTCACTGCAGAGTGAAGGCGCATTGTTTTAGCACTCAGCATCGCCGTGCTGCGGCTCTCAGCTCGGCCGGGCTGCTGACAAAGCCAAGAATGTGAAATCCACACCTTCCAGGTTCACGGCGTTGACGCAGAAACTGATCCTCGGCCGGAACATGCTTGAGGGGCAATTTTGGTCGGGTGTGCCTGGTCTGCTATTGCTGACAGCCTCTCTGCCTCTGGCAGTGATGGATGAGCGCTCTCTTGGTGTTCTGACCCCAACCGCTCTTTGGTGGGTGATGGACGCTTGACCAGCGAGGATTTGTACCGTCAGCTACCATGGTTGGTACAACCCCACAACTGGTCGAACATATTTGGTGCTCACATTTCTATGAAATATCTATAGTTCGTCGCTCAGAAGCAAAATGGCAGTGGATATGTCTTTGTAAAGATCCCTGATCCTCGTCTCTGTCTTATCTTAGGATGACTTGGCAAGAGAAGAACTTCCTACGTCGGATAGTTAACTGCAACAGAGCCTATTGCACAGTGGTGATCCTTCTAGGTGCCCCCTCGTCCTAACATTGGCAACATGAGAACCCTAACATTAGAAGTGCTCCCAAGAGGCTGCTGCAATATGGCCAAGCTGTCCGACATGGTGGATGTATGAGCTCAGAGCTCCGCGCAGGCTTAATTGCATCCTGCCTGCATAGGTCCGAAGCGTGAGCCCTCTCGCCACATGTGTTGGTGAAGTGGGGGGGAGGGCTGCTGGAGGGTCCATCCTGGAAGCTGGGACATATTTTCACCCTGTGAGGCAGCTGAAAAGGCTGGAGTAGTATCGAGACCTGCAGGCTGACAGGTCCTGAGACGGCCTGTGAGTACGGGCCTGAGCTCGGGAAGACAGTGCGATTAGACCGGGGAGTCCGGCGACATCGCCCCTCGCTGACCGCATGAACTAATCTACTTGACTGCTGTGAAGAGGAGGTCGGGCGATGGATACATGAACTAGAGGCAGCGCATGGGTGCAGGGTGCACCGATTGGGTTACAGAGTCCACCCCTGGCAAAGACTTGAGGTTGAGGTTTACCAGCGGACATGCCTGATGCCACTGTGCCCCCCTGCTGCTCGAGCGACCGACCGACTTGGTTGGAAGGTGATCCTCCTTCCTTGGCCTGAAGCGGGACCGCAAATCCTCTAATTTGCCCTTTTTGTAGGCTGGGGAGTCAGCTGTGTAGGACCTTACGGATTGGGGCGGCGGAGGCACTCAGGCACCTTTGGGAGTGCAGTTGGCCTCCGGCACAGATGCTGCCCTTGGAGAGCTGCGTGGCTGCCCCGTGGAGCTCTCAACAGCATTTGGGAGCACAGCCCAACCTGGGATGCCACACCGGCACTGAACTGATGAGCAAGGAACAGTGGGCTTAAGGGGTCCTTCTGACAACTGGTCGCTCCCCTAGAGGGTGGCACAGGATCATCACAGAGTATTAATCAGGCCAGAGCTCACTCCACTGGCCACCGCCCTATACAGTTGGTTGTCACACTGAGATATGGAAGACATCTGGCATAAAAAACACATGTTAGACAGAGTCTACTCCTTTTACTCTGGCCTTTACCACTTGCACACAAGGATCGACTGCGTAGTATGCTCTACAGCCTTGAGCAGAAGAATCACACATAAGGAATATCGTGGTTGCACCCTATCAGACCACAGTCCACTGCTGTGGACACTCCAGCCAACTAAGGAGCACACCTTGATACCGATATAGCAACTCCACCCAACAGCCCTTGCTGATGCCACCTTTCTGGCTTCCTTTGGGGAAAAGTGGCCCAATATTTTGCCACAAACCCTCTGACAACGGGTGGAATGGGAGGCTTTAAAGTTTCAGTTAGTGGGTACTGCCATGGCCAATCGATGGGCATACATAAAGACCTTGAGTGGGAGCTTACACGTTTAGACAACACTCTTCATGAGTTAGATAATATACAGGGCCCTGATCTGGAAGCCCTCCCACTGTTGTTGGAGGCTCTGGAGACGTACAGTGTGTCCTTGGAGCACCTTAGATGCCACAACTATAAGGCCTATGTGACTCGGATCGCCAAAAGACGACTGTAGCAGACACATGAGGAGGAGGGAAATTTGGGAGGATGTTGGCTTGGCATGTGAGGCCAGAGGGCAGCGGGACCCCCCATTACTCATCTGCTGGCCTCCACTAAGGCCACATTTTTCTTGCCTCAAAACATCAATGAGGTTCTGAGACTACTATACATTCCTTTACCGATCAATTGAGGCAGAGCTTCTGGCTATATTTGGCCAGTTCCTGAGCCAACTGCCCCTTTGCACCCTCCCGGCAGAAGTAAGTGATGCACTGGGAGACCCGATCACGACCCAGGAAATTAAGGGTGCCATCAAGGCTGCAGTGATGGGTAAGTCATCAGGGCCTGAGGGACTCCCCTTAGAGTTCTATGCAGAATTCACAGGAGTGGTGGCACCAAAATTAGAAGAGACGTATGCAAAGGTCTATGAGGGCGACCTTCTTTTGGCCACATCCAGGAAGGCCCTGGTAGTTCCTCCACTACAGGCGACTGTAGCAGATTTCTGACCCCTTTCCATGCTCAATGTAGATTTTAAAATACTCATTAAAGTGCCCACTGCTAGGTACTACCCTATGGGCAGGAACTAATTCATACAGACCAAAATAGGCTTATACCTGCCCACGATACATCCCTTAACCTGTGCAGATTCTACACTGTCCTGAACAGTTGTGGTGCTGTTGATAACCCACTAGTCATGATTGTGTCGGTGGCCCTAGAGAAGGCTTTCAACGCAGTGCAGTGGTACTTACCGGAAACCACCATGCGCCCAAACGGGCCTGGGTGCTATCTGGATCCAATGGGTACGCTTACTATACACTCAACCGATGGCAAGAGTCTGTAAAGGGCGCATGATCTCCAAATCATATGAAGGGTTCCAGGGCATGCAACAGGGCTGCCATCTTTCACTCGTGCTGTTTGCTCTGGTCATTGAGCCCCTGGCAGAGTGGTTCCGCAGGTGTGGACTGGGGCATCAAGGCAGAGGGCACAGATCATGTTAGCTCCCTCTATGCAGGCAATCTGCTCATTTATTTTTGGTGACCATACCTTGGAAGGTCTCAACATTTTGGTTCAAACAGTTTGACACACTTCTCCGGAAGCTCACCTGGGATAAGGGGCTGCCACAGGGTTGCTCTTATGACCATGTGGTGCCACCCCCTTGAAGGCGGCCTGGGGTTTCTGAATTTTTTATTATACTATATGGTGGCTCGACTCCAGTGGATTGCTAGATGGAAGTGGGTTAGCGGAGATTGGCCAGATGGATTTTGAACCCAATCAGGGGTTACTACACGCTAAACTGCTCAATCCTTATCTTTGGATACCTCACCAGAACACATTCCTGTCCACGGCATTGTGTTGATGGCAGTGGTGCATGAAACAAATGGGAGGGCTAATGCCTTACACTCCTGAGCACCCACAGGGATTTTTTAACCTTTTTTTAAGGCAGGACAGCTAAGCCACTGTAAGAGCCCGGTAGAGAGACTACAAGTGACTGCTTTCATGATGGAGAATCTAATACCACTTGTGGAACTGGTGGACAAACCAGCCTCCTGTTTGGTCAGTTCCTAAATTACAAAGCACTTACACATATGTTCCACAACCTCTGGAGTAGTGGTGAGCCAGAGTCCCAGAAACACAAGGTCATTGAACTTTTGCTGGTGATGGACACTGGGAGCCACCTGGTCATATGGTTCCACAAAACACTAAATAACATGGCCAAGACACCTTTAGACTCCCTTCGGGCATGATGGACAACAGACTTGGGGTGGGACTTGATAGATGCCAAGTGGAATAGAGCACTGGCGTATCCCCAGAAAGCCTCCCTAAACTCATGATTCAAATACATTCAATACAATGATACACATTGGACATACCTGACACCACATAAGCTTAGGGCCATTTATGGAGGAGAGGCTAGGAGATGCCCTTGTTGTGCGGCGCTGGACGCTGACTTTGTACACATGACATTGGGCTGTCCGGGGCTCTCTGGGTTCTGGGATGTGGCTATATCCAAGTTTAATGAGACCCTAAACAGGTCACTAACAAATGCTCCTGAAATCTGCCTACTGGGATATTTCCCTAGACCCCCGCTTGAGAAAGTGGGGAGCAGGTTCACTTATCTGGTGCTTGCACTGGCCAAAAGACATATAGCCAGGCCTTTCTAAGGCCTCAGTGGGACCCAGAGTGGAGACATAGTTTGGGGATGTCACCCTGTGAGCTCGAGCTGAGGAAAGATAACTGATGAGGAACGAGGCACAGGGGGTTGGCCAGCAGCCTTTAGCCCACCAGTGGTTCGAAGTGGTAGATGAGTGGGAATCTCTGACAGATGCAGGTGAACAGGCTGATAGTGACTGAGAGGGACTGGAGGTGCCCACCTGACTTTGCCGTAGGGCCTGAGGGTGCCCCTGGGGCTGCCTGGGCGACTTCCTGCTGGGGCCTGCCTGAACCAGATGGCCTGGGTGACGATGGCTGTGGCTGAGTCACCTTTCCCCTTCCTACCCTCTACCCCCTCCTCCACCCAGACTGGCTGGGAGCCTCCCCGCACGTTACACTCCCCCCCCCAAAGAAAACCTATTTATGTGAAGAACTTCCACAGGACACCTGTTTTTGCTCAAACAAGGTTTGTGTTTAACAGTTGATTTGTTTCTTTAATTTTGTTTTTATTATTTCCTGTATCTTGGCTCTGCACTCAGACCCCGACTCCCCTATGGGTGAGCTGGCTTTTGCTGTCTCTGTTAGGGACTCCTATGCCCCTTACTTGTTATAAAAGCACAATATTAAGTGCAGACCCATGAGATGTCTTGGCCACGGGTTGACCCTTCCCCTGAACTTCGGGGTTCAAGGGACTACAAGGCTTTAACTAAGAAAGTCATACATTCCTGGATGGGTTGGGACCACTAAGAAATGTTTCATTAGAACTGGATATACCAGTAACACACGAAATATGGTCTAAATTGTTGATGCAATACATGTCTTGCCATTGTTACTAAGAAGAACCATACTATTGTCTCTGTTTATGCTAACAATGCCAATAAAACATTAGTTTTTTTTTAAAAAGAGGCTGCTGCAATATGTTTCATACTTGCTGAGTCTAAGATACCAATTTAGTTAATTAAGGTTCTTATACAGAAATGTCACCGCCCGTTTGTTAAAGTGCTTTACAGTGTAACAAAAATGTAACTTGAGCATACAAGTATACAACTTAAGAGATTTGATAAATACCATTGCCGACTAGTTTACTCTTAGCAGTTGTAGTTAAAATCATCAACAACTCATTAACATGGATACCACAGGCATGTCCCTATAGGAGAAGGGGGTATTAGTGCAGAGAGACAGAGGAATAAGAATCATTAGATCTTGACCTGTGGTCCAGGGACCATGGGAATCACCAAAACCTACTCAGTGGGTCCGTGACTGCTTAGAAAATTTAATGATATTAATATATTAATTAAGTGTATCAGAAATAAAGAAGCAAAATGTCCAGTTGATAATTTTAAAATGTTCTGTAAATGTGCAGAAATGTGAAATTGGAGGCTAAAAATTAAGTTAGTGTCCTCAGATTAATTTGTGGGAGAAGTGCTAGTGTATCAAACAGAATATAATGTGGACGATGGGTATCCTCAACTGAATTAAAAAAAGCTCCAACTTTACTATTAAAATTTTGATTTTCTAAAAATATTTGTTTGTGAATTACATTAAAAAAATAATAAATTGAGTAGTTGTTTGACGAATGCTTGTTTCTGCATTTTTGTATTACTGTTTTGCAGTTCAAATCATCAAAAATGCTTAGGCCAGAGTCCTCAACTTCCATAATGACTCAGTGGAGGTCCCCGGACTCCAATAATGATTCATTGGGGGTCTCTGGGGTCCAGTAATCATTAAATGGGGGGTCCACAGTAGTCCAAAGGTTAAGAACCACCAGGTTAGATCATGAAAGCATCCAGTCATAGAACTACATATTTAATGTTAGTTAAAGAGAAACGTTTTAGCCTTTTCCTGAAAGGAACCAACTCTTTTTCACGTCCAAAGAGTTCTGGAGTGTGCATGGGAGCTGCACTAGCAAATGATTTGTGTGAGGCTTGATGGGCTTTGAATTTCTTACTTTCAAGTCCGAACGTTGCCTTACACCTCAGCATGCTTTCTTCATCCAACATGCGCAGTAGGGAGCAGAGGTATATTGCTGCAACAGACAGTACAGGCTCATCAGAAGCAGTCAGAGGTACTGGAGGATGCAGGCAGACTTCATCATACCTCACCTTAGTGACGGTGGCAACAGCAATAGTTGAACGAGCACAGTTGCGCAACGTTTTGTAAAAAATAGTAGAATTTATTTCCGGGATCCAAAAAGAAACGTCAGTTGCAGGTTGAGCCCCAGAGCAGGCACGGACTCACGCCGACAGACACAGAATGTTAGCACAACCCGAGATGAACATTCTAATCCCTACAACCACATTCCAGAAAGAACACTGAAGAAAGCTGCAGAGATAAACCAAAATAAAAATACACCGCAATAAAGACAAAAGAAACATTTTGCCCTTACAACATTAACAAACTCAAATAACTTTAAAATTTAAGAGTCTATGAGATAAAACGAAAACAGAAGCAATGAAGGGTGACTACGTAACTTAATAAAGATGAAAGTGATGTTAAGTAGCTAGAACTGATAACAGAAGCTTGTAGATCAATTACACACAATATCCTTCAGAAACTATAGAGGTTTCACAATCATACCGGATCTAGTGGTCAAAGTTATTGTTGAAGTGGTCAGTAGAATGGTAAAGCCCTGAATGGGCAACACTGATTGGGACCTTGTTCATTACAATAGTGGTGTGGAATAGGATCAATGGAGCCCCATAACTATTCCTGGTGAAATGGGCATCGTGCTTCACATTTAGTTGGTAGATTCCTTCATTATTATCATTGTAACAAGAACTAACACTTGCAACATTCGTATTACTAAGCTTACAGGAAAAACTTGTCTGGTCCAGTCCACGTGTTCAGATACGTGACCACTTTTAGAACCTGTCTAAGTTCACAGATATAGACATAATCATTATGCAGCAATCCCATTGACACACTATAAATATCATCATCACATACCTTAAGGCGTTAATTTATTCTTACGTTTGACTAAATTTCTTTTGCTCCACCAAGAACCATCACTTACATGAAGTGAACCGTTGTTCCATCTTGTAATCCAGGTCAAGTCCTTTCAAATGAAGACGCGGGTCCTAAGCTGTTGCCAGTGCAATTATCCTTGAACGGAGCAAAGTTGTTACCATTATTTAAAAAATTGTAGATTTTTTTTTCCAAGTTCCAACCTGAAAAGCCAGCCTGAAGCTGAGCGCCACATCATTCAGAGGCCCTCTCCAGCTGACAAGAATGTTAGCACAGCCCGTGATGGACATTCTCATCTCTGCAGCCACATCCCACAAAGAACACTGAACACATCTGCATTGATAATCCACAATGAAAATAAAAGACATAGCCGGGGCTCGCAATCCGACACAAAACGACAAACGTATCAAGTAACAATAGATTCAAGAACGTTTGATCCTTTGCTAAAATGAAAAGATCTTTTTAAGAAGAACACTGTGGGGGTCATTCCGAGTTTGGCGGGCGGCGGTTGCCGCCCGCCAAGCAGGAACCGCCAATTGGCCGCTCCGCGGTCAGAAGACCGCGGGGGCCATTCTGACTTTCCCGCTGGGCCGGCGGGCGCCCGCCAAGGGAACGCCCGCCAGCCCAGCGGGAAAGAGCCTGCAACACTGAAGCCGGCTCCGAAAGGAGCCGGCGGTGTTGCAGGTGTGCGACGGGTGCAGTTGCACCCATCGCGCTTTTCACTGTCTGCTAAGCAGACAGTGAAAAGCATACTGGGGCCCTGTTAGGGGGCCCCAGGACACCCGTTCCCGCCATCCTGTTTCTGGCGGTGAAAACCGCCAGAAACAGGCTGGCGGGAAGGGGGTCGGAATCCCCATGGCGGCGCTGCTTGCAGCGCGGCCATGGAGGATTTGCCCAGCTGGGGCTAATCCGGCAGGAAACCGCCGGACCCGGTTTTCCGACCACGGCTTTACAGCCGCGGTCGGAATGGGCAATGAAGCACCGCCAGCCTGGTGGCGGTGCTTCAGTCGTTCATGGCCCTGGCGGTCAGAGACCGCCAGGGTCAGAATGAGCCCCTGTGTGCCTTCCACGACTCCCATTAAAATAGTGAATGGGCGTTAACATGCTCTTCCAAGTTTGTAGTTCACTCTGCTCTTTTCGCTTTAAGTATCTTCTGTTCAGACTACATAAATTAGCATTTATTGGCCTAGATAAAACCCCGAAACAAACGTAATACTCGATCTATTCAAAAACAGTACTATGGAGGAAAATCCATCACACCTCACAGCCTGGTTCTGTGCTCTAAAACAGATTACGTCTATGATGTTGCACCACAGAGGCACACTGGGATCCAAGGCAAGGTCTTCTTGGAGGACCGTGGGGCTGGGGCTAAGCTCTCAGGGCTTCATTCTTCACCTTGATTCGGGTCCGCTTTATTAAAACATCTTGCTGTCACTGGTTCGCCCATCACAAAATTGGCAAATGAATCATGGCTACAGTCATGCTGCCATCTAAATACGTGAGATCTAAACCCAGCGACCTACGCCTTTAATTCTGATATATTCGTCACTGCCTATTCATGACTTTAGTAGACACCTGGAAGGTCACTCAACGGATCGCTGATTACTTCAGATGATGCCTCTGGAATGGACTCTGGTGGATGTGAGGGAACAGCTTTCGGAGATCAATAACTAAAGCCATTGTCTGCCTTGCTCTTGTGTAGTTTATCAGCGGCCCCTGACATAATTAAATCATAAGACTGTTTTTAACCAGTGTTGGCAGGTGGTAGGTCCTTTGCTCAATTAGAACTAGAACAAGAGGGTTTACATCTGACAGAGTGTAGAATATCTCAGGGCTCTCGCAGTGGGTAATTCCCTAAAGTTTACCCCTTACACACCCCTTAGACACAGGCCATAGAAGGGCCCATATCCTTCTGGACCTACTGAACGGAATTGGATGGGAACCGGCCGGATTTGTATTGAATTCACCAATGATGTATTGCAAATATTCCATCTTAATGGCATTACCTGATCAGATCAGGTCTGACAGACCTGATCTGCAGAAGTATCTGCTTCTGTTCAAGACCGAAAACCACTTCCACTTAACAGGCATTTCCATGCCTATAGACACTAATGATTCCTTCTATCCTACTCACTACATACCTCTTCAGCAATGGCCACCCGCGGCCCTCTGGCAATGAATCAACCATTAGTGTGGTAGAGCGGTGCTTTTCACAAGTCTGAAGTAAGATTTCCATCACAAACCGAAGGCTTATTTGGTTTTGTGGAGGGTGTGCAGTGATTGGGTAAGTATATCAATTTAAATAAGTTATTTCCGGTGTGCAGCCGAATGGCTTTTGCAAACATCTTCCACATTTCCTTCACTGGTACTGATACTCACTTTCTTGAAAATGTATGGGTGTGGTTACATAGCTGATGTTAAAGAGTGCTTAATAGTCATTTGATTGCATGTTCTCACTGCATTAAGTCTATGTTCCTAGTTCTGCCTAAATATGTGCTGTTGTAAGGTGGGGTGTGATGGGCAATACTGTTCTGGGATAGTATATCCAGCTAACTGGCTTGTCCATGCTGTGTCGTTTGCTTCTACAGAGTTCTGTTTTTTTGTTTTTGTTTTAATCACATTTTTATTGTTTTCGTCACAGTTCATATAATACATTGCATGTTGTGCATGATAGTATAACTTGTCTTCTGTCCTTGATCCTTGTCAGGGTATTTTACATTTGTCTGACATAGTTGCACCATCTAACCTCCAGTCAATATGTTTCTAAGGGACCCATTCCAGCCCGGCATGCCGGTGAATTACATTATCATGGCACATATAACTTCAATAATCGTTAATGTGTTCTCCAATAACCAATAACATTCCCCTCCCCACTTCCCCTTTTTCTACATAGTTCTGTTTAATGTGTTATGTAGGACATATGATTGTTTTCTGTTTTATGATCCATACTGTAACTAAAAGGTCTGATTTAGAGTTGGTGGTCCTCTAGCAGTGTACCTTGTCCGCAAAAATCTGGTCTACCTGTCTCATTTGGAGACGGATGACAATGTTTCAAACACTGAGGTACCTGATTCCTTTACTTTGAAGTGAATTGCCATGATGATGGTTCTGTTTAAGATAAAGAGATGACTTCTGGTCCAGGGGTCATCTCTAAAGTTGATGAACAGTAGCCCATCTGGATGGCAGACTTAGGGGGTCATTCTGACCTCGGCGGTAAAAGGCGCTTACCGCCGGTCAGAAGACCGCCATAACACCGCTGCGGTCGCGGTAAACCGCCACGGTCATTCTGACCCGCAACTGGCAAACCGCCAAAAACCCGACAACAACAAAAGTCCGCCACACCAACGGCCAGCGAAAAACTGGCGATGACCAAACCTCCATCGTCACGCCAACAGAAATACGCCCATGCTAATCTGACCCACAAATCCCGCAGCGGTCTTTCAACCGCGGTATTCCATTGGCGGTACACACCGCCGTGCTCAAAATACACACACCTTTACAAAACACAGCCACATTGGACAATTCAAAACACACACACCTGATACACATACACACACCACTCCCACACACCCATTACAATATAAAACACACACCCAGATCACCCACAAACCCTTACGAACACGATTGCGACTGAAGGCCAGAGAGAGACAGCAAAGAATAGAGTACACCATCACACAGAGGCAAATCACAACATCACCCACAGCACATCCACGCACAAAACACCACACACCACCACACTCAACACACTCTACAACACATACACCACCCCACACCTCATCCACACCACCCCATGGCACCCCAAAGACACCCCAGGTTTTCTGACGTAGAACTCAGGGTCATGGTGGAGGAAATAGTTTGGGTAGAGCCCCAGCTCTTAGGGACACAGGTGCAGCACACCACCATTGCCAGGAAGATGGAGCTATGGCAAAGAATAGTGGACAGGGTCAACGCTGTGGGACAGCATCCACGAAATCGGGACGATATCAGGAAGCGGTGGAACGACCTACGGGGGAAGGTGCGTTCCATGGTATCAAGGCACAACATCACGGTGCAGAAGACTGGCGGCGGACCCCCACCTACTCCCCCAGAATTTACAGCATGGGAGGAGCAAGTTGTTGTGATGGGTTCGGTGCGCGTTCTTCAGAACGTTTGTGTTCAGTGGATTCTGGAGATGACAGTTTGACCTGTTTCTCCGAGTTGCTGGATGCTAGGTCGCCCATTACCATTAAAGTTGTTTACAATATCTTTATTGTGGACCGATACTTTCATTCACCACAGTTTGGCGACGAGGGACTTGGCGTGACCTAGGTCTGCAGCGGCAGGGTGTTTTCCTGGAGGAGTGGATACGATCGACATTGTCGTTTCCCGAGGGAGAAGTGGGTGAACCTGCGTTGTCGTTGACACCTCGATTTTCACTGGAGTAGCGGGGCAGCTTTGAGTGCGCTGCTTCGTGTTAGCGTGTTGAGAGCCAGCGCCGATACTGTCATGCAGAGAGCCAGCACTGATACTGCCATTGACATCGAAGTTTTTGGTGGAGCACCAGAGCGGTTTCCTTTGTGCTGTTTCGGGCGTGTGTGCGGAGAGCCGGCACTGAGGAAGGAGTGTCACTACTGATGACAATACCGCTGTTTCCTGTGTGTAGGAAACATGCGCGGTGTTTTCTGGAGGAGTGGAACGGCTGGGGCTTTCAGTATGCGCAGGAGCCGGCGCTGATGTGACATCTTCGTTTTTTATACTGAACCTCTTGTGCAACCGGAACCTCTTGTGCAAGAAGTAGATTCCTGGGAACATTACTTTTGTTGTTTCTGCTCGTTTCTATAGGGACTCTTTGAAACTCCTGACTGCATTTAAGTGCCTCTACTGTGAGAACTTTTTACTTGCTTTTTGATGTTCATGTAATGGCTACATAGCTTTTCTGTTCACTGCATTGCATCGTTTATTTTGAGTTAATACGTACTTGACAATTGCTATGATGGCCAACTACTCCAATATTTCTCCACCACCTTTATTTCTACCTGTTCCAGGGGTGCCAATCCTGCCTTGGGAGGATTGGGTGGAAATGCTGGAGAATTATATTGTTGCCTTGGATGGTCAGGGTTATTCTCCTCAAAGGAAAAAAGCTATCCTTTTGAGTACTCTGGGGTGTGAGGGTCAAAGGATTTTTAAATATCTTCCTTCTTGTATGGGGCCCAATGGACAGCCTATGGACGATATTTATAAAGAAGCAATTAAGAGGTTGGAGAACAGGTTTGCAAAAGAAACTAATTTAGTTTTAGCTAGGTATAAATTTTACACTCAACCTCAAGATCATCATGAGTCTATTGATGATTTGGTGTCGCGGTTGAGGGAATTGTCTGTTAAATGCAAGTTTGGTACCATGACAGATGAACTGATACGTGATCAACTCATTGTGCAGTGCCGCGATAAAAAAATTCAGGAGAGGCTATGGGCGGCTAAGAATCCCACGCTACAAGAAGCAATTGACTTGGCAAAAGTGATGGAGGAATCGAAACGCTGTATTAAGGAATTGGAAAGGAAAGAGAAAACTGTGGAAGTTATGGCTTTAACAAATGATTCTATAATTTTGAGACCAGAAACTGGAACTGCAGCAAAGAAAAACATGCTTGGTGGTAGTAAGGGGAGAGAGTGCTTTAGGTGTGGTAGTACTTTGCACTTGGGTGACTCCAAGAAATGTTTTGCCATCAATAAGGAGTGTCGCAAGTGTGGTCGCAGAGGACATTATGCCCGTGTGTGCAGAGAAAATACTCGGGGTACTAAGGAATTTAGATCAAGCATAAATTTGGTTGAGGAAAGTGGTGAGTCTCCTTGTGAGGATAGAGTACTTGTGGTTGGACAAGACTCCAACGTGAAAGCGAGTGTGAGTGATCGTAGATGTTATAGACTGACAGCCTCTTTTTTAATTGGGGAAGTTCAACTAAACCTCATGGTGGACTCGGGTTCGTTGTACACCATTATTCCTGAGAGTCTTTTTAGACGTTTTTGGGGTAAAGAAGAGTTATTACCTAAGGATATATCCCCGGGGGGATATCAAGGGGTGGAAATTATGTTGCTGGGTTACATGGTGAAGGAAATTCATTTTGGGGGCAGGAAAGTTCTTGGAAAAGTTTATGTGTCTGTTGAGGGCCCACCTATATTGGGTTGGATGCATCAATATGATCTCAACATTGTCATCAGTCCCAGAGCGTCCAATCAGGTTTTGTTGGTTGCAAATATACTTTTGGAAGATATTTTGGAAGGTGCTGGGGATGTCTTTAAAAAAGAATTAGGATGTCTAAAGGGCTACGTGCATAGAATAGTATTGAGAGAGGATGCTCATCCTATCCAACATAAAGTCCGCAAGATACCATTTGTGGTAAGAGAGGAAGTCAAGAAAGTGATTAACAACATGTTGATTGAGGGTATCATTGAACCGGTTGAAGTGTCTCCATGGATTTCCCCGGTTGTTATTACGCGGAAATCGGATGGGAAGGTTCGGTTATGTGTGGACTTGAGGTCTGTAAATCAGAACATTGTCGTTGATACTTACCCTTTACCCAATATAAATGAGTTGTTATCTGCGGTAAAAAATGGTAGGTTTTTCTCTAAATTAGATTTGAGGAGTGCTTACCATCAGATTAGACTTCATCCTGATTCCAAGCATGTCACGGCATTTGTCACTCCGGAAGGTACCTTCCAATTTACTCGTATGCCTTTTGGTTTGGCTTCCGCTGCGAGCGTGTTTCAGCGATTGATGGGTCAGATGTTTGGAAAATTCAAGGATGTATTATTTTTTCAAGATGATATACTTGTGATGGGTGATACCGTTGATGAACACAATGTCACACTGAGGAAAGTACTCAAGATCATTGGAGATTCTGGTCTAAGCTTGAATAAGGAGAAGTGTATTTTCTTAGTAGAGGAAATTGACTATCTTGGGTATTCTATTGCTAAAGGTAGTATTAAACCAAAGAAAAGCCTGTTGGAAGCCATCAAATTTGCACCTGCACCAGCTGACAAAGACCAGTTGAGGTCCTTTTTGGGACTGGTGGAGTATTACTCCAAGTTTGTACATAAATTTGCGAGCAAGACTGAGTGTCTAAGGAAGTTGTTGAGGAAAGGGAGTAAGTTTTGTTGGTTTGAGGAACAAGTGAATGGTTTTAATCGTATTAAAGATGAGATTTGTGGTGCAGGTATTTTGTCAGCTTTTGATATTAATTTACGTTCTATCCTGACTGTGGATGCCAGTGGGACTGGTTTAGGAGCTGTGTTGTCACAAGTTCATGGAAAGCAAGAGAAGACAGTCGCGTTTGCGTCTCGTACGTTGACACAAACGGAACAGAACTATTCTGTTATTGAGCGGGAAGCTTTAGCGGCTGTTTGGGGCACAGAACATTTCAGAACGTATTTGTGGGGGTTGGAGTTTACTTTAAGGAGTGATCACAAACCCTTATTGAGAATATTATCGGCTGGTGGTGCTGGTAAGGGGTCAGCGAGGTTAGCTAGACTATCTGCAAGATTGCAAGAGTATCTGTATCGTGTAGAGTATGTTCAGGGTTGGAGAAATGTTCAGGCTGATTGTCTGTCCAAGTTGTCTCTTGACTGGGAAAAGGTGGATGCCCAGTTGGTAAAATCTTGTGATACAGATGATGCTGTGGCCTCTATTGGTAGTGTTGTTGAATGGGGTTTAGGTACATTTACATTGGATGAATGGAAGAATGAGATGGCAGTTGATGATTGTCTTAAAAGTGTTTTTAGATTAGTTTCGTTGGGAATTCGAAGGGAGAGTACGCTTCCACTGTCTGTTAGGCCTTTCTTGGATGTGTTGGATGAGCTGTCGTGTTGTGGGGACAGTGTATTGATGCGAGGGGAACGTTTTGTTCCGCCGGTGGGATTGAGGTTTAAGTTATTTTCTTTAGCTCATGAGGGTCATTTGGGTCAGGGGATGACTAGCAGAAGATTGAAAGAATTTTTTTCGTGGCCTGGTTTGGATGGGCAGGTTAAGTGTTGGGTGGAGCAGTGTGCACTATGCAAAGAAAGTGAGAAAAGGTTGAAAGTGGGAGTGGGTAGGGTGGAAGGCCATATTGAAGATCCGGGAAAACCTTGGCACACGATTTGTTTGGATTTCATTGGTCCATTAATGGAAGTTCCCTTTCAAATGCGTTTTGCTGTTGTAATTGTGGATGTTCACTCTAGATGGTTAGTGGTTAGATTTGTACATGATGTTACCACGACTATAAAAGTTTTGGAAGACATTTTCATGGAGGAAGGTATTCCCAGGGTTCTTATCACGGACAATGGCACTCAATTAACTTCGAATGAGATGTGTTTGTTTTTGAAGAATTGTGGAGTGCGACACACCAGGACGTCTCTGTAATACCCACAGGGTAATGGAATTGTTGAGAGGATTAACAGATTAATCAAGGGAACTATACAGCTAGCTTTGGCTAATCACTGTAGTGTGCAGAAGATGATAATTGATGTGGTACGAGCATATCGCTCCACGATTCATAATACTATCGGTGTGGCTCCTTTCAGTGTGATGAGAGGGAGACCGATGGGGACGAAATTGATTCCTTCTTGGCTTCAAGAGTGGGTTGCATCTGGTGGTAGTAACAAGACGGGTGTTCCCTGTCAGCATGATCACGGACTGAGTGTGGGTGACTGGGTCAAGGTTAAGTCAGGTAGAGTAAGAGCGGGTGTTTCAAAATTTAGAGGCCCCTTTCGTGTGAAGAAGGTTGGAAGATTTCAAGTTGAGACTGAGGAAGGAGAGAAGTGGAATGTGAGAAATGTGGCTCTTTATCAGAAGGGGGGGAAGTGTGTTTCTAGTCAGGTGGAGGATGAATGTTCTAGCTCCTTCTTTTGGAGTGTTGATGGTGAGTCAGATATAAGTCACAGTACTAATTCTGATATTGTAAGAAATGATGGTAGAGAATCTACTCCTGGTAGGGGTCATGTTTCTGAGGCTGGAGAGAGTGAATCACAAAGTGTAACTCAAGAGATTGAGAAGTCTCGAACAGAAGGAGTGGTTCGTGAGCAATTGATGAGGTCTCGCAGATGTCCTGGTTATCTTAAAGATTATATTTTGAAGTGATTTAGTTTTATAATTGTTTTTGATCTGAAAAACTGTAATATAAAGTAACAACTTGTTTTTTGTTTAAGTTATGTTTTATGCTAGATATTTCCTTTTGTACACAGTTTATGTGAAGGCAAGAGGATATGTTGTGATGGGTTCGGTGCGCGTTCTTCAGAACGTTTGTGTTCAGTGGATTCTGGAGATGACAGTTTGACCTGTTTCTCCGAGTTGCTGGATGCTAGGTCGCGCATTACCATTAAAGTTGTTTACAATGTCTTTATTGTGGACCGATACTTTCATTCACCACACAAGTCTTGCACATCCTGCATCCTGAGGGCCTCGCAGGAGTAGGCGGAGGAATGGACTCTGGTAAGTCAAATCTTCACTACTTCATTCCCCCCACCCCACCTGCATGCCAAATCATACCCCCACCCTCACCCCCACCCCCATCACACCAACTCCTTGCAAATGGCTCACCATCACAACCCACCCATCCCAACACCTAGCCCTGCATGCGTCCACAAAGCATGGACACCCATCACCAAAGCATGCCCACTGCACATACCCATCTCCCCCACAAGCCACCGTCACAACAGCCCCCACAAGGGAATGTCAGCACTGGGGTACACGGCCACCCACCCATTGCACACTATGGCACACACAGAAGCAATAACCATACTCTTATACCCCTGCAGGACCCGAACGCCACCACACCGCCCAGGAGGGTCCAGAAATGTCCATCCCACCCCCAGAAGAGGCCCCCAGTGATGACAGCAGCTCTGTCTCCCTGGACCCTGATGACCAGCCCGGCCCATCGGGGACCTCGGGACAGTCGGTTCCCTTCACACAGCCACAGGCCACAGCAGACCTACCCCCCTCTGGGAACACCAGCACAGCTCCCACCCAGCGGGCCCATGCCTCTGTCTCCAGGACACGTCAATCAGCGGTGTGTCCACCTCTACAGGGCACCCAAAGTTGACCCACCACCCCAACAACAGCAGGGACCTGGGGGCAGTGGTAGTGGGCACACGGTCCAGGGGACACAGGCCCAGGGAAACAGGGGAACTGGGAGGGCTGCTGTGCGACAGGGGGGGGGGACAGGCCCAGGGAACCCACTCTCCACGATGCCCTCTCCTCCATCATGGGAGCATACCACCGCTCCCAGGAGACGATGGCTACGGTACTGGCCAGGTTCCAGGAGATCCAGGTACTGCAGGAGGAACAGTACATGGGGTTCAGGGAAGAACTCCGAGCCATTAGTTCCGCAATGGGGACCATCGTCGTGGCTCTTAACCAGATTGTCACCACATTGCGGGACCATGTGGCACCACAAAGGGCCCCTGTCACTAGCATGGACCAGGAACAGGCCTCCACCTCCGCCGGCGCTAGTGGACAGGAGGCCCCCACACAACAACAGGCCACCAGAACCCCACCTCCTGCAGAAGAAGAACCACCCCGCAAGCGGTACCTGAGATCTAGGAAGAAGACAGAGTAGGATGCCAAGACCCCCGCCAGCAAAGGATACCCCCTGATGTCATCCCACTGTCCCACATTGTCACCCTGTCCAACCTTGAACTGCCCCTGCTCCATCCTTCCACAGGCATATGGACAATGCACCTGTGAGACTGAAAATCTGGACTCTGCCATGGACATTACTCCACCATCACCCATCACCGATTTTCGAGCATTTTCCTAAATTTAGCACTTAAATAAAATCACTTATTGCACTAAAATTATCTGGAGTCTGCTTGTCTTTTGAACAAATGTATTAGACATAACGGTGCCAAAATGTTCAGTTACATTGTGATGACAACATACCACTGTCACACAGCTGTAGTCCATGGGCAAACAAAGCAGAGGTCACGCAGTGAGGCCCACATCTCTGAAAACGGAAGGGAAAGTCACAACTCAGTTAACATAAACTGGGGAGAAACTCAGACAGTAGAGAGGCAGGAGACTGTAAGTACATGTGAAATGGCGGTGTTGATTCGTACCTGTGTGTTATTGAAAATACTGTTGTATCACTGTGTCCCTGTTGTCTGTGTCGTCCCCGTTGTCTTCCTCCTCTTCACTCTCCACAGGCTCCACAGCTGCCACAACACCACCCTCTGGACCATCCTCCTGCAGGAAAGGCACCTGGCGTCGCAAAGCCAGGTTGTGAAGCATACAGCAGGCCACGATGATCTGGCACACCTTCTTCGGTGAGTACATTAGGGATCCACCTGTCATATGCATGCACCTAAACCTGGCCTTCGGGAGGCCGAAGGTCCGCTCGATCACCCTCCTATTACGCCCATGGGCCTCATTGTACTGTTCCTCTCCCATGGTCCGGGGATTCCTCACTGGGGTCAGTAGCCACGACAGGTTGGGGTAACCAGAGTCACCAATTAGCCCCACACGGTGTCTCTGTAGCTGTTCCATCACATAAGGGATGCTGCTATTTCGCATGATGTACGCGTCATGCACTGACCCAGGGAACTTGGCATTTACATGGGAGATGTACTGGTCAGCCAAACAGACCACCTGGACATTCATAGAATTATAACTTTTTCTGTTCCTGTACACCTGTTCACTTTCACTGGGGGGAACCAAAGCTACATGGGTCCCATCAATGGCACCAATGATGTTGGGAATATGTCCAAGGGCATAGAAGTCACCCTTCACTGTAGCCAAATCGCCCACCTCAGGGAAAACAATGTAGCTCCGCATGTATTTCATCAGGGCAGACAACTCTCTGGACAAAACCTTAGAAAACATAGGCTGAGACATCCCTGATGAAATGGCCACTGTTGTTTGGAATGATCCACTTGCCAAAAAATGGAGTACTGACAGAACCTGCACCAGAGGGGGAATCCCTGTGGGTTGGCGAATGGGTGACATCAGGTCTGGCTCCAGCTGGGCACACAGTTCCTGTATAGTGGCTCGGTCAAGCCTGTATGTCAGTATGACATGTCTTTCTTCCATTGTCGACAGGTCCACCGGCGGTCTGTACACGGGAACATTCCTCCATCTCCTCGCAAGTCCCAGCGGACGGTGCCTAGGAAGGACAACATGGACCACAGAGTCAAGCAAACCACAGGTACGTTCCTACAGCTTGCACAGTACACGATTTGCTATGCATTGAATGGCTTGTATGAGTGGCAATGCAAGGCCTAGGCCTGTGTGACGCAGTAGAAATTAAGCCATGTGGGCCCTTGAAATGGCGGCTGCCTGACCTGTGAAGTGTGACAATGGGATGTGAGGTCAATGCGCTGGCGTGGCACTCCGTGGCGGTAGGCGGTAGGCGGTCGAAGACCGCGGTGCAAAGCCGCATTGGTTAACATAGAACCCTATGGGTTTCAGGAGCCAATGATGAAGTGCGCCAGCGGTCGCGGTACGCACCGCCGCGGGCGTGACCGCCATTTTCTATCAGCTTAATCACTCGAGACCTGATCATCCACAGGAGAGGACCTATACTGCAAGTGCTGCTGTGACCTCGGTCTGGAAGAGACAATGGCTGCTGCGACTGGGGAAAGGGCCCCTGCCTTCACTTCTGAAGAATTGGAGAAACTCGTGGATGGGGTCCTCCCCCAGTATGCGCTACTCTACGGTCCTCCAGACCAACAGGTTAGTACACTGGGACCATGCTTTGTGGGCAATGCCTGGGTTGAGTGGGGTGAATGAACGAAGGTGCGGAGGGGAGCGTATGAGGCATGCATCAACTGACAGATGAGAGCATGTGCCACATGGCAAGGGTGGGGATGGGGGGGACACTCACATCGAGCATGCAGAAAATGTTGATATATTTTTTTCTCTCCCTGTACGTGTCACATAGGTCAGCGCCCATCCGAAAGTCGACATTTGGCGTGCCATCGCCAAGGACGTCTGGACCCTGGGGGTCCACAACAGACGGGGCACCCACTGCCGCAAGAGGTGGGAGGACATCCGCCGCGGGAGCAGAAAGACCGCGGAGGCTCTGCTGGGGATGGCATCCCAACGTAGGAGGGGTGCCACTCGTCAATTGACCCCCCTGATGTCTCGGATCCTGGCGGTAGCCTACCCAGATTTGGATGGGCGCGTGAGGACATCACAGCAGACACAAGGGGGTGAGTACAAGCACATTCTGCTATCTTAGCGCGCAGTGGAGGTGTCTGGGTGGGGGAGGAGGGATGTGGGTATCCCTAGGCCAGGGCGATTTCTGTAGGCTAGTCCCCTCCGTAAGGCATGGCCCTGTGCCCCGCCCTCCACCTCTGTAGGGTGCCAAGTACAGCTATCCATGGCCTTGTGTCACCTATGTGTGCAGATGTCGTCCATTGGCTTGTAGGCCAAGTCTCACTGATTGAGTAGTGTACCCCAAGTGCGCGGCGTAGTGCAGGGGGCTTCTGTGTCTGTCCTCTCCGCCAACTGTGTTGCCAATGCATGCACTCAACATGTCTTTATTTCTCCCCCCCCCCCCTTTTTTTGTCTGCTCTTCCTGTTCATGTGTGCATTAGCATCATCTGGCAGAGGAGAAGTGGCATTGGAGCACGAGGGAGCTGCATCTCACATGGCCCCGGAGGGCCATGCAACGGACTCTGATTTCACCAGTGAGACGGAGGGCGAGGGGGGCTCCACAACGGGGACACGTGGAGACATCAGCGACACCGACACGTCCTCGGAAGGGAGCTCCCTTGTGGTGGCGGCAACATCCGTGCCCACCGCAACAACAGGTACAGCCGCCACCCAGCGCACCAGCTCCGCCCTCCAAGCAGCCCCTCAGCGTTCACCCCGTGCCCGCTCGCACACCAAGGCGGGCATCTCCTTCGCCCCAGGCACCCCAGGCCCTGCCCCAGTTACCCCTGCTGCCCTAAGTGAGGAGGTCATTGACCTCCTCCGGACGCTCATTGTTGGGCAGTCTACCCTTTTGAATGCCATCCCGGGGGTGGAAAGGGAGGTGCATCGGAGCAATGCATACCTGGAGGGCATTCATTCTGGTCAGGCTGCCCATCAGCGATCGTTCAACGCTCTGGCCTCAGCACTGACGGCAGCCATTGTCCCTGTCTCCTGCCTCCCTCCTCCAACTCCCTCCACCCAGTCCCACTCCCCTGTTCCTCTGCCTATCCCAGACACACCTACAGACCAGCCTGCACACACCTCAACACCCAAGGTCAGCTCATCCAAACATAAGCACCACACATCCCACAAGCATTCACACAAGCAACATCCACATGCAGACATGCCAACAGCCACTGACTCCTCTGTGTTCCCCTCCTCCTCGTCTCCCTCCTCCCTCCCTGTGACGTCTCCACTCACACTTGCATGCACCACTTTATCAGCCACTACGTCCATCACCAGCACACCCACCAGAACACTCCGCACACATGCAGTCACCACCCCCACTGCCATTTACACGTCCCCTGTGTCCTCTCCCAGTGTGTCTGTCACCCCCTCTTCCAAACCACACAAACGCAGGCAGCCACTCACCCAACAGCCATCCACCTCACGACAGCCTCCGTCACAAGCACCTGCACCCAACGACAGCACACTTGACTCTCCTACAACCACATCCTCTTCCTTCACTCCCATACCCACTGCACCTACCCTTCCCATTGCTCCTAAAAAGTTTTTCCTCTCCAAAATTAACCTCTTTCCACCACCTGACCCACCCCCTCCATCTCGTAAAAGTCCAATCAGCACCTCAGCCACCACAAGCCCTGGACCTACAAGGACCATAGTCCAGGGATATTGGAGTCCACCACCTTCGAGGGCAGCTACATCGGCCAGCAGCAAAGGGACATCCAGCCCACCCCCTGGGAAAAAATCGAAAAAAGGCAGGGGCCGGCGCGAGAGGACAGAGACGGCAGCCTCCACAGGCACCACCCTGGCACCGTCAGGAAGTGGGGTGCCACCTGGCACATCTCCAAAGGGAGGCAAGGGACACAGAGGAACAGGCAAGGATGGCAAGGATGGCAAGGGCAGCACGGCCGACAAGTCCGGCAGCAGGCGAGCTGCCCAGGAGGGCCCCACCAGCCCCATTCCGGGGGTGAAGGAGTACACCCACGGGCACGAGACACCAGCACAGGAGGGCCCCGCAAGCGAGAAGTCGGATGGCGAGTGAACACCATATAGTGGCCAGATCTGGTGCCCTGGAGACACATGTGAAGAACCGCTGAACAGGGCCCTTCAAGACAAGCACCGCTGAACAGGGCACCACCGTCTCAAGAACCGCTGAACAGGGCCCTTCAAGACAAGCACCGCTGAACAGGGCCCTTCAAGACAAGCACCGCTGAACAGGGCACCGCCGTCTCAAGAACCGCTGAACAGGGCCCTTCAAGACAAGCACCGCTGAACAGGGCCCTTCAAGACAAGCAACGCTGAACAGGGCACCGCCGTCTCAAGAACTGCTGAACAGAGCCCTTCAAGACAGGCACCGCTGAACAGGGCACCTCCGTCTCAAGAACCGCTGAACAGGGCCCTTCAAGACAGGCACCGCTGAACAGGGCACCGCCGTCTCAAGAACCGCTGAACAGGGCCCTTCAAGACAAGCACCGCTGAACAGGGCACCGTCGTCTCAAGAACCGCTGAACAGGGCCCTTCAAGACAAGCACCGCTGAACAGGACACCGCCGTCTCTGCACCGCTCTGCTGGGCCCTTCAACTCAAGCACCGCTCCGCTGGGCACTTCCTCTCAAGCACCGCTCCGCTGGGCACTTCTTCTCAAGCACCGCTCCGCTGGGCCCTTCCTCTCAAGCACCGCTCTGCTGGGCACTTCCTCTCAAGCACCACTCCGCTGGGCACTTCCTCTCAAGCACCGCTCTGCTGGGCCCTTCCTCTCAAGCACCGCTCCGCTGGGCACTGCCGTCTCTGCACCGCTCCGCTGGGCCCTTCAACTCAAGCACCGCTCCGCTGGGCCCTTCCTCTCAAGCACCGCTCCGCTGGGCACCGCTGTCGCTGCACCGCTCCGCTGGGCACTTCCTCTCAAGCACCGCTCCGCTGGGCACTGCCGTCTCTGCACCGCTCCGCTGGGCCCTTCAACTCAAACACCGCTCCACTGGGCACCGCCGTCTCTGCACCGCTCCGCTGGGCCCTTCATCTCAAGCACCGCTCCGCTGGGCACTTCCTCTCAAGCACCGCTCCGCTGGGCACTTCCTCTCAAGCAACGCTCCGCTGGGCACCGCCGTCTCTGCACCGCTCCGCTGGGCCCTTCAACTCAAGCACCGCTGACACATTGGCAGAAGGGGCAGGCCCGGATCAGTGTCGGACAGGGCTGCACGATACACTCTGGGCACCAAGACTCCTCCAGTACCGCTGGAGTCTGTCATCCACTTGTGAGACTGTGGCTTTGCACTCCCCAGGATGGCACAGTGGGCAAGCCACCCACTGTAGGGACTTGAGAGACTGTGGCTTTGCACTCCCCAGGATGGCACAGTGGGCAAGCCACCCACTGTAGGGACTTGTGAGACTGTGGCTTTGCACTCCCCAGGATGGCACAGTGGGCAAGCCACCCACTGTAGGGACTTGTGAGACTGTGGCTTTGCACTCCCCAGGATGGAACAGTGGGCAAGCCACCCACTGTAGGGACTTGTGAGACTGTGGCTTTGCACTCCCCAGGATGGCACAGTGGGCAAGCCACCCACTGTAGGGACTTGAGAAACTGTGGCTTTGCACTCCCCAGGATGGCACAGTGGGCAAGCCACCCACTGTAGGGACTTGTGAGACTGTGGCTTTGCACTCCCCAGGATGGCACAGTGGGCAAGCCACCCACTGTAGGGACTTGAGAGACTGTGGCTTTGCACTCCCCAGGATTGAACAGTGGGCATGGAGGGCCCTCGTGGATCTGGCGTCGTGGACTCATGTGGCTGAGGTGCCCCCCCCCCTTCCCTTCCCCCTGAGGTGCCTGTAGTTTTCCTATTTGATACCCCTGCAGTGTTCTCTCCAATGGATTCGGGTCTCATGTGTGGGCTTTGCCCATGTGTTGAGGACCATTGGCCCACGTACAATGACAGAAAGCCTATTTTGACGGGACAATTTACATATGTGTATATAGTTATGGGATGTTCGACTTACTTATTTACTTAGCCTTACAATATATTTGAATTCCAATAACATATTATTTTGTCTTTGCATTCTTCCGGGGGGTTTGGGGGTGTCACTCTGAGTTGTTGTTCTGCATTGGTGTGTAGGTAGTTGGGTGGGGGGGGGTGTCGCGTATGTGGGTGCCAGTATTCTTTCCTCCTCCCCCCTCCCCTGTGTCGTAGGTGCAGTACTTACCGTTGTCTTCTGCGCCGGCGTTCGTGCTCCTGGTAGAGGAGCAGGGAGACAATTGCTGGTAGGATGTGTAGTTCTGGTTCCATGCTGTCCAGATTCCTTGTGGAGTGTGTAGGGTGAGCGTTTTCCCGTTCGTAGTCTGTTTTCGCCGTGTTTTTATCGGCGGGGCTCCTGCCCCGGAAAAGGTGGCGAATTGGTGAGTTGTGATAGGGTGGGCGGTACATTGTCTGCCGCCTGTCTGTTGGCGGTGACCGCCGCGCTGTTTGTTTATCCTGCCGTGGCGGTCGGAGTGTTAAAGTGGCGGTCTGTGTTGGCGGTTCCCGCCAGGGTCAGAATTCCATTTTTTTGGGCCGCCTGCCTGTTTGCGGGTTGGCCACCGCTTTAACACCGACCGCCAGGGTTGGAATGACCCCCTTAATGTCCTGACAGATTGAGTACTGTCTGTCTAACTTAAACTCAGGTTCCAAGGAACACTGTATATAACTTTCTGATTTTTTTTAACCCCCAATCACCGTTGTAATTTTTTTGCCAAATAGAGGACTTTAATCGCCCCTGAGCCCTGCATACTCTATTGAAAAACACACATAAAATGACAAATATATACATTGTTGCACTTTCTCTGCAGCATTTTCTTAATTGTGTAAATCAAAGGCATCCATGAGTTTTTTAGGCTATTTATTTATCCTACTTACCAGAGCTCTAATGCTGACCCCATCTTCTCATCACTCCCCAGAGTAGATTCCAGATTGCCATATTGGGTCTTATATTTTCTCATGATGTGACATGGCTGTTTATCTCTTATTACCCAATAACATGTTAATTGAAGGTATATGAACTCCAAGAACGCTCCAAAGTCATACTAATGCAAATCATTGCAGCATATTATAATTATGCTAACATGAAGCAGAAGATTGTGGTACAGCTTGTGTGACCCCAGAGATTCAGGCCATACCTCAGAGTGGAGAATAAGCTTCTTCTGGCTGCAACTTCAAGAAAGAGCCTTAAATGAAAACCCTGGCACATGTGCAACCCTCCACTCATTCTCCAGCCTGTTCTAATGGCTCAACGTCAGTCCACCGAAAAGCAGGCCCCTTCTGAGAAACTTTGAACTATTCGCTCTTTAATTGATGGATAAAATGTGATGCCCCTCTCTGCATTCTTTATTTTATTGGCTACGATATTCTTGGGGGTTTTAAGAATGCCTTTGTACATCTCAAACCTTTAATGATTTTTCTTATTTAAGCCGCTTTGGATGCTCTTTTCATTTAGAGATGCCCCCTTGCAACTTTGCAATCCTCAGTAAGTTCACTGAAGCAGCACCACCTTCTTAAAACCCTTCAGTGAAACTCCTTATAGGATACCTTTGATTAGGACAAGCAAGTGGGATGGTATCTGTTTGATGGCCCTTTGTCTGAGTAGTCCATGTAAACTGTATTTACGCAAGACATGTTTATAGCAATTCTTCTGGCCACTGATTGCCAGAGCTTGATGTTGGCACAACTGGAAGTTATTTGCCCACAAACCCCGCTGTTGTATAGCTAACGCAATGGGCTGTCATTGATCATTCCAAAAATGGCACTCTAGAATTGGATAGCCAGTTAGAGGCCATGGTGAGATTCACAAGACTTTTTAAAATATTCCTCCATTGCTCTTGAGAAAATATTAATTGTTTTTCTTACCTTGAAAATGCACTTGAAAAACTCTGAATCCTCAGACTGTACAGCAGGGTTCAAGTTTCTGATTTATACTTCTACCAGCGGATTCCTCACTTCTTGAATCTCCTCTAGGTGCCAAACCGAATCCAGAAATTTGATATAGCTCTGTTGTACTAATAGGTAGTGATAGATAGTGCCACACATCTTCTAAACTCTGAGATTCACAATTGGAGATGATATCATGAACTTTTATAAGGCACCAACCCAATGCACTGACGTTCCTGACAACCCCAGTTCCTTTTCTTCTGCACCCTTTGATATGGATGCAGAGTTGCTCTCCCCTGATCTGTTTTTCAAATTATTATAATCCTGTTTCCCATGACATCTGTATTTGGTGGTTAATATGACCTAAGCGCTAGTCCAAGTCATGCACTAAATATGGTTTCATGCATGCCAAGGCCATCAAGGTGTGGCATGGACACTAGATGAACATGGGATCTGCACTGCTCCAGATCCAGGTCTAACTGCAGATCCTGCTCTTGCTCACCTTTGAACAACCAACTATTGAAGAGGGCTGCTTCTCAAGACAAGCAGAAGACCTTTACGAAGAGGCACAAGAAGCACTATAAGAGAAATTCTTTGGCTTCTCTATGTCAATCCTGTTCATGTGTAAGTCTTCATGTCAATGGTGTAGCTCCCTGATCAATGCTCCACAAAACAAAATATGGCAATTTTTCCAAAGACAAAGGCCATTTTTGTAAGATCCCACTGGACAGCACAACGGCTGGAGAAGCCTCCCTACAAATCGTTCCTACAAATCCCTGCCTCATGATGAATATCTTGCGAGGCTGGTTGGATTCTTTGGCTATGATTCTGACCCCATTCTGATGCCACATAATGTATGCTAAGATGATGATGATAGCAGTGATATGGGCAATCTTCTCCCTCCCACTGGCACAGAATCTGGCAGGGTTTATGGGCTCTTCCATTGCCATCCACCACCATGCCTGGATGCTTTTGAGGATTTTCAAGCACATCTTATGGGCATGCTCTTCACTATAGCATGTTTTTGAGAAAAAGCTAATTTAGTGTGGGAGCACGTTAAACTGCCTTTGGCTCAGTCCTTGGTCTGCTTTCTTGTCTGTCAGTTTCATCAGTAGTAGGATATTTCCAAGGTCTACCATTGCAGCAGTCCTCCTCCTCCCCCCTGGCCTTTCCTGTAAAACTGCTTTAATCCAACCTCGGGGGAGCACATACAACCTACAGTGAGAGTGATGATCTCCCATTCTCCCCTCCCATCCCTATTTTTCTGTGACCTCAGGAGACTGTGCCTGAATTCTGCAACAGAAGGGTCTCTCAATCTTTTCAAGAAAGGAGGCATGGGATGAGCCCCATTCACATTATCTTCTGTTCCCAAGAAAGATGGTGGCCTTCATCAGATTCTGGATCTTTGCATACTGAATTCTTTCCTCTGGAAGTTAAAGGTCGTGATGCTTTCCCTCAATCAGATGTTTTTGTCTCTGGAACTGGAAGACTGGATGATGTCTTGCAACTTGACCGATACGTACCTTCATTCTCCAATCCTGCAGTATCACAGGAGGTACCTGCATTTCAAGATATTCTCCAAGGGGTGCTCCACCACTATCAGTTTGCAGTGTTCCTGTTTGAGCTAACATTATTCCTTTGAGTTGGAGTCTTCACAAAGATGATGTTAGTGGTTGCAACACATCTTTACAGGTTGGGGATCTCTGAATTTCCATACCTTGACAACTGGCTGCCGAAACCAGGATGGCTGAAGCTAGTGTCAGACCACTTCGGGACACAAGATCTCAGCATATTGACCTGCCGTATTCGATCAACCTGCAACGTTACCTGTGTCTCCTCTTCATTGAGATGGAGCTCGACCAGATCTCCCTCACTGCCTTCCTGCGTTCCCAGCTACTTTAGGATGTTAAGGCTTTGATCCCAATGTTCTGGGTGGTAGCACTGCTTTGGCCCAGACAGTCCTCCTTTTCCTTTGTTTTTATCCACTTCATTTATAGTTTGAGAAACCAGTTGAATAGGTAGTTTCACACACATAAACAGTAATGACAGCACCTGATGGAGATCTAAGAAGTGAGGAGTATGCAGATATATGGACTATCCACCAGAAAGATTGTTACCAGAGGTAAATAACCTGTTAAATTGCATATTTGTTATCTCAGTGCTTCTGCCTACTATGCTGCTTGTGAACAGTTTCTGGAGATGTGGGGGACCTCAGCAATAAATAATTTTAAACAGGCAGAGGTAGTTCTACTCTGTGAATGATGCTAAGTCCCACTGTCTGCTTACACATGCTGTGATGATAACTAAGGTTCATGCATAGGAACAGACATTTGTTTGTAACACAACACTGAAAACTCATACTTCGAAAGTTATTTGTAGATGACTACCTTTTTGACAATTTATTACTAGCAGCCTCGTTTCTTCCTGCGCAAGTGATGCTCAATTATGCCACGTATGTATTTTATACAATGTTGGGTGATAATGTTTACTATTGTATGATGTATTTTAACGCAGATTGTAGCAGAGCAGTTGCAGACTATTATTGTGCAATTGATTGCCACTCAATCTCTGGAGGAAGGAAAGTCTGCGTCAGGAAGCAACACTGAGTACTGCAGTCACTCACACACTTTAACACAAGGTGAGTTAGCCCACTAAGTTTAATATTGTGAGACCTGTACGGGTCTTCTGCCCCAAAAAGAATGGTTTCGACCTACTGATGTGAGAAGCCTTTTAGCAGGGCATTGGGGAACTATATTTTCTAATCAGGTTCAACTGAACTTGCTAACTGATGCTAATTTATGGGATAGGCATGAACTCAATATTGTCCCAATAAAATAAAAATACATGATGTTTTCGAATTCAAAGTGCCTGACACAATAAGTGAAGAGGAACTAGTGACGAGTACAATACAGTCATAATGTTCGCAGACATGTCACCTCTGGTCTCCTTCATTACAGCGTCCGGGGCCAGTTAGGCTGTATAAGTACGTGAAGTCTTTTTTGTTTTTGTTTTTTTGTGCTTCACTGGACAAAAGAACAGTGGCCTATATGTACCAATGCTTTTTCCATAGAGACTATGAGTAAAACAGTTTGACACTGCAGGCCCAGTCTCCTAAGTTATGGTATGTTTGCTAGAGAGGCGACCGATTGCTCCTGGTAGCACAAACCAATCAGCAGTGCAGGAAGTAGCTGGCACTTGACAGCATATTGGTAGAGCTGCCTGTACAGCGGTGCTGTGGGGACACACCCTAGAAATCGGGTTATGTAACAGTTTTGTGTGTTTCACTCTTTTCCAGACCAAACGCTTTGTAACCTCCAAGAGCTCTGATGTCCTCTGTTTAGTGTTTGATGGGTGATGGAGAAGAAAGCCTTTGTGGGACAGATGCGTTGTAAATAGGCCTGACAGCATTTCACTTCTCCTCCCTGCCCTGGTGAAACTCACCTTGAGTCAGATAGCTCAAACACAGAGGAACTTAACATATCTAGCACATTGCTTCCTACCTCACTGTCACTGCTTCTTTCTCTCCTCACCCTTGCCTACCGAGTGCCCACATTAGAGCTGCCAATGCCTCATGCTTCATTCAGGAAGAGAGAGGCGAGGTGCATGGGTGTGTGAGCACTGGGCAGGCCAGGCTCCTGACACCAGATGTGCAAAACTGCTAAATGGGCCATTCTGCGCATGATTAATGCGCAGGCCCTTCCATGACCCAGCTTAGCCCACACATGAATGGGGCAAGGTTTAATAATGATAAGCCTCGGTAGGCTTGAAGGACAGGCCCCCACCATGGCCCTAGCCAGGAAATGCTTTGATTGGGCCTTCGGGCAGCCTCCCGCCGAGAGGAGGGGAAAAGTCCCAGCCCCCACAAGTATGTCCTGGTTGGGGAGTGACACATGAAAAGGTGCTCAAATGGATTTCTGTTGACATGTTTCCATTTCCATAAAGAGAGCATGGCTGTTGCAGCCAATTTTTAAACTGAATTTGAGGTGAACTCTGTTAATATTGCAAGCATGATGACAATTAATTGAAAATAGATTCTGGATCAAAGGTGAAGAACAAAAAAAGTGGAAACAACAGTGCATTGTGTCAAACAAGGACAGTGGACAACACATAACATCAAATTAACCTAAAGGTAAACTTGGCAATTTTCATGCTGCTCTTCGTCTGTGACTGCAAACAGATGATGTAGATTTTGCATGCCACCTAGCAAGATTTCCTTCCAAAGCAATTTACACAAATTAGGAGCTTCAGAATGAGACTCTGTCTGCAGTTAGCATTTTAGTGAGCAATAGATTGCTTGACATATGACAAAGATGACAAATGGTGTGCTGTTTTAGCAGATGGAACAACTCGCAATCCAACAAAAGATCATTCTGCTTTAGTAAAAAAAAAATTAATTGAATTTCTGTGCTTGAATATAAAAATTCGATTATTATTTAGGGATGGCAACAACCAACCTCAAGGAAGAATCAGAGCCCTGTCAGGTTGAACCCTTAGTGTAATTAAAAATAAAAAACACAGCTCAACATTCTAGGACCTATGACACAGAGCAAACAGGCTTAACTTAGGGCAATGGGCAACATATTTATGCAGTACCATAGCAGCAATAAAGTCAAAATGCAAAACTCTAAAAATTCTCAACAGAATTAGAAGCAAACATAAAATTAAATAAACAAAATGACATAAATACAAGAAGGGAAACCAGAGATATGCATTTTTTAAGTTTTTACTAGGAGTAGTGCCAAGAAGCGGAAAGTGACAATGAAAGGCAATGGTCTAGGTAGACCGGGACCTAGGTGCAATTTGAGTCTGGCAGCAATGGGGCTGGGTCAGATACATCAACTAGGTTTGTCTTGGTCTAGGATTTCCCCTTCTGATTCAGTCATTTAAGTCACTATCCACTACAGGAGTACACTTCTAAAGTGCCCAATTGGAGTGGGGTGATTAAGGTGGTTTGGGGTGGATGGATTGGACTGGAGTAGGGTGGATTTATGTGAACTGGATTGGAGTTGAGTGTGATGGAGTAAAGTAGATTGTATTGGGGTGGAATGGATTGGAGTAATGTGGGTGGATTGGATTGGGGAGGTGGAATGGGTAGCAGTGGACTTCATTGGAGTGGGGTGGATTGGAGTGGGTGGATTGGTTGGATTGGATTGGAGTGGTGTGGGTTGCATTGGAGTAGGGTGGGTTGGATTGGAGTGAGGTGAGACGGATTGGAGTGGGGTGGGTTGGGTTGGATTGCAGTGGGGTGGGGTGGATCAGAATGAGGTGGGGTGGACTGGAGTGGATTGGGGTGGGGTGGATTGGACTCTGGAGTGAGGTTAGCTGTATTGTATTGGAGTGAGGTTGATTGGACTGGGCTGGATTAGGTGGATTGGATTGGTGTGGGGTGGATTGATGTAGGGTGGGGTGGGGTGGAACGGATTGTAGTGGGGTGGATTGTGGTGAATTGAAGTGGAGTGAATTGGGATGGAGTGGGTGGATTGGATGGAAGTGGGGAAAATTAGAGTGGGCCAGATTGTTTTGGATTGGAGTGTTGTTTGGGATTGGAGTGGGGCAGGGTGGAATGGGACAGATTGTTTTGGATTAAGGTGGGGCAGATTGATTGAACTAGATTGGAGTGGCACAGATTGGAGTGGGCAGTTTGGAGTGGGACAGATAGTTTTGGATTGGAGTGGGGCAGATCATATTAGTGTGGTTTGGAGTGGGGTGGATTGGATTGGGTTGGTGTGGGGTGGATTGGATGGGAGTGGGGTGGATTGGATGGGAGTAGGATGGATTGGAGTGGAGTAGGGTGAATTGGATTGGGGTGAGGTGGATTGGATTGGAGTGGGGTGTATTGTTCTGGATTGGAGTGGGGCAGATTGAAGTGGAACCGATTGTTTTGGGTTGGAGTGGGGCGAACTAGAGTGTGGCGGTTTGGAGTGGGACAGATTGTTTTGGATTTGAGTGGAGCAGATTGGAGACGGGTGGATTGGAGTAGGGCAGATTGTTTTGGATTAAAGTGGATCAAAATGAGGGTGAGGCGGATTGATTAGGGCAGATTGTTTTGAATTGGAGTGTGGCAGATTGTTTTGGATTGAAGGTGAGCAGATTGGAGTGAGGCCGATTGTTTTGAATTGGAGAGAGGCAGATTGTTTTGGATTGCAGCGGGCAGACTGGAATGAGGCAGGTTGTTTTGGATTGGAGTGCAGCAGAATGCAGTGGCACAGAATGTTTTGGATTGGACAGATTGGAGAGGGGCACATTGTTTTGGATTGGAGTGGAGCAGATTGTGTTGGATTGGAGTGGGGCATATTGGAGTGGGGTACATGAGAGTGGGGCATATTGTTTTTAGACTGAAGTGGGACATTTTGTTTTGGAGTGGTGTAGATTGTTTTGGATTGGACTGGGGTGAACTGAAGTGGGGCAGATTAGATTGGGGTGGTTGGGAGGAGTGGATTGGTTTGGGGTAGAGTGGATAGGTGTGGAGTGGAATGAGGAGGGGTGGATTGTAGTGGGGCAAAAGGAGTGGGGTGGATTGGGGTGTACTACCCAATTGTGTGCTAAAGCATAATTTCAGAAATTACACATCAAAAAGAAAAAATGTCCCTTTGCAATATATAGAACAAGATAATCGTCATCTTTTGAGAACAGCGTCATGAGCAAAACCAAGAGAAAACATGAGTGCAAAGTGAGAAAAGACAACTTGGCAAAATAAAAGAAAGTTAGCTATAAAAAATAAAACTTTGCAATTTTGTTTGTCCTGTTGGTCACATTTTTGACAGTCACACGCCTTCTGTTTGCAGGGCAATAGAAGTTAAAAAGAACAAAATAGTACCTCAATCACATCGGGAGCAGCAGACAGGCACTAATTAACTTGAATCAATCAGTGCTATGTCCCTGCTCCACACAGAGGAATGGAAATGATGCTAGGCCTGCAGTGATGAATTACGAGGCTATAAAGCAGAGTGCCACAAAAGCCAACAAATAGTAAGTGACAAGCGGGCTCCAAGCCCTTTACTGTACACATCTGAGTGTTGCAAGCAAGACACATGCACTAACACATGCACTCGAAGGCTCAACACTAAAAAGGATGCACACATAAAGCCTGCATATTCTGTGAAGTTCAGAGTAGTCATCTTTGCCCGTTTAGGTCGACCTGCCAATCACAGTGACCTATGGTGTAGCTCCAGAGAGGAATTTCATACCTATTAAAGTGCTAATCACCAGCTGAGAGAAGTTGGTGAGCAAATGCAAATTAAATATCCGACTTTATAATTGAATTCGATTTTTAATAACTATTAAAAATAGTTGTTTTATTACTTTCCTAGCTAGTCTGATTCCTTAGATTCAGTAATATGATCCTAATCTCTGTACTATGGTTTTCCACATAGGAGAGCACGGCCTTTCACAGTAAAAATAGCTTTTAGGTGCTTGTCACTGTAAGCACATGTTAACATTACATTTCTACATGTCCTAATTTTAAATACTATGCACCCTCCTTTGTGGGCTGCAACACCTACGTAGGGTGATTTATAAATATTTAAAAAGTATTTGTGGACCTGTGAAAAGGGTTTATTTTGACAGGTCAAACTGCAGTTTTTACACTGCTACAGTCAGGTATTTGTGGGTGCAGGGTTCCTTGCAATTCTTGAACGCCAAAATTATACCTTAACAATACACCCCCGACTGATGAATCGGAGATGGTGTTAAACCTTTGTTTCTTGGGGCAATGTGTTAATCAGCTAAGGCCCCTCCCAAAACATCAAAATATCAGAACTACTGTCAATTAAGTAAAGGGCCCACTCAAATTACTGAGTAATAGATCAGCTGAACACTTTTGAGAGTTTTATTACATATTCAAAATATGTGGTACAGAGTAATTGCCATAAAGGCTCTCAACAAATGCAGCAATATCGGAAAGTGTGAAATCTAAAAATATTTTAAGTTCCAATTGGGTAGCAAAACCAATAGAGAAACAGACAGCATCCCTAGCAGTACTGTAAAGGCTTCAGGCACGTTCTTAGGCTCACCCCCAAAATTGAGGGTCTATATAGGAAATGTTCTCATGGAACGTAATAGAAAATGCATCATGGTGTGAGCAAATGTATCATATTATTAGCAAATCAGAACACAGTTTTATTAAACATCATATTGCCTTAGCACCTAAAAACTATCCTACTACATGAATACTGATTATGTCCACACTGCGCTAAAGTCATTTGGAGATGGTAGAACAAAATAGATACATGAACAACAGAAAATATGAATAAATAGGGTACAATGAACAGCAGAAGGACTTTGGAGATAGTTACAGTTTTGTGATCAAGCTGATAAGATTAATCGAGAACAATGCCAGTGAAATTAAACAAGCATGACTCTGCTTTGCTGCATCCTGCAGAAATAACGAACAATGAAATGTGCAAGGGGAAGACATCCTTTTTGGAAAACATGGCTGCCACATCTAAATTGAGGCCTAGTTAACAAAAGTCAGGAAAATACACGTCATAGGAAATGTGTTTCAAAAGTAATAGCACAGAGTCAGTGTGTACATGTGTAATCGAAAGCAAAACTACATTGGGCATTTTGATAAAGATGCATAAAAATATAAATGCACAAAATCTTCAACATTTACACAGGTTAGACCTGAAGCCTTGGCTGCACTGCCACTGTAATGGATGCACAATAGGTGCTGCAGTCCGTCCACTGATGGCATTTAACTTCCAGGCCCTGGATACATATACTTGGAACTTATGGGATGGTTAAATATGCCTGTTAGAAATATACATATTCAACCATGTTTAAAGGGGGAGCATAGGCACTATACTACTGGTTAGCAGTAAAGTGCACAGAGTTCTGAAGCCAGCAAAAATATAGGGTCCAGCAAAAGGCAAAACATGTGTGTTGACCAGGCAGAAAAGTCATATTTCCCACAGCGAATAATTTATTGGGTTTCAAGAATTAAAGGATGTAATAGGGGTGGAAGATGAGATAGAAATGCTCAGTGTTTTAGAAACAAAATTGCATGACCCGTGAACAGGTGCGCAGTCAAGCATATGATGGCTGTATTGTGATAAAGGGTGATGGAAAAAATGCATAAGTAAAAGTTATAGAGTGTGTTTCAAAAGAATTTTACATACCCTGTGGAAGTCATACACCGAACATTGTCCTTGCGTATTCGTTTGGTGTTCATTAAATCCATAGTTGTCTTTAAGCATTAAAGAAGTGTATTTTTTGTACAAGCCTCTGCAAAGCAGATCAAAGCCCGGAAGTGTAAATTTCCAGCATTGCCTGTCATAAAGACAACCTTTTTAAGTGGGTTATGTGAGACACATTGGGATGAAAGGAACGTGTCAGTTGTTCATTTTGTTGACATGTATCCTGCTGTGTCTGAAATACTGACTGGTACGATCCCAGCACTTCTTTCAAGGCTCTGCACTTTCTTGCAGCTGTTCAATTCCATATGTGTATGGTTGCTCTGCACACTTTTGCCAATTTTTGTGGACAAATCTTCCCCATTTCAGATGCACTCGAAACACACAGATTTGTTGAAATGCATTGGACAGGTTAAAAAATGTTATTATCGTACAAGAAACCAGAGGCAAAGTTAAAGACGTTTGTGCATGAGATCTTTGTGAACCCGGCAAGCCTTTGACTGAGAGTTGGTGTACTTACAGAAAAACATAACAATCCAGCTACAAAATAAATGATCCTGTGACATAGAATTACTTTCTGATCATTCTTCCCTTCATAACAGTGTATAGAGTGAACCGTCAAAGAGATTCAGCCAGCATATGATTAAGGCTTGTAGAATGCAGTATGAAGCAATAAATCACTTTACTTGAGTGATGCCCTGGAGTTCTATGAAGATGGTTAACTGATTATGGACTATGATGGGTGCTTTCATTACACTCACACAAATTTCCATCCAAACATATACTATCTGCTGAAAATCTTTACCACATCACCAATGGCAACAGCATCCTCAGATAGGTACTTCACTTGTGCCTTCATTCTCCCACTGAATCATTCTTTGGCTGAGTGCTGATGTGGCACACTGCCAATGTGTGACTATTGTAGTGCTGCATGCTGCAAGGCCCGTAGTTTAGAGGTAATGATGGTGAGTCAGAGGAGGGGTTTTGTGATGTTACCCTCATGCATCAGTAGGTGTGCTTTGTCCTATTGATCTCACTGCGTGCTGACTCGTCACGTGGTTTCATAGCTGTGCAGAAAGGTCGGCCTTTCTGGATTAGCAATGCATAATATTACAAACGCACACTGTCTTTCCACAGAAGCAACGATGTCGAATCGTCAATAAATGGCCATCACCTTGAAGCACCTTTGCGAAACAGGTGCTAATGTGATTTGTGATTACATGTGCACGTGCTCCTTTTAGTTTTCACTCTGCTCAGTTCTCGTGCCAAAGATCGCTGTCAGCGTCCTTTAAACAGTTTCACATCCACAAACACAAGCTTGCTGTTGGAAAACATATTACGTTTTGTCCAGTATGTTTGAAAGACAGCTCGTGGCAGTATTTTCTCCCAGTGAATACAAGGATGGTTCTTTCGTTCTTGCGTAAAGTGTTTGCCTTGCCTGCTGCTTGCAGTATTAGTTCCATCCACCGATGCTCTAGTTACTCCCCTGTCTATGTAAATGCTTGTGCATCAAGAAAAGCAGCTGTGTGTTGGGGTAGTTGGATTATTGAAAGATACACTGTGTTTTTTTAAACTGTGAAGTGTTTTCTTCTAGCAGACATGTTATTCTAGGCGCTGGGCTGTCTCTTGCCTTTATGCTTTTGGTTGCATGTCTTAATACTATGAGAAGAATATAGCATGGCAGAAAAGAAGATCATAAATATAATCTACAAAAATATTGTCCCATTGAGTGCATTTTTTCACTTCTTATTTTCAAAGAGCATTCTTGTACACGATATTTAGGACACCGTATCGCTGTCAAAAGACACTTTGGTTACTATATTGTGGTATCACGCCTTCCTTTGAGCATTTCTGGCCATCGTTTCACCGCTAGATGTCACTTCAAAAGTACTTACAAACGGATGTGTTACTTGTTGGGGGCGGTAAGTTCCATTAATTGAGAAACAACACTGATAAAAAAAATTACATTGTGTGAACAGTTCTCACATTGTGCTGCATCTGCATGTGCATATTTGCTGACATTTTAGAAGAGGAAAGTGGGAGATTTAAAAATAAAAAAATAGGATGATGTATTTTCCCATTGAGACAGTCAATATAAAGAAGCCCGGTCTGAATCGGGTCTATTGGCATGTATGCATGCGCAGTGCTGCCAAGTGGCCCCTGTCATCTGTGACACATGTAGCCACGACTGTCCTACCAACAGCTCTCAGCATGCTGAGACCTGTATGCCCACACCTCAATTGTGAAAACCTGTAATGGTTGTTATACACATTTGTTTAGGTGTCTTAATAACATGAACTCTCAGGGCCTCATATACAAAGCCCTTTTGCGATCGCAAAAACTCATTTCGCAAAATCACACCATTTTATTAATGTATTAAAGCCCTTTTACGAGTATGAAAATTATTTCTGACTCATAATTGGACTTTGTAATCCTTTCCGAATCTCAAATAGGAGGGGACAAGAAAGGGGCATCGTCCTCCTAGTTTCAATTCGGAAAGGAATGTATCATTGGTTTATGACCATAATTGAAGCCACAAACCTTTGATAAGTTGCCGACCACCTAGTTGGGGTGAGAACTGATTTGTAAAGGGAATCATCCCTTTGAGAAGAATCATGTGGGCAGCCACAGGGGGGGTGAATCATGGCGCAATAGCAGCCCGGTATGCGTCTGACTTCATGCTTTAATGATAGGCTGTGCAGATCTGGCTCTATGACTCAGTAGCAGCGTTGTGTGCACCTGGCGTAATGCTTTAATAGTAGTTCTGAGCTATATCCACGGCTTAGCGTTTTTGCTGTGCACGGCTTGCTTCATGCATCACTGGTGCTGCGGGCTTCAGTAGCATAACTATGCAGCAGGCTACATGCCAAGGTTATGTGATTCCATGATAGAGCTGCCAACTTGCCTCTCCTGGTTAAGAGGGTCTGCCAGCTGCTTGTAACCGATCCTTCACTCCACCTGTGTGGGGCGCCGATTGCACACGTATGTTTGCTTTTCAAGTATGAGGCAGAGTCAGCCAGGAGTGTGTGTGAGTTCTGTGTTTAACTGCTGGAAGGCAGAAATCCATTCTGTGATTCCTGCACGTTAATTGTTAACAAAGTAGAAGATGGAGACACCCTGCCAGACAAGGATGTGCTTTAGAAGAAGTCCCCAGAATAGCGTCCCCCATAGCCATCTGATTTGTGCCAGGGTGGGTTCTCCATTTGGACGAAGAACAAGGGAATCCTGACAACTAGAACCTGGATGCCCATCTGACAGGAAGAGTTGAAGACATGTCATTAGACACTATCCACCAACTATGTCACACCAACATTGACTTTATACCTTAACTTCAGTGTATCTTGACATATGGAGTTCAACTTTCTGCCATGCCACCACGCAACTGGCTGTAAAAAGCTTTATTCTCTACCTCAATATGCTTGGCAATCACACTCCTTATTTTGCCAGTGTACATACCATGTAAAGCCCTCTGTTACCCATGTGTATCAAATATGTACTGTAAAAAACCTATAAAAAGTGGCATCAGGAGGCCTGGCCATTTTATGAGGCCTTCAAACACTTTGTCCTCTATGTTTGTGGCTGCTTAGGACAACAAAACCTTTAATGTCGCATATGTGCGAGGTGAAAACTCCCACAGCGTCTGGCACTGTGTTTTTTTGCATTTTAAAAAACAAATCCCGCTTCAGGGTTTTGACTGTGAAAAACAAACAAATGGTGTCTGGATTCTCATGACAGCATTTGTTTGGCCTACTTGGAGGTGTAGAGCTCCATTATGGTAGGTGTGTTTGTGACAACAAATGCGGTGTCTCTACTTCCACACGCATCCTGTGAGGTCTATGTGACCTATTTATCAAACATGAAAGTTTTTTGGACTTTCCCCAAAGAAAATAAAGTCCTTCCTGCCCCAAATTATTAATTTGGCACCAGCCTCCTATGTGCTAGCCTGTGACCCCTCAAACAATGCCCTCATTCAAATGTATCTTTCGAGTCTCTGATAGAGCACAGGGAAGGACCAATTACTGAACTCAGTTTCTGCTATAATTGTGTAGTGTTAGGAAGGAAGCTAACAACATATCAACTTTACTGTTGTGCCCCCCGCTCAAAATGTGTCCCTTTCAGTGTAAAGCTACCTCAGCGATTGAATTCTTAGACGTGCCCCATACAAATGTCCTCTCTCTGTCTCTCTGTCTCTCTCTCTCTCTATATATATATATATATAATTTTATTTTATTTTTTTTATTGAAAAAAGCAAAGGCTAAAGTGACATTGTAGTTAGGTATAGTAATAGGATCTTACTTTACATTCCACAAATCTGTAGAAATTCACAAAAAAGCAAAGGTTAAAGGGATTTTATAGTTAGGTATGGTAGGGTTTCCCAAACTTTTTTGACCTGCGATGGAGAGATTGAAGCCAGGCCTCGGGGGCAGTTCCATTTTCCACACTGAAAGTAATTGGGATGAAGACGATGAAGGTATTATAATCATATTTTTAACAAAAGACAAATATAACAGTTGTTTGATAAAAAAACTTTAATTGGTAAGACGTCACACGCTGGTCCAAACCATTCAGAGGCTGACAGGTGCGGCTTCCGCAACTCTTCCACAAGACGTTTCCATGTGGGTTACTCTGGGCCCACAAATGCACATTAAGAAAACTTAACATGTTTGAACATTTGCACTGCAATTCTTTCTTTTTCATACTACCGTACAGCTCAGTTCTAAAGACATGTTACACATCAACAGAGCCATATGGTAGTATGAAAAAGAAAAAATCGCAGTGCAAACAAATACAATTCTTTACATTTTTGTAGTGTTACAATGTAATGTGTTTAGGGTTCTAAGAACTCTTAGCGACTACCCTGCTATTGGAGACATTCTTACACAAAGGTAATCTCTCCCAGAAGAGCCTCCACTGTCTACAAAAATCCCGTATGTGGGTGGGAGTTCGGTGAGACCCCAGCAAATTTGCCAATTGAATTTAGATTTTTCTTTCAAGAGTCAAACTGCCTTTTTCCGCATTTATTGTACTGCAAAAGAACAGTCTTCAGATCAGCCCTAGCTTATTTCACAATGTCTGAGGTGGCTAGGTAGCTCAATGGACTAATGCGCCAGCTGCAGACCTATGTGCCTCTTGAAGGTGGCATGCATGACAATGTTACATAACCTTCTCATCCATTTCTTCTTCGAGGCTCATGAAATAAGTTGTGTAATGGCAGTCCTTGTAGTTTACTGCGCTCTAAAGCTCTATGGCTGTATAAATAATTAATTATGCTATACAGCATATCTAATGACAGTGTTTCTGTTAAGCTGAGCATGTATAAGTGTGTCCTATTTGACTTACACACAGCAAAACTAGCTACAAAGTGCTGCAAGAGTACCATTGCATAAAGACAAATCACTTTAATTGAGCGCCTAATCTGTTTTTAGACCCAGGCCCCTGGGAGGATTCAATATTTTGCTGTGAATCACAGGACGTTGAGCGATGCCAGGATTCAAACCCAATTCCCACCTAGTTTCAAAGTCCGCAGCTCTGGCCGCTATACCACATGCTTTCCTTTCAGTCTATTGTGCAGGCTGGGATTTAAACCTGTGACCTGCAGATTGCACACTGATAGTGGTTAGAACTAACCATAAGCCACCAAGCAAAATGTCAACATAAATAAACTACAAACGTTCAAATTCCTGAGCTAGTTTATGTGAAAACAAATCTAATTATTGTGTGCCCATTTCGGGTATGCAGTGCATCCCTTAGAGAAGAACTCTAAACACATTATGTCGGAACATCACAAAAATGTAAAATTTGGATTTTTTGTACTACGATTCTTTTTGTTTTTTAATTCTACTGTGCGTCTCCGTTCTAAAGACATGTTACGTGTAACGTCTTTAGAACGGAGTCTTACGGTAGTATGAAAAAGAAAGAATCACAGTACAAACAAATGAAACATGATAGGTCTTATAAGCCGCCATGCTCAGCTACAGCTTTTAAAATGAAAGGCAGTCGGCATCACCAGTGGAAGGAAAGTATCAGGGTTAGTTACTGCAGTAGAATCTTTTCCACGTTCCCAAGCAGTGCACAGTGCCCCAGGTGAGTTCTTCTGGTGCACCGGGATGCCGCGGCTCACAGTTTGGGAACTACTGAGGTATGATAATGATATCTATCTTTACCTTCGAAACAAAAACCTAGAAATACACTGAAAAAACAAACGTTAGAGTGACTTTATAGTTAGATCTGGGACCTTGAATTAATATAAAAACTATTGTACAGTTATAGCTTACTGAGGTAAATATAACTTGCACCCCCACTATGCATTGTTTGTGATCTCACATATTACCTCACTCATGACATGTTAAATGACATTTTGTCAGTGAATCTATGCTTTTTTTAAATCATATTCATCTAATTCCATCACTGAGCATACAGCTTGACCATGAATAGTAGAGGGTTAGATGCAAGACCTGCCCTACAGCCAGGCACTTTGCCCAACCCACCCAAGGGAAGCCAACTCCTGCCATGCACAGCTTTTGACCAGGCCTTCGTACTGCAGGAGGACTGTGGGAGTCCTGCAGGACCAACTGTGCACATATCTCTAACAATTTAACCTTAATTTCACTTTTTACCTTAATTTCACTAAAAGGGCTGAACAGATTTACAACAAATCACAAAAGCACGCTTTCAGAGTAAACATTCTGACAAATTTTATATCATTCTGTTCTGCTATTTTTTCTAAAATTCTTCTTAAAGTTTCTATAGGATATTGCCTAGGGAAAACACATTTTGGGACCCTCCTTTTTTCTCAGCACCCATTCAAAGGATCACCCCCAAATTTTCCAGAAATGACCTGGGGTGGAAGAGTCTTTTTAAGAACATGTTTTGTGAAGATTCATCGAATGGCCCCAAATTTATTTGCAAAAAAAAAAAAAAACGCTCTTCCTATGGAAACTCTGACCTACATAAACCCCACAGTGGCAACCGCCACAGTGTAATGTATGTGTGTGTATTTGTGTGCATTTGTGTGCATTTGTGTCTGTCTGTGTATGTGTGGGTGTTCAAAAACAAAGGATCCTTCTACTCCTATAATAAATTACCAGCTGTACTCCTATAATAAATCAGTATCAAAGGATACCAAACTAGAAGACCGCACAAGAACTGACAATCTACTGTGCATGAATGCCAGAAACATAAGGAGCACAAATTCCTACACATATGTATATGTATCAGAGGCAGTGATCTTGGCCTTAGGGAGGGAGTCATGTCAGCACTTAATGTTACTTATATATTGTTGTGTTTTGTGTTCAGGTTCAGGTAAAACACACGACAAAGTCTAAGACTGAAAGTTTTTTACACAGTATATCTTTTCCCTTTTTAATTTAGATGCACAACGTTTTTTACAGGTTTTCTCATAGTGTTCTATATACTTTTAGATATCCATTCCAAATCTGCAGCCATACTTGCCCAGCAGTGTGACAAAGCAGAAGTTGATTTCCAATATCTCTGATTTCTCTCTTATCTCATTCCCCACTTTTTATAATGTGTCTGATATCACATTCTGTGTGGTCAATACTGGTTGTGGATAAAGCAGAAGTGTGCATCACTTCTATTGGATACTGATTGTTATAGTATGTTAAAAGATTTATAGTGCACCACAATCACTCCTAAAGGGGAATCCTTGCTCAGATTCAGACTAATCACAATGAAAAGTGCACAGTTGTAAACCCGCCATGAGATAGAGAAGATTAGAACATCCATGTTATTAAAAGCTTCTTAAAAGCAGGATGTTAAATGGAGATTTTGCAAAAGAGAATTCCAGTGCTGAGCCGCCAGAGAAGAAAACAAATGGCCTCCATTCTGGCAGAGCTAATAAAGAGTTGCACCCGGTTAGTTTGGAGGATTAAGATTATAGTATGTGTGGTGTTGGGGAGTCCATGCACCATTTCTTCTTGAGTATAGGATTTACGAGAGAAGCATAATCCGAGTATAGATTATGCTCGAGTTGTGCTTCTCCCGTAAATCCTATACTCAAGAAGAAATGTTGTGTCGACTCTTTCTCAACACCTCAAATACTATAATCTCCCACTTACCACCAGTCAAAGATGCACAGTGCCACACCATCACATTGTGCTCACTTGCCACAGCACCTTTGTTTTTTATTGCAATGACAGCCACAGTACCCAATACTTGCAGGTTCATAGCAAGCCAAGCAAGGAAATCGGTCCAGGTATTACGCAAACCTTTGGTGCAATATTCATGCAGCTTAGCTCCCAGCCTTTTGAGCCTCATTGGCCTTTTTCCCGCACAACCTGTCAATAACACTCTGACAAGAGAACTGTGATCTGTGTGTTTTAGCAATTGCACACCTTATAGGCAAGAATGATAGTACTCTGCACCCCAAAATGCCACCAAATGCTTCACACTCATCCTTCCACTTGGAACTATACACCCTTTCTCTGAAGTATTAACCAACTTCCAGTTTTATCAGCAAATCCCTCCACAAACTTGGAATAATTCTTGAAAAACACCATCATTGACTCTGGCTGATAATTGTCATATAGTTGAGAGGCATGCTTTATTTCATTTAGCAGCTCATCCCTTGTCTTAACATCATCAGCTAATATAGTAAGCCAAATGTATTCAATTTTTTCTACTAAGAACGTCTATTTATCTTTTGTTACACTGAGATCAGCTTCCACCAATCTGTCTAAAGTTTGTTTAAGTGCCAGGTTGTGGTTTTCCACCATCTCACAAAATATCAGTATATCATCCTTGCTAGCCCTCACATCCGTGGTGTGTTATTCCCGCAAACATTTTGCCTTTGCTATGCCTGTTTTGCTGAATTCATTTTTGTTGGCATTAGGACCCTTTGCACTTTACCATTGACAACCAGTGCATAGGTGCTTGTGCTTTCTCCTTTAAACATGGTAAAATTGAACTACACCCAACTGGCATTACCTGTGCCCACAGACTATAAGTTAAATGCTACCAGTGGCCCTGTAGCACTCATTGTGCCACCTACTAAATTAGCCTTTTAAAACATGGCTCATGCCTGCCACTGCAGCCTGTAATGGAGTATTAGACTGCCTTTTCATCTTGGCAACCTCCTTTTGTCATGTCTAAACCTTCATTTGTAATACACATAAATTGCCCGTAAGGTAGGCCCTTACGGCTCACAGGGCAGGGTGCATTGTATTTAAAAAGTGGGATATATGTACTTCAGTTTTACAAATCCTGGCAGGCAGGTTTAAATGGCATGCCACTGTCGAAAGGCCTGTCTCTCCCATTGACTAACACTGGGTTACCTTACTACATTTAATAAGTGCTAACTTTGGATTAGGACCAGACAGAGACATGCTGTTTACACTCAAATTGTAATTTAAAATCCTCGTTAGAGGCAAAGTCCAAATTTAAGCCATAATTCTGAAATGCCCCTTTTAGAAAGTTAGCATTTTCTTTTCCTTACCATTTGTGCCTTCTGCCAAAGTCCTGGGCCACGTGACTGTGAATGGCTGTGCAGTTGGGTTTGTGTTTTGTTGCCAGACAGTAACACAAAGGGGGCTTAGATGTGGACAGGTGGGGCAACATGACAGGAAGACTAAGAGGTTCTGTACCCAGCCCCTCTTACATTTCAATGGGCTTTGATTCCCGCACACACAAAGGAACCAGACATTAGGCCTTCCCCGTCTTCTTTCACCACAGTACGTTTGGAGCCTTGACAGGGGAAGGGGAGGACCTTTCCAAAGTCAGATGTAGGGGTTGGTCATGGATTCATCCACACAAAGGCTTGCCCCAAGTATACACACTGGACCTCCAGAGCCAATTTTTAGAACACTCCTGGACCTGTGGAAGATACAGAAGAAGGACTGCCCTGCTGTCTGAGGTCTGCTCTGCTGCTTGAGGGACTACTTTGCTATCTAAGAATGAAGACTGTGCCTGCTTGCCTTCATCCAAGACTAACCAGAGTCACACCAATGGTCAGCTGGATGAGCTCCTTTGTGAGCTACAGAGACACCACATCTTTAGAGGCCTCCCTGCAACTTCCCAGCTGGCCTGTGCAGTGGACCTGCCTAAGCCCTGTTCCTGGTCTCTGCCTGGAGTGAATCCTGATCCCCAGGAGGTGCCCCCAGCCCGATGTCCTGGACTCTTGATTGGCATCAGACTGTACTCCTCCCTGCCTAACTGTGGGCTCCATCATATCCGACTCAGCACTACACAGCTTGAAACAACTCTTTGCATTTCACCCCCTTGCAGCTCCTGATTGACAGCATCATTGGAACTAACTCAGGACCTCAAATCTCAGCCCTTGCAGCTCCTGAACGGTTACCTCATCGGAACCAACATAGCATGACACCATTCGACGCAGGACTTTGCATCTCAGCGCTGCACAGTTCTTGATGGAAAATGTCTCAGAGCAACACAAAGCCTCTTATCAAGGACATAATGTACAACTCTCGGTGGGACTAACCTGGTCCCTGTTTCTGGCCTGTTCTCCATCGCGGTTGACCTGAACTTGTGACTTTTTTCCAGGTCTGGCACGCCGACATATTCACAGTTAGCACTCTGTGCTTTTGGTGCTATTTTTTACTAAAAACTATAGAAGTCAATACTTCTGGTTCTACTGATTGACTTTTGTTATTCTGGTATCATTTTATTTATTAAAACTGATTCTATGTTTATAAATTGGTTTGAGATTTTTGTTGTGTTGTATTTTCACTTTATTACTGTTTATGTGCTGCATAAATAATTTACACATTGCCTCTAAGTTAAGCCTGACTGCTTTGAGCCAATCTACCAGAGGGTTAAGCACAGGTTAATTTAGTGACTTTGGTGGTTGTTGCCTGAGTAGGACTTCCACTCCCTCAACCAATAGCCCAATTTCTTACAATGCTAGAATTACACAATGTTGTTCAACCCTTTAGAAATGTCATCCATCATTCTCTGGAAAACACCTGCAGCTAAGAATAGCCCAAACAGCATACAAGTAAACTGAAAGTGCCCTCTAAGGTAATGAAGGCAGTGAAGGTTTTTGAGTGCTTATGTTATTGGATCTGGCGGCATGCACTCTTAAGATCAAGTTTAGAAAAGTATCTACCACGACTCAACAGCAGGATGCGTTTATTAATATCTGGCAAGGGAAATGTTACTACCACAATATTTTGGTTGAAGCTCCTAAGGTCCACATAAAACTTAAAACTTCATTAGCCTTTTCCACGATAACTACGAGTGAAATCCAGCTTGTTATTGCCACAGGCTCAGTGATGCTATCTTTCATTATGTCTTCACGTTAATTGTACGATTATAGAGATTCTCCGCTTTGTGTGTTTAACAGGAATAATATCACGATTTTGGACAATTTTATGAACATACTCCATCAACTAATCTAACTATTCCTTGAACCCTTTCTCCACTCACCCTCATAAAATCCTCCACACTCACATCCTCCACTGCTATAATCTGGTTGTGGGCCAGGGGTTGACAACAATATGCAAGTTGTATTGATGCATCCAACCAAGTACCAGGGGCTCTTTTCTGCCACATAGATCTATCCTCAATCTCCTTTTCCTTGAATACTATGTTACACTGTATTTATTTTCTTTTTTCTTTTGTCCTCATTGTGAATTCAATTGGCTAAGGGGGATGCCAAGTTTTATCCATGGTGGGGCCACCCGACCAAGGGAGAGCCCCCCACCATCTCCCTGTCAACTCACAAGCCGCACAAGACCACGACTAGTGACAGGACCAACTCCCAGCAGCGGGCTGGATGCCTGGCCATGGTTGTACGACGGAACACCGGTTTTCCTAAACAACTAGTGCCTTAACAACGAGGTCGGAACACCGACCTCATTGCTACTACTAATGATTTTACCATGAATGCCTTAACAACAATTTTCGTTGTAAAGGCATTCCTGATAAAAGCATTACTAATAGGCACCATTGACCCTACATCTATCACCCCACCCCCTCCCCAAAACCAAAAACGCCCCACCCCCCCAACCCCGCCCCAAAACCTAAAACCCCCTGACCCCCACCCCCTCCCCAAAACCAAAAACGCCCCACCCCCCCAACCCCGCCCCAAAACCTAAAACCCCCTCCCCAAAACCAAAAACTCCCCACCCCCCCAACCCCGCCCCAAAACCTAAAACCCCCTGACCCCCCACCCCCTCCCCAAAACCAAAAACTCCCCACCCCCCCAACCCCGCCCCAAAACCTAAAACCCCCTGACCCCCCACCCCCTCCCCAAAACCAAAAACACCCCACCCCCCCAACCCTGCCCCAAAACCTAAAACCTACTGACCCCCCACCCCCTCCCAAAAACCAAAAACGCCCCACCCCCCAACCCCACCACAAAACCTAAAACCCCCTGACCCCCCACCCCCTCCCCAAAACCAAAAACGCCCCACCCCAAAACCTAAAACCCCATGACACCCCACCCCCTCCCCAAAACCAAAACGCCCCACCCCCCAACCCCGCCCCAAAACCTAAAACCCCCTGACCCCCACCCCTCCCCAAAACCAAAAACGCCCCACCCCCCAACCCCGCCCCAAAACCTAAAACCCCCTGACCCCCCACCCCCTCCCCAAAACCAAAAACGCCCCACCACCCCAAAACCTAAAACCCCCTGACCCCCACCCCCTCCCCAAAACCAAACACGCCCCACCCCCCCAACCCCACCCCAAAACCTAAAACCCCCTGACCCCCCACCCCCTCCCCAAAACCTAAAACCCCCCACTTACCTTAGTCGACCCCTTGTCACCTGCGTCCTCCTCCTTCGCCAACTCCCTTCTTTGTACCTTAACCACGCATGTTCGTTGTTCAGAACATACGTAGTTAAGGCACAAAATAACGGAGTCGTGGTTAAAAAAAGCATTGTTGCGCTTTCGTTAACCATGACTTTCGTAAAAAAAAAAACGTCGTGATAAAGGATGTTTCCCCCTGGCCATATAACCAGGAAGAGAGTTTGGGAATTCTTAATCATCAGACATCATCCAGCTGAGCATATATACAAAACCGAATAAGACTCAAGCCTGCATCTGCACATTACACCAATTTTGCCATAGCAACCAGAACCTACTCCTCTTATTTGTGGAGCCGCTCTGATCTAGCTGATGAAACTTTGTTACTGCCATCCGCCACTCATGGAATGTTGATGGGTGAATGCAGTATCCATTTCAAACAAATTTCCCAACGAGCCAGCGAAACAAATACAAACAAGAGTGACCTGTGATTCTTATTAAGCGTTTTAATTTACCTTTCATCGTCCAGCACCCCAAAAATCACTAAGGGAAGGCTTACATTATCTTCTGGGCTAATCACATCCAGAAACACCTTACCCACATCTTGCCAGAATTAAAAAAGCATACAACACTGCTAGAACATATGGACGTCATCCTTTCCCTCTTCGTCACATCTAGGGCACTTCTTCTCCCGCTTCCCTTGTGCCATCAGCCTTCTGTTATGAGGTATGTACCCAAAGGCATTGCTCTCCTCACCTTGGTAACCCTGTGAACAAAAATCTTTGGGGAGCAGTTTGATTCCAGGCTCTCCAAAAGGAACATTCTTTATGACACAATGGCATCCTTTAAACCAAATTCTATGATGAGTTCCACCCTCCTACCTCCTACAATAAAATCAACTCTTTGTCCACATCTCTATCCCTTATCCTCCTGCTGATTGCCCACACTTAAACCTCTGTCAATGGACCCTTCAGTTGGTGAATCTTCTGCCACAATAGCAAACCTACTCCTATCACTATTCCTGCACATGCATTGGAAATGTTGTTTGCATCCAAATTTCCTACATTCCCTTTTAATGGCAATACACATCCTAAAGTCAGGACCATAGTACTTGCTCCTGCACCTGTGAATGCAGCTACTGCTCTGCCTAGGTATTCTACCACTCTTTACAGATTTGACCACTGAACTGGACACCATCCCTACCTCTACTTCACACCCATGAACTATTTGCATCACAGAAACATCAGTCTCTACTCTGTCTCACCTCTCCATTTCTTCCATGCTTTACTTTGATTCCTCAGCCACTTTATTAATGCCAGGGTCACCCTGAAAGAAGTATTTCTCGCTGCCCAAAGTTGCTCCTGCAGTTTTTTTGCTCTTGCAATGTACTACGAGTTGTTAAAAATAATAAGTCCATTGATCATGGCACCAAACCAATACTTGACAGAGAGTTTATGTAATACAGCCACAAATGTGTCCACTGACTCATCCTTTATAGCTGCATATAGAATTTGAACCTTGACATCACCACATTAACATCTTTGGCAAATGTGGTTTCAAGCCTCATTCTGTCTTCCTTAGGTACCACAGTGACTGGCTGGCAATTAGGCTTTAGAGTTATAATTAGGAACTTGAAAATGAGTTATCCTTCTTTCCAAAGAGCACTCAGCACCAATGCTTTTTATTGGTGCAACAAAAATCTTGATCCTCCAGTGCTTCGAGATAATTTTCAAACATGTCCAGCCACTCCTCCCACTCTATTGGTGGTGGTCCCAAACTAGACAAGAAGAGACTAGGTGAAATGATGGCACTTAAATCAATCTGCACTGGCTTAGGGTGAAAAAGGAGCCAAAGAAATGGCTAAATAAAATCAATGAATGTACAAATTCCTGAAAAAAGGGCACCAATCCAAGTAAAATCTAAAAACACAGGAAGTTGCAAAAATAATTTTATAAGACATGGCTGTAGTGAATGAAAAGCAGGACAAATTCACACAAAGGCAAAAGGTGAAAAACGTTCCTTATAAATGCTTGTCAGCAACCAAGGGTGTATTTGCGAAGGGTCTTTCCTTAAATGCAGCACTCACACATTGCCTTCCCAGACAATATGGGTGCAGGCAAAGTAAGCGCAAGGAGCAAGCAGACACCCCTTGCATGAAAAGTCACTTGGCACTGTGAATCTCAAGTGCAAAGGGTTGCCCAAACCCCAATCACTCAGTTGGTAGGCCAGCGCGAATGCTGCAAGTATTATAGTTTAGAAGTAAGCGTATGCCCACTAAGGTAGGAAGGATACGTTATGGACACATGCTCATTAAAACACAGCTGTAAACAGGAAATTGATGCCAGAAATAGCCACAGAAAGTTTAAAAAGTCAATAGCATTCAGGGTCAGCTCCAATTCATCTCACACTTTAATTGTCAATGGTGCAGAGTGATGTATCCCGACCACCTGAAGGGCTGCGGCACATTCTAGCTAGCCAGATCATCACCAACTTGTGTTATGAAGGAGTACACAGGGCATCTGTACTTGAGTATAAGATGTAGTGGAGGAGCACAACCTGAAAATAATAATCTCAGAGCAGCCAGGAACCAACTTCCTGGACCTAGGTTGTGACTTCTCGATGGACAACACACAATCAAGTGAATATCTCAAAATGTGCAAAGCAATATTGGCATAACATGAGGATTGTGCTATGAGAAGTCACCAGAACGAGCTGGGTCTTTCAACTCAACAGTGGCAGGTGGCATGCTCCTGTGAGTGTGGCAAGCATGGCCTATGTGAGCATCCCACTACGGATGGACCTTTCTTTCAGTGATCTGAAGATGGCACTTATTGACTGTGTTCTGATCTGATGCCTTAAGATGACACCTGTAGATCATATGTACCACACACAGAAGCTATGAACTTTACATCTTCCCCTTTGTCACCCGCAGAGGGACAAATCAACTTTCAGACAGAAAATGAAACAACACCTACACAAACATTTCTGTAAACATTTCCTCAGCCAGAGGTGGTTTAGATTACAATTTTGCTCCATGAATGTCTTCTCATGCACTCATCATACAACACCTTTCCATATGTGAAGATCAGATCTTTTCTTCTTTCCTTTGCCCCGAATTATTTCAATATCCTGCTCCCATTCTCAGTTGTTTCATCTTTTCAAACAACCATTTTAGAGAATTTGCCCAGAATGCCCCTCAGGATCTGCCAACTGTGCACATGTACAAAGCCTCTCCGAGCCAAGTGTTGGGGGTCAGGGTTGCAGAGGCATAACATTGAGAGAAAACAACTGTTCACAATTCCTGTGGCAATACGTACTAAAAAACATATTTTCAGATTTCCTGTCATATAATTGATGATTCATGCCAATTTCATCTACTGAAATTTTTATCACCACTGAGTTATATGATCCTTTCAGTTCTTGGTCTGATTTCATTATAGGCCTATCCCTTGACAAGACGGTGGAGATGCTAAGTGGCATGGGGTAAAAATCTGAGACCTGCTAGATTTCCTGTGGAATTCAATGCAACACGTGTGTCAGGTCTTGTGCCCAAACTATTGTGGGTATACAAAGTGGCGAGACACACAGGGTGCCTCCCAGCCATTCTGCAAGAAGTGCTAATTGAAGTATTCCCAAAACTACGTATAGATCCCCTGTTAGTGATGTCATACTGTCCGCTCTCCTTACTTATTATAGATAGCAAAATATTGTGGAAAGTGCTGGCAAATCGCCTAAGGCTTGTAGCCCAGACTACAGAACAACAAGATCACAGGTGGTTTATTCTAGGATGGAACACTTCCTTTAATCTTCATTGCCTATTCAGAATCATAGACTGGTCAAGGGGACACCAGGGGCGGCTCCTCCGTAAGGGTGGAGGAGCATCGCACCCCCCCCTGCCAGCAGCGACAGCTGCAAACTTTTCCACAAAAACTATAATAAACTTTGTTTACTATCGTTTTTGGTGAAAAGGCGCGGGCCACGGGGGTGACAAGCAAGCACTCCCCTCAGAGTGCATTGCCAATGGCACAGATACGTTTTTAAAAAAAATTGAATTCCCTCTCTCCCTCCCCCTGCGCGCTGCCCCGCCCCTTTACCGTCACGCGAGCCGCGACTGCACCAGACTGAGCACTGGGTTGCCTCTCGGGATGTCAAGAAAGTGTTTGACACTGTAGGGTGGCACTATTTAATCAATGTCATAAGGGGAATGGGCCTGAGCATGGAGTAACGCCGGCCGATGCAACTTCTTTATATCAAAAGTATTCAGAGCAGAAGCAGGAAAGGCAACATTTTCCTTGACAATAATTATCTCATAGATGGGAATCTAGACGGAGCATTGACAGTCCTTACCGCTCTGTTGGCTCTACCACAACACAAGTTAGCGCATGTAGCGTGGCCAAAATGCTGACACTATCCAGATTATTGTGGCTCTTTTCGGCACTGCCAGTAATGTTGAAGAGGCCCTTAATCAGAGATATATAATCTCTGCATACCTCTTTATTATGGGGCAAAGGACGCTATCAGGTGAAGATGGGAGAGCTGCATGCGCCACTGGAGAAATGGGGGCTTGGGTGCCCCCAATTATGAACTTAATTACTCCTCTGCCCAACTGCTGTGGCTGGCAATGGCTCGAGCCTTGAAAATGTTGGATATTAGGGTGCACCTCAACGAGCGTCCCATATGTGACTGGGCTAGTGAGCATGGATAAAGGGCCAGAGGGGGACCACATGCTGAGGCGAGTGGAGAAATTATCCTGGCGGAAGTGTGTGTACCTAAAAACTGGTCTATACATATCTGAGTTGCTCCTATGGTCCCTACAAGGATGCACCAGACTGGCGATAAGGTATGATGTACGGTCCTGGAAAGAGGCAGGTATATGGGTCTGGGACGATCTGTTTACTGAGGAGAACCTGAGATCATTCAAGGACCTTTGGGAGGGGCGGAATCTAGGTGCAAGCAACTTCCTGCTATATAATGCTCCCAACACAGCAGGTTAAAAACTACGGGGTGGCTGATAACCACCGCTATTGCAGGTGATACTCACTCATAGTGCCACTAGACAGCCTCTAGACAGACTTGCCTCTACACTGTGCTGATACAGAAACGGAACACACAGCTGTTGAATCTCAGGGAGTAGTGTGAGGAGCAGGTAGGCCATGTTTTGCTCTCAAGCAGGTGGTAGCAGAGCCTAAGCAGTCTGAAGTCAATATCTAATAACTCCAGATTACATTTTGACAGAGCGCCTCCCCAATTGGGGGGGCGCGGCGCTTAGGACCCGGGGGCACCGTGGCCCGAGCCCTGTTCGCTGGTCCTACGTTGCTGGCCTGGCACTCCTGCCCTCTCGCGAGGTGAGAGGGCGGAAGGGCAAAAATTAGGGGGAGGTCACGCGTGACACTTCCGGCCGCCTATGCCGCTGCATCCATTGGGGGGTATTTAAGTGCCCCCTAGATCAGGCCTCGGCCTTTTTCATGGATGCGGCGTGGGCGGCACATCTGGGGTTCATATATATTTTTCTATATAAGAAATATCCCCTTTTCTCTTTTCTTTTGAGGAACTGCCCCGGGGAACAGAAACCCCGCTGGACCCAATCGCGATTCTCTGCCGCTGTGCGAACGACGCCGCAGGCGGGGTGGGGGTGCACGATGGGGGGGCAGCAATGGGCCTCATGGCTTCGGAGACAAACGGAATCGTTTGCAAAGAGCGCCCAAGTGCTCTGCAACCTGGGCGGACGGAAAGCAGTTCAACTGCCTATCCAGTTTTGGAGGCGGGTGGGTGCTAGTTTAGGTTAGTCCGTATTGTGAAATAACTCGTGTGCACCTTTATAAGTGCAAACCTGTAACATTAAACCTACGTTTAGGATAATATAAGGAGTTGGTTGTGCTTGTGCACCATGAAGCAAAGGTTGAGCACTCTTTGCCCATGCTGCTGTTCCTTTCGTCTCGGGGCCACCATCTTTCTATCTCTAGTTCCCGGCAGCCAGTCTGCAGCGTGCGGATACAGCTGTATGCCTTGAGATGCTAACTTTCTTCACAACCGAGACCCCGTGCCCCACCAACGATGCGCGCCCAGTGTGCCCCAAATTGTGAGCAACTTTCTCCCCCTTTTTTTTTTAAAACAGACTCGCTCCCGATGCATCCTCCGCGCCCTACATAACCGACGCTTCATGAGCGCCCCGAGATCCGGGGATGCCCGCACTCGGCCGAGACCCCCTCAGCTCGGCCTCGCCCGGCTGCGCGCCGCTCCCTGCCCCATGCGCGCACTCGTAGGGCCCCCCGCCCAGGCACCGGCGCGGAAAGGCCTCGCCCTGCCGTGGACCCGTAAACGCAATTCGCCACTTGCAAGGGGGGGGGAGGGGAGGGCGCACTAGGCCGGGCGCCCCAAAGACAACCTGCGACCATGCCGGCTCCACCCGCCCGAGTCGAGAGCGGCCCGCTTCGGTGACCGCAAGGGCAGGACAGAACCGAAGCTGAGAGAAAGAGTGCTGTAAGGTGAAAGGAAGGAGGAAGGGTTTGCGGTGGCAGTGGCTGAAGGGGGCGGGTGGCTGATGTCTGAACTCGCGTCTATCCCGCTTTCTCTGACCCATATCCCCTTTCTAAATGCAGGGATGCGCCACTGCCTCCAACCCTTGCAACCCCCCCTTCCAATACTGAGCTGTCTCTCCTAACTAGCAGGGAGACTTACTGTGACTGACAACACGCACAGAAAATCAATCATATCTATAGATTTGTTGATCCTGTCCTGTTTCTAGGAAAAAAGTCACAGTGATATCCTGGAAGGAGTGGACGACCACAATCATTCAGGAACGGGGAGAGACTCACGCAAATGGGCCAATGCAGAAGCAGATGTTGTGTCTGGGTCAAAAGCACTCATAGGACAGGGATCCCGATACACACGGTGGGATGGGTTTCTGGCAAAAGAAGAAGTCAAGTCAGACCCAGGCCTCCTTGAAGAGTTTTTTTTTGCCCTACAATAATAATTATAATTTATCACTGATAGACATGCTGGGGTAAGAGACAAAATGACATATGGACATGCCCAGTCATGGATACCTACCACATCACATTTCCCTGCAAGGAAATGATTGCCTCAACATGAGATCTGTTGTTCTCAGTCCTCACTGAAGAATATATGACTCTCGGGTCCTGGACCCTTATATGCTAATGCTCACATACTTCTTGTTTCCTGAATGACTATCCTATGCCAGTTGTATTTGTTGACTGGTTATTTGTTCATACATTTCTCACATTCTCTGCAGACGTCTGTCTTCAATTTCAAGAAAGAAATAGAACACAGCATACATTGTATGTGTGGTGACAATGATCTGTGTTTGTAACGATGACTACCAAATTGTAATCTGTTTACTGTACTATGTGAAAAATCAATAGAGAGAAGGAAAAAAAAGGCAGTGGAGATGCCAAAACTTCACACCGTTCTCTAGACAAAGGGGTGGAGATATTGAAACGTTGTGCTGGTCCCTTGACAAGGCGGTGGAGATGATGAAACATTGTGCTGGTCCCTCAACAAGTTGATGGAGATTGTGATACATTGGTCGACATGCAAGATGTTTGGATTTTGTTGAATCACTGAGGCTTCCAAAACTATAATCCCAAAGTCTGTGATATTTTCAATGAAAATCCTCAATCTGCAGTCCTCTCTGCTTTGGTGATTTTCCAAAATGCTAAGCAAGCTGGAACATAGCAAGCTGGCTTGTGAGTTTCTGATATGATTGCTTGCTTTTACGTTATTTGTAAGTTTCTTTGTCTTTCAAAGTGCATACCGCCTGTTAGAGGCTGTAAAATCTAGCCTGCAACAGCATGGACATCTTTTGGGGGTCACCGGAAGTCCCAACTGCGACCCCTTGTTTTCACCTTGCATTCTCTGGCACTGTCTTTGTGACCCCGGGCCTCCTGGGTGGCAAATCAGTGGGAAGAACAAGTGGGGGGGGGGGGGGGTCGGTATTTCTTATTGTTTGCATGTTTTCATGGTACTAATAGTGAATAACAGAATATTATTCACTATTATTGTAATAAAAAATGGAACACACTTAGGACCTATGTGGCAGCTGTGGTAAGTAAAATTTATTTTTAATGTATGTCGTGTGCATGCTTGCAGATGAGAGTGTTTTTAAGTGAGAAAGAGTATGCGCATGTGTGAGAAAATGTTTCTTGTGCAAGCATGTGTATGTGAAAGGGAATGAGTGTTAAGTGACAAGTAGTGAGTGAGATTGTATGAGATTGAGGCTCAGACTTAGGGGGTCATTAAGACCCTGGCGGCCGGCGGTAAGTTGGCGGTAACACCGCCAACAGGCTGGCGGTGTTCCGCCAGCAATTATGACCGTGGCGGAAAAGCCACAGCCATACCGCCGGCCCCTCCACTTTCCCGCCAGGATTGCGCCTGGCGGTCATAATCCCCAGGGCAGCGGTGCATGCACCGCTGCCCTGGGGATTATGAGTCCCCGACCGCCAGCCTGTCCGTGGCGGTACACACTGCCATTGAAAGGCTGGCGGTAAGGGGACTTGGGGTGCCCCTGGGGGCCACTGCACTACCCATGCACTTGGCATGGGCAGTGCAGGGGCCCCCAGGCATAGCCCCGTCGCGCATTTCACTGCCCGAATTTCGGGCAGTGAAATGTGCGA